>NC_134588.1:11611756-11946309 GCF_037038515.1 Microtus pennsylvanicus | reverse complement strand
AGAACTTAGATCCATGCCCCTTGCTGTGTATTTCTTGTAACTACCTCTACCTCCACAATCTCTCTCAAATAGTGTCACTGGGAATGAAATAATGCCAACTGGGAGCTAAATGTTTGAATACCTGAGCCTATGGAGCCATTTCTCATTCAAACGTCTACAATATGGAGCACAAGCTTCCTACCTCAGCCTCACTAAATACTGGAATTGCATATTCTCACCACCATACCTGGCCTCCTCTTCTTTATCACCTCCAACTTTTTACATGACTATATTTTGTGTTTTTTCTGATTTATATATTTCAATAATGTACATTATTTTTATCTCCATCAAGTACTCTTTTTTTTTTTTTAGTCTGGACTTGAAACCTAAAACTATCAACAACTATGTCATACCTCCTCTCCCTCATGTAGCTCCTGAGACTTACATTCCTTTAGATTCAACACCTTGTATGCAACTAAAAAAACTTAGACATCCATTATTATCATTTATCAAGTGATATCAAAGGGACTGTGTAGCTTTTTTGATGTGGGATTCCCCTCTGTATGCTGTGAATATCATTGTTTAACAAAAAAACTGTTTTGGCCAGTGGCTCAGCAGAGTAGAGCTAGGTAGGGAAAACTACACAATTCTGGGAGAAAGGGAGGAGAGTCAGATAGAAGCCTTGTGGCTTTCCAGGTAAAGATTAATAGAGATGGATTAATTTAAGATATGAGGATATGAGTTCGCCAGAAATATACTTAAGCTAGTGGCCAAACAGTATTGCAAATAAAATGGTTTCTGTATGCTTATTTTGGGGCTGAGCAGCCAGGAACAAACAAGCGGCCTTTTACAACAGCTTTTGATTTTTTATTTTTATATTTAGTTTTCTTTCTCCCTCTCCCACCTCTCTCTCTCTCTCTCTCTCTCTCTCTCTCTCTCTCTCTCTCTCTCTCTCTCTCTCTGAATTCATGTGTTTGTCAGTGGCAGAATTCCAATGTTGTTCTACAGGAGTCACCCACAGTTTTTCTTTTTGTTAATATTTTAAATTTATATGTGAACCTCTAAATGTGTACAATGAGAACCAATGAAAGCACAGAATGTATCAACATGAAAATAAAATGAACCCCAGTGGATACAGTTTATAGCCACGTGAAAGCACCAGCCCCAGCAGTGGAGAGTGATTCGGCAGTTAAGGGCAGTGGACTTGAGATTAGGACCTAAACCCTGGAAGAACAGCAGACAATATGGGGTGTGCTGGGGCTAAAGGGGACACGAGAAACATCAGGAGATAAAGACCGAACACCAAAGCATTTAAGCTGCATTAACTAAAGGGATTAGCAACAATGAAGACAAGCAGAAGGCTTTCCAAAGGCAGTTAAGAAAACTGGGAAATGAGTCAAAACCATAATAAAGATGAAAGCTCCTGCACCATCAGCTCCCAGGGATTGCAGGCATCCTTTGGCTTCTACAGGCCCTGAATGCATATAGTGCACATATATGCAGGTGATTCACCAATACAAATAAATTTTTAAAAATTAAAAATGTTAAAAATCACACCAAATTGATCAGCATTATTAAACAGATGAGCATAAATAAATGGAAATAAATTAGAATAGCAATTCATAACAGAAAACGCCTGACATTTAATGTATGTCATAAATGATCAGATGCTATAACCAAATTGAGAGAAAGATGGTTCGCATTCAAAATAAAAATAGTTTAAGTCAACTTAGGTATAACTATGGATGAATGGTGCTGGCTGATGCCCTCAGGGCTGCCTGCCCCCTTGGTTGTCTGCTCCCATCCAAGCTTCTGCTAATGTAACTAACACCCCACCCATAACCAGATCAAATATTCATACACAAGACAAGCTATAAAATAAGCAGAATATAAAATGAACCCATATACAGTTTTTGTTAAAGGACAGTGTAATGGAACAAAGACAAGACCTGGGTGATGTGCACTATTTCACTTCTTGACTACTCAACACAAACATAGGAAGGACTATTTTGGACCATGCTCAGAACTAGCTATATACACTCATTTCAGAACCTGCAAGTTGGTTGTTTGGGGAATAGATTATCATATAATTATCCTTCAGGAATGAAGTTTATTAGTTGAAAGGACCTCAGTCAGTCTTCATCAAACCTTGGGGTAGAAGACCAAGAAAAAAGAATGGCACATTGCATCAGAAAGAACAGAGCAGGGCCAGAAGGGGAGTACGAAGGAGGCCATTACTAGGCAGGACCATTAATTAGAGGCTTCAAAAACTGCAGGGCAGAATGGCTTCTTTAATCTCTGTCTCCATGACATGGCCAGGGAATCTAGCCTCCTTGAGCGGCAGGGCAGGCTGTGATCTAACATTGTCTTCTGAAGCACCATCAAAAGTGATGTGCCTATTCTTAGATTGTCTGACTGAAATATACCTGTCACCTTCATTCCTTTTTTTCCCGTTGAGACAGAGTTTCTTTGAAGCTTTGAAGCCTGTCCTAGAATTCATTCTGTAGACCAGGCTGGCCTCGAACTCACAGAGATCCTCCCGCCTCTGCCTCCTGAGTTCTGGCATTAAAGGCATTTCTGTCACCACCACCTGGCACCACCTTCATTCTTAAGCACTGTTCTTCCTGGCAATAAAATTCTTGGGACACTTTGATTTATTCAGGTGTTCAGGCCTTGCTATCTTTTCCACAGGGCTCCAAATTCTGGGTTAGAAGATGGTGTTAGATGTTGGATGTGTGGTAACTTCATTAGGACGTGTTTCAGGGTTAGCAGCAATCACATGTCAGTTCTTTCCCAAGAGTCATTGTGTTTTTCAGTATCTAAAATCCAGTTTGCTTTTCTATGTGATAAAATACCAGACTACACTCTGATTTCTGTGTTTCTTTCCTCCTCTTTGGGAACAATGTGTTTTTGTTCAGAAACAATTGCATGTATCTGTCTTCTGCAGCTGCTGTTAGCATTGCGCTTCTGTATAATAATCTCATTTTAGTCCGTTAGAACTTGCTGTTTTCCTTTGCCTAATTCAGTGTCACAAACAGCATTCTCTTCTATATTTATTTGAATCTACACTGTTTAAAAGATTATTTGTTTTATCATCTTTTTTTTAAAAATTGCAGGATCTTTTTTGGACATTTTTTTTACTTTTGAATTTTAGTTTAATTACATCATTTTTTAATTCCTTACCCCACTCTAAACCCATACCTGCTTTTTTTCAATTTAATTGCCTCCTCTTAATTTAGTGTTGTTACATGCATATATGTATATGGATATATTTCTAACTATAATCTGCTCAGTTTGCTTACCTTTTAATTATTTTTTTGGTTTTGCTACTCATATTTAAATAATTCTTTGCAAGGATTGACTGTGAATGTGTGAGTATATGTGTATGGTATGGTTTGTGTGTGTGCATGTGGGTGTGGCAGTAAGGGTAAGTACTTGTACAGTCTACAAACATGTGTCAGATCCCCTGAAGGTAAAAGTTGTTGTGAGACAATAGACCAGGGTGCAGCAAACTGAACATACGTCCTCTTCAAGCTTGGTGAGCTCTCTTAACACCTGAGTGATCTCTAGAGTCCCATACTGATGGAGGATACTCTTCTGTATGCTATAAATATGTTTTATCACCAATAGTTAATAAACTATGGTATGACAGAGCAGACTATAGCTAGGAGGGAAATCCAAGGAAATATAAAGAGAAAAAGAAGGCTGAGCCTGGGAGCTGCCAGCAGCCTCTGGAGAAACAAGATGTGAGGTAACAAGTCACGGGTCTTATGGTAAACTATATAAAATAATTTTTAAAAAAAGGTTAATTTAAAAGTAAGAGCTGGTTAGTAATAAACCTGAGCCATCAGCCAAGCTTTTATAATTAAAATAAGCTTCTAAGTGCTTATTCAGGAACTGGAGGGCAGGAGAGAAACCTCCAATTATACCATACCTTTCTCTATTTCACAGTTAAATGATATTCATCATTAAGTCATTATTTCCTATTAAGATTTTCCTTCATTACTATTTCTTTTTCTCTCTTCTTTAAATTTATACATTAAGAGAGTTTATAATTATTCGGTGCAGTTTTTGTCCTTTCCTCCCACAGTCCTCATTTTGAATCACAATACAATGATGTGACCAGTCATGGTTGTATATACTGAACTACCAGCACTTGAGGGATAGGTGCAGGAGGATCAGATGTGCTGTGTGAGTTTCTGTCTCTAAAATTAAGTAGAGCAAACCAAAACATAAACTGACAGGACAATTAGTTGGTGGGGTACTGTTTAGCATATGCAAAACCTTGGGTTCCATCTAGAGCACCTCAGGAATGGGACATTGGTGGCACAGGATTGTAATCCCAAGATTTGTGAGATGAAAACAGGAATTTCAAAGAGTTGAAGGTTGTCTTTGGCTCATAGAGTTGAAAGACGCCTAGATACATAATTCCTTTCCTCACGAAACAAAGCAAATGAGCAAAAATTAGAAAAAAAATATTTAAATAAAGATTTAAAACATCTACGACATAAGATAACCCAAAAGATATTCTACATTACATTTAAAAGGAAGGCCTGTGACTCAGTCAGGTCTGTTTCCTGGGTAACAACTTACCATGGAAGCTCTTAGAGCAAAATAGGTTCATCGAGGCTTTCGCCCTTGTCCCCATTGTCTAAAAGTGAAATTTTATTTGTTTTTTTTTCTGTCTGGTTCACTGACACTCTGGCATGTGTCCCCTGACACTGGGTTATGGGATCACTAGTATTGTGGCATTTGTCCGTTTTCATTGGGGTTTGGGCTCACTGACATGGGCTCACTGGTTTTGTGGCATGAATTGGTATTGTGGCATGGGTTCACTGGTATTGGGGCATGGGTTCACTGGTATTGGGGCATGGGTTCACTGGTATTGGGGCATGGGTTCACTGGTATTGGGGCATGGGTTCACTGGTATTGTGGCATGGGTTCACTGGTATTGGGGCATGGGTCACTGGTATTGTGGCATGGGTTCACTGGTATTGGGGCATGGGTTCACTGGTATTATGGCATGGGTTCACTGGTATTGGGGCATGGGTTCACTGGTATTGGCGCATGGGTTCACTGGTATTGGGGCATGGGTTCACTGGTACTGTGGCATGGTTCACTGGTATTGTGGCATGGTTCACTGGTATTGGGGCATGGTTCACTGGTATTGGGGCATGGGTTCACTGGTATTGGGGCATGGGTCACTGGTATTGGGGCATGGGTTCACTGGTATTGGGGCATGGGTTCACTGGTATTATGGCATGGGTTCACTGGTATTGGGGCATGGGTTCACTGGTATTAGGGCATGGGTTCACTGGTATTGTGGCATGGGTTCACTGGTATTGGGGCATGGGTTCACTGGTATTGGGGCATGGGTTCACTGGTATTGGGGCATGGGTTCACTGGTATTGTGGCATGGGTTCACTGGTATTGGGGCATGGGTTCACTGGTATTGGGGCATGGGTTCACTGGTATTGGGGCATGGGTTCACTGGTATTGGGGCATGGGTTCACTGGTATTGGGGCATGGTTCACTGGTATTGGCGCATGGGTTCACTGGTATTATGGCATGGGTTCACTGGTACTGTGGCATGGTTCACTGGTATTGTGGCATGGTTCACTGGTATTGGGGCATGGTTCACTGGTACTGGGGCATGGGCTCACTGACATTTTGGCATGCATTTGAGGCTTTATATCACTTAAGCACCAGGCTGCCCTCTTCCTTAGTCTTCCTTTGCATTTTCAGCCTCATGATTTTTAGTCACTTTAAAAAATGACTTTCCTCCATTCCCTTCTCCCCAATCCTGACTTTGAAGCCTATCTCTGAAGAATGTAGAAAGCAGTCTTTGTCTTTCCTTTGCTTCGCTTTTAGAGAGGCCTCACCCCAAACACCCAGGATCCTTACCGGAAGTTCTTCTGGGTTCACAGAAATATGGAGATAATGAGAGAAAAATTGCTTTTAGGGGGAATTTACCTTGTGTACTATAATTTATAGTGTGTTTGTTTGTGTAAAAGTGAAAAGAAAAGTAGACACTAAAGTAGTGAGGTCACAAGAGATGATGGATCATGATGGAGTCTCAGGGTTAGTGTGTATGAGTCTGAAGCCAGCCTAGGAATCTATGTATTGAGCACCAGGCCAGCCAAGGACTGCATAGAGATAAAGTCTCTCAGAGAAAGTGTATATTTAAGAAGAGCACTGAATGGTGAAAATAATGCGTCTATATGAAGATCTTAGAAGGACATGGCAGAAACAGGACACAGCAAGTGCAAACTTCCTACACCCAAATGTGAGAGGATAGGGTGGGGAAGAGGGAGAAACTTCAGTCTTATGAAAAAAATATGAGTTTTGGAAAAAAGTTTTATACAATATATTCTCATCACATTTCTCCTTCTGCTGTGCAATATTCTCTTCAACAGTGTGAAGAGGTGTCATTGTGAGGGGTTTAATAAAAAGCTGAGTGGCCAATAATTTCTGGGCACAGAGGTAGCTGGGAATAAGAGGGCTAGAGAAGCCAGGCAGACACAGAATGAGTCAGACACACAAAATGGGGTAGAGGTAAAAGCTACATGCTAGAATGTAGATTAATAAAAATACGAGTTAATTTTAGTTATAAAAGCTAGTGAAAACAAGCCTCAAATAGACTGAGTTTTTATAATTAATACAAAGTTTTGGTGTGGTTATTTGGAAGCTGGCAGGTAAAACAGAAAAATATGCCTACATCTTCCCCCAGTTCCTCCCAGATCCCCTCCACCTCCCACCCACCCAAATCCAGGAACCCTTCTCCTTATGTATGTACTTATTTTTGTAGAGAAGTCTCATGTAGCTCAGGCTAATCTCAAACTGGATAATTTACTGTGGATAACCTTGAATTTCTGATATTCCTGCTTCCATCTGAGTGCTGGAGGTACAGGGCTGGGTTTCTACTGTGCTGGGAATTGAACCCAGGGCTTTGAGTATTTGAGGCAAAGAGCTGTACCAATTGAGTGAGCTACATCACTAACTTCCTGAAGACTAGTCTTAGAGGCCAAGGTTGAGATCTTAGGTTTCTAGTGTACTACATAGACTATTTAAATAGAAGCAATATTTCTATAATGAGTACTCTTGATTCATGTCTGTCATTTGAATGTGATGTATGCATTCAAGTGTACACAAGTGTTCAGAGAAGCATATGCACATATGTGCAAGTGAACTTATATGTCAGAAGTTAACATCCTGTTTTCCTCAGCATTACCTTTATTAAAGTTCAAGACACCTCTTTCAATGAACCTGGACCTCAGCAGTTTGACTAGAGTAGCTGGCCTGCAGCTCCAAGTGTTCTCCTATCTTTTCTCTTAGCACTGGGATTTGAGATGCATGTTACCACGGCCAGTTCTTTGTGAGTGCTGGGGTCCAAACTTGTATCCTCATGCCTGCATAGCAAGCTTTGTCTCTGAGCAACCAGGCTGCTTTCATAGGACATCCTATCTCATGAAGCTATCAACAACCCTCTTGATTCACCAGATAACTAAGAAAATGCTTCCCCTGTGCACAGTTTTGTGAAATTGAGTGACATCTGAAAACATATAAATACCTTTGATATCACATGTTGCTCCACACAGAGGAACGGGAGGGGGTGTCTAACAGCAACACTGGTAAAGATCTAAGTGTGCCGTCCCTTAAGAAGGTCTGGGTGTGTTGTCAAAAGCTCAGCTTTAACCTAAAGTAATGCTTCTCAGAGACAGGGTCTTCGGAAGTCCTCTGGTTTGGATTTTATAACTCATCTGTAACAGGTTTAAATTGCTTCTATTGTATAGTTGAAGAAACACACATTCAAAAATGTGTGGAATTTGGGGGTTGTGGAAATGGTTCAGTAGGTAAAGTGCTTGCTGCACAAGCTTCAGGAACTGCATTCAATTTCTAGTATTCATAGTTTTATTAAAAAAAATAGGTTCAGCAGAGTGTGTCTGTAATCTCAGTGCTTCAGAAGTAGAGACGCGTGGATACCTGGAGCTCACTGACTGGCTAGTTTTGCCAAATGTAAGACCCTGACTTACAGAAAGACCCTGTCTCAGAAACTCAAGTGGAAGTGATTGAGGAAGACACTGATCATCTGAGTCTGGCCTCCAAATTTCCCAATACACACACATGCACACACACACACACACACACACACAAATACACACACACAACAACACCACACACACATACCCTCAACACACTAACACAAACACGCCTTCACATATACACACATACAATCTCAGACACATTCACACACACACACACACACACACACTCTTACGCATACTTGCACACACAAACACACCCACATAGTCACACACACTCACACATATTCTCACATACACTCACACACGCTTTCACATATCTTCACGTACACACACAAACACATACATTCATATACACTCACCCATATACTGTTACACTCACTCTCACACACAAACACGCTCACACAGTTACATACACTGACATAAACAGCTGCACACAGTCACACACATAATCACATACACTTTTTTTCACACACACAGTCACAAACCACTCTCTCATACACTCACACATACACACTCTCTCAAACAAATATATGCACACACATTTATAAAATTTTCACAAGTTTCAGAATTAGCAAACAGCAGAGCTACCAAATAAACACAGGCATATTCACTGACCAACCTTTATCCTCCAACGATGCCCCCTACCTGAGAACCTGCAAGGCTTACAGAGGAGAGGTCTCAGGGCAGCAAGTACCCTTTTGGCCTTTGCAAATTACTTCTCATTCATAGTTCCCGCCCTACCTATGCAAGAGTCTTTTTGGGTGAATACACTTATTTACCTGAATCACTTAGCAGCCAGAACTGACAACCTGAGCACCTGCTGGGCACCTGAGCTGCTTTGTTTTTACCAGGAGACACCAGAGAGCAAAAGAACCGGATGACTTCAAGGCCCCAACAGGAGATTGCAAAGGGGGTATCCAGGGTGGATAGAAGATAGACAGCCCTGATCCGCTCTTTGATAACCATACTCTGAGAAGCGAATTGGGAAGTTTGAAAGAAAAGTCATTTCCTGTAGCATTGCTTCTGAGAATTTTTATATTCTTTCCTCGTGAGTGTTTGGAGACTGCACTCCAACCCAGCTCATTTTTTGAAATTGGAATTCCTTCTTCCAATTGTACTAAGGAGATTTAATGTAAAATAAAACTGGATATTTCTTTCCCAAGGATGTAGCCAGGGAAGCTACTGCTGACTGTCTTAGAGTTGCTATTGCTGCGAAGAGTCTCCATGGCCATGGCAAGTCTTATAAAGGAAAATATTTAATTGGCATGGCTTATAGTTAAGAAGCTTAGTCCATTATCTTCATGGCAGGGCATGGTGGCATACAGGCAGACACGGTGCTGGAGGAGCCAAGAGTGTTTATATCTTGATCTGCAGGCAACAGGAAGTGAACTGGAATGCTGAGAGTGGTTTGAGCATATGAGACCTCAAAACCCACCAGCACAGTGACACAATTCCTCCAAAAAGGCCACACCTACTCTAACAAAGCCGCACCTCCTAGTAGTGCCACTCCTGATGAGCTTATTGGGGCAATTACATCCAAACCACCACATTGACCATCTCTGTGTTACTACCATTCCTTTCCTGCTTTCTTGCTTTGGTAAGTTGGAGCTGGTGATAAAGGGGGTTCAGATCTCTGAATGTGATATTTTCCTTCCTACCAGATAGTGAATGCATTTAGTAGCTTTTGAGAGGAAATGTAATTCATTTCATCAGGCAGTGTCGGCAGGGGCTATGAGTCTGTGAGGGGTTAAGAAGTTCCATTCCAGCATCACTCCTGTCTTCACGTGGATGGTCAGGCTATGCAAACAATTGGCCCAAGAAATTGGAATTCCTCCAAGAATTTTATGGTGGTCAAAGTGAAGGCTTAGAGGCTAGAACAGTCAGATGGGAGGGGAGACTCTGGAAAGAAAGTTATAACTTGTTAGAGTATTGGAGACCACACCTTGAGAGTGGACTATGTACATATGCACAGCTCTGGCCCTCTACTTAAACCTTAACCTTGTTTCACAAACCTGGAAAATGGACTTGGAGGTCACTGAATCTCTCTTTCCCAATGTGACTCTAGTGTCTCTCAACCTGACTACTGATACAACTATTGAAACAGAGGACTCCAAAGAAATGGGAATTTCCCAAGGAATCCTTTCCTAGAAGAAGGAAAATGCACCAGCAGGAGGTGTCAGATACAAGGAAATTCCACTCCCCCAAATTCTGGTGCCTTTCCCCTTTATCAAAAAAATAATTTTCTTATCAGTGCCAGAGGGGACAACTGGCTCTCTGTGGCCTCATAGAACATCAAAGCACTTGCTGATCTCCAGGCTCACCCAGTATCATAACTGTCTAGCTATTCCTTCTACTTCCCTTACACATAGAAGAGGGGTTCTCAACCTTCCTAATGCTATGACCTTCTAATGTATTTCCTTATGTCAGGATGAGGTCCCATCACAAAAATTATTTATGTCATAACTCTAATTTTGTTACTGTTATGAATCATAATGGAAGTTTCTGATTTGCAACCCAAAAGAGGTCGTGACCCACACTTTGAGAACCCCTGCCCTGGAAGTTCTCCCACACCCCCTCAGCTTCTCATTCTTCTTATGTTTCAGCTTTTGCTCTCTTTTGTTTTCCTCTCTCTTGCCCTTCTCTCTTGGTAGTCTCTATCTTTCACTCTTGATATCCTCATCTCTATATGTTGCTTTTATTGGTTAATGAATAAAGGAACTGATTTGGGCCTATAGCAGAGCTATAGGGGAACAAAGTTAGGTGGGGAAAATGAAACAGAATGCTAGGAGGAAGAAGGCGGAGTCAGAGATCTGTGGCCAGAGGTAGATGTGCTGAAACTTTGCTGGTAGGCCACGACCTCATGGTGATATCCAGATTAATAGAAATGGGTTAAATTAAGATGTAAGAGCTGACCAATAAGAAGCTAGAGCTAATGGGACAAGCAGTGATTTAATGAATACAGTTTCTGTGTGATTATTTTGGGCCTGGTGGCCAGGATAAACAAGCAGGCCTCCTCCTTGCAACAAGCCATGTTCAGAATATTATTTTCTCTTCTTGATCTATGCTTTTCCAGATGCCTCTAACTATACTCTTTCTCATGTCTACAATAAGAATCTTCCCCTTTACCATACTTGTGTCTTGGAAAGAGATTTCACACAGTTCTAACAACTTGGCCCACCATTTTGCAGGAGGGGATTAAAGTCCTAACAATGACATGTTAGCAGTGTGTCAGACCACATGTTGACCAGCACTGCTTGGATGTGCAAGTTCTTGGGGACCATTTAAACTTAAGCAGTAGCCTCACTTTGGGACTCCAGGATTTAGGATTACAACTAGATCTCTTTTCCTTTCCTGGTATGTCCATGTTGAATACATTTCTTTTTGTTCTACTTTCCATTGCTAATTTGTCTCCTTTGATTGTCTTGTTGAGGATGGGTGGCTGGCCCTGGCTTGTGGGAGCACAGACTGTGACCTGAAGTATAGGTGCTTTGAAGTCCAGACACAGGTACTGGGATTTATAGGATAAACAGAATGCTGGTTCTTTCTCCATTTCATCTCTCAAATACAAACATACAGATACAGATAGACAATAAGAAAGATAGATTATATATATAAAACACAGAAAAGGAAAACCACTCCACAAGACAATGGGCAGAGTCTTAAATATGTTGAGCATTCTGTAGTATACTAATATTTTATATTTTTCATTATTTATCTACTTTATTAGGAAAGAGCTTTAAATAAGTATCATAATCACATAACACAGAAGAAACTTGAAAACAAGGCATGGAGATTCACATGGTATTACCAAGGCCCTCTATAGATTCTTTTTTTATTTTTCGAGACAGGGTTTCTCCGTAGCTTTTTGGTTCCTGTTCTGGAACTAGCTCTTCTAGACCAGGCTGGCCTCAAACTCACAGAGATCCACCTGTCTCTGCCTCCTGAGTGCTGGGATTAAAGGCGTGCACCACCACCGCCCGAGGCTCTGTAGATTTTTTAGACAGATGTGAGTTGATGCTTCTACTGCAACTTGTTCCCTCTATGCAGCTCAGATCTGACTGCTTAGGATGCTGAGGGGCAGGGAGTCTAGACTTCAGAGCTGGACTTGTGAAAACTCCTGGTACTCTCTTTCACATGTTGCTTGAACCTAGCTTTTCATCTTGGGAACTCCTGATTTTTCAGTGACCTAGCTGCAGGAACTGTGGTGTGGGATGTCATTTGCCAGTGTGCTATGGGATGACTTCGTTTCCTAGTTAGTGCTTTCTGAGATGGCTCTATTGTCCTCCCTCACCCCAGAGGCCATCATGGAGAGTGAGTTCTAGGCCATCCATTCCTTTCTTTTAATCGGGTTTCTTCTCTTTCTTGCCATCTGTATTGCTTAGACTTTGGAAATTATAGCTCACGGAGTAAGGAAATAGGTGATACGAGAGTTGTAGAAGGAATCAAGTCATATTAATATAAGTTTATAATATCAGACAAATAAGTGAAACAAGACACAAATTCTTAAAAGATAAGACAGCAGAAACAAAGGAAGAAGCATGCACACACTTGAAGAGTATGGGAAGGATCCAGGAAGAGCCAGGTAGCATCACATACTTTTGCTTTAGCCCCTCCCATGCATGTGTACTCATGTTCATATGTAAGTGCTCATATGCATATTCTACAGTGAACACCTGGAGTTAAGGACAACCTTCTTCCCAGGAGTAACAGTTACTTTGCTGGAAATAAAAAAGAATGGTGATTGTGTATTCAAAGATGGAAAAGTTCCTTTATTGTTAATCCCTTTGTCTCTTTAACTAGAAACCCCTCCTCCTATGGTTGGTTTAAAAAATTATTAGTTCAATGAGAATATCATAAGATAGGTTTTGATAATATTTACTCCCCTGGATCCAACCGCCTCATTCATTATACATCCAACTTTATGCCCTTCATTTTATTTTAACTCTGTCCTTTATCTTATCATCTACTATTCTTGGTTCTCGAACCTTCCACTGGAATGTGACTGACTTACCAGAAGCTACATTCAGACATTTGCCAATAGCTCCTTTATGTCCAATTCCCCTCTCGTGCTGAGACTTGGTCTGGCTTGGTCCATGGGTCACATGCCTGCTATCACACTGCTGTGTGTTTCTATGTGTAGCTGCCCTGCGGTGTCAACATAACAATGTTTCCTTGTAGTCACACACAACCTTTGGCTCATCCCCTCTTTCTGTCCTCTGTCTATTATGACCCCTGAGCTTGGGGAGGAAGGGAGCAGCAAGGCAGCTCAGCAAGCAAAGACTTTTGCTATCAAACCTGAGTCTGAGTTCAATCTCCAGGATGCACATGCTGAAGAAAAAGAACTGACTCACCAATTTTTCCTCTGGCATTCATATGTGTACTGTGAAATGTGCACATTGACACATCCACACAATCAGTAAATACATGCAAAGAAAATTCTAAAGTTTCTTATTTTCATGGCATAAAGTATCTTAATTTATAGAGATTGCTTATGGGAAAGATTTGGCAAAGTTCCTAGACAGTAACGTTTTCCTAATCAATGATTATTATGGTCTCACCTTAAGTGAGTACATTACACATTTCATTAGCAAAAAAAAAAACAGGTATTTTATATGCAAATCTGGACAGATTTGCTACAGACTCGCTACAAATTTCCCAAATGTACACTCAACTCCTTAATAAGACAAAACCTCTCTAAGAAAGATAAATGCATGAAAACAAAGCTGTGACTAAACGGTTAAAGAAAGGTGCAGCAGGCAGCCAATGAGAATGATGTGCTTATGAACACAAGGGAATAGGAATGATGTGCTTATGAACACAAGCTCTTACACTGCTCCTCTGCCTCCTACAGTGATGCTAAGATGTGACTTTCTATAATTACAACTGACTCAGGTTTAAGATTAGGCTTCACTTATTAAATTATTATTTTTATTTTCTGTTGTTGTTGGTTGGTTTTTCAAGACACAATTTCTCTATGTAACAGCCCTGGTTGTCCTGGAACTCATTTTGTAGACCAGGATGACCTTGAACTCACATCTCCCTGCTGAATACTGGGGTTAAAGGTGTGCATCACCACTTCTGGCTTGGTTTTATTTTTAACTATACATATGCATGCATGTCTGTGTGTGGGTATGTCCATACAAGAGCGGTGCCAAAAGAAGGCATCTGATTCCCTAGAGCTGGACTTGTAGGAAGTTGTGAGCAGCCAAACACGGGTGCTGGAAACTAAATCGAGCTTCTTTGCAAGAGCTGTAAGTGTTTATAACTGTTGAGCTGTATCCATAACTGATTTATATTGTATCACTGATGTATAGCAGCTCCTTGATTAAAATATTCAATGATTTATTTTCAAAATTTGGTGAGGAAGTGGAACACTTTAGGAACCAAAGGAGAAAAGTAGAGGAATGGGACAAACAGGGATGGGAGTTGGATCTGCTCTGCAAACTATTTCTGTTGCCGAATAAGGTTCTCTGAGAATACCCACCATTAAGAGCTTGCATGATTTCAGGAGACCATCATGTGACCTGCTCATAGAAGGAGAAAGTAGAGCTGGAGAGATGACTCAGAGGTCAAGAGATCTTGTGCTTGTGCAAAGAACAAGAGTTCGGCTCCAAGACTGTACCTCCAGCACCTCCAGCTTCAGGAGATCTGACATCTGCCTTTCACTAACATGCAGCTTGTGTGACATTTACTCACACATATACACAAGCATATCATATGCCAACATAGACACACACACACACACACACACACACACACACACACACAATCAGATAAAGGAGAAGGCACGGAAGATCACTGGACCCTAGTATGAGATTCAGATTCATTTCCAAGCCAACTGTATACAATTCAGCACACAGTCTTGGGATTGGGGAAGTGCTACAGTATAAAGGCTGTGGGGAGGTTAACTGAAGTGGGCCTCATCCGTGCAGCTATGGAAGAGCAAAGACTTTCCAGTGGGGTTTCTTTGGGGTTCATCCTTCTCCTTTTAGACCTGAAACTCATTGGTTCCCAAGACTGAGTTGTCTTGGGACCTTCTGAGTGGGTAGGTGCTGACTGTATCTCCCCAAGGGAAGGCTTCTCACATCAGTTACTCTAAGATTTTTCTTTGCTTTTTATTTGTCATAAAGTGTTTAAATACCTCATTTCATACAAATGTCTGTAATATTCTGTTTTATTTCTAGATTTTTCCACTCCATTGATTTGATTTTCACTCATTTTCTGAGTATCGCATCACACAATTATCCAGTCTTTGTATACAGTTAACAGCTCCTAAGATTGTAGCCCTCATTTTCTCTTCACTTCCAGTGTTATTATAGCTGCATTGCTCATTTTTACATTGGCTTTAGAATAGTGTCTTTTTTGATTCAGAAGTAACTCTGGGTTTCCATTGCACAACTCTTGTTAGTAAGTAACCCAGCAACCGCTGCATCATCAGGAGACACTGTAATTCTTATACAGCATCTTCTTTTCCAGTCTGGTCAAATGTACTCTTGAGTTCAAAAGGATTTTAGTTTTAAATTTCTTCATACAGTTATCTCCAGCAAATGTATTGTCATATTTGTTCCTAAGCTCGCTTTTTCCTGTTTTATGTGATTGGACTCATTTTTCTATTATTCATCTTTTTAATTAATAAATATTCTAATCATGTGGATAGGTGTGTGCCTGTGTGTGGGTTGCTACACACGAGTACAGTGCTGGGGTAAGCCATTAGAGGACATCTTAATCCCTGGAGCTGGCATCCTGGCAGTTGTGGTCACCTGATGCGGGTGCTGAAAACTGAGCAGGGTCCTCTACCAGGAAAGCATGTGCTCCTAATCACTGAGCTATCATCCAGGGCCCTATTCTTTCTCATTTTTTCATTTTAGTTTCCAATTTTATTCATGATAGCTACTTTTTATTAAACTTATCTTTTCTATTTTTTAAAAATTTGGATCTATTATATTGAAATCTATTTAAGAATGAATAGAAATATCTTTATCTCTAATTTAGTATTCCAGATTATTCCTCTCTTCATACTCCATTCCATTCTACCCATTCTACTTAGCTAAATTTTATCCCTCCAAGGCCCTCATCCTTTTTAAAACTTTTATTAAGTTATCATCTTTTGAAGTAATATGAGGTCATGTGATGAGGCCAGAAGTTGCTCTCTATACACCGCGGTGGCTAAGTCATTGAGCCTAAAGTGTAACTGAAGATAAGTGATAAATTTCATGACAGATCGGATGATCAAACTCCTTCTAATTATGACAATGGGTTATCTGTTTCACCGCATCTCTCTGGCCACTTTCCCCACCCTCTAGCCTCCCAGTAACTCCTTTTATTTTTATATCAATCTTTAAAATTTTTCTTTTACCTTTATGTGTGTGTGTGTGTTGATATGACTTTAGGTACATGAATGTGTTTGGATTGGAATGCAATCTTGAGTGTTGGTTTTCACTTTTCACCTACTGGCTCATGGGCTTGTGGGAATTCTCTTCATTCTGCCTCTGATCTTACATAAAATACCTGGGATTATATATTCTCAATGGTAGGGCTGGCTTTATGTGTGTTTTGGGGATTTGAACTGAAGTTCTCATGCTTGCACAGCAAACATGCAAACATTTTACCCACTGAGCCATTTACCCAGTCCCAAATTTACTTTAAAAATGCATAAAAATGCAATATATATATATATATATATATATATATATATATATATACACACACACACCAAGATACACACACATATATATATCAGTGTATATTGATACACTTACATAGTTTTTGATACATGTATTTATTGATAAACATTTAGAGAGTTTTAAGATGTATATATTTCCTTAAACATCTATCATTTCTTTATGTTAAAAATTTTCAAAATACTTCCTTCCATCCTTTGGAAATATACAACAAATTTTATTCTATATCATTACTATATTGAATGATTGCACAGCAGAACTTTCTCCTTTTGTCTAACTGTAATAGAACTCATTGAACAAACTCTTCCTATCCCCTTCCGAACACATCTTCCCCACATTTGGTAACTGTTTCTATTTATGAGATCAACGTTTTTAGATTCCACACATAAGTGACATTGTGTGGTATTTGTCTTTCTGAGTCTGATCTGAGTTATTTCTTTTATCGTAATGGTCTCAGGAGTCATCCATGTCACCATGGATGGCAGGTTTAGATTCATTTCATACTGAACAGCATTCCATTCTGGATGTAGACCACATTTTATCTGTTCATTGGCTGACTAGGTAAATAGAATTTCTTTCACATTTGAACTGTTGTGAATAATGCTGCAATAGACTTGGTACAATTGATGTCTCTTGAACATACTGGCTTCATTTCTCTGAATTTTTAAATATATTTTAGTGTGTGTGAGCCGCATGCGCTACAGTGTATGTTACTTAGAAGGTAATTGCAGGAGTCAGTCCCCTTCTTCAGCCATGTGGGTCTCAGGGACTGAGGTCAGGTTGAACTTAAGCTTAGTGGCAAATGCCTTTGCCTGCTGAGCTATCTCGTCAGTCTGGCTTTATTTCTTTAAAGCTTTTATTTCTTTATGACATTTTTAAGGATATGTAAGATATTTTGATTGCATTCACTCCATGGTGTCTGTTTTGTTTGTATATGTGTTGTAAGGTGAACTTTAGACACACAAGAAAGCCCTCTCTGAACAACGGGAAAAGAATGGCAGGGAAGCAGCCTGGGGGACCGCTCTGCATATCTGTTGACTGAAGCTAAGAGGACACAGTGTGCCAGTTGTGCATAAAATATGCAAAGGGAACATGCCAAGTTCCAGGGCACTCACCAAGCTTCGTGCATGGGGCTGAGCATGGGGTGCACCCAGCACAGGGCATTCTGCATAGGGCTGAGCATGGGGCATACTGAGCACAAGGCATTCTGCAGGAGGCTGAGCAGAGGGGTACCCTAAGCACAGGGCATCCTGCATGAGGCTGAGTGTAGGGGTACACTGTGCACAGGACATCCTGCATGAGGCTGAGTGTAGGGGTACACTGTGCACAGGACATCCTGCATGAGGCTGAGTGTAGGGGTACACTGTGCACAGGACATCCTGCATGAGGCTGAGTGTAGGGGTACACTGAGCACAAGGAGTAACGAGGAGGTAGTGGGGTTTGTTTTGTCTCTTCTTGCAGGAAGAGAGGAGAAGAATGAGGCATAATGAAGAGATACTTGAGACAGCTGAATAAATGAAGAATGTTTAGGTACTGGTGATGTGTCTCAGTTGACAGAGTGCTTGCCCTAGCATGTACTAAGTCCTGTGTTTGATTGCTAGTACTGCATAAACTGTGCAGTGGTAAACACTTGTTCTTTCTGCCTCCAAGTGCTGGGATTGCAGGCACGTGTCATCGCACTTGCAGAATGCCAGACAAGCCCTCTACCACATGAGCTATGTCCTGCTCCTTCCTCAGCTCTGCATAGAGTGACTCCATTATTAGAGTCTTCACCCAGCAACATACACAACCCTTCTCAGTCTCTCTGCTCTGCTTTAACGCCCAACCACATGATCACTCTGACAGTTACTTAACCCAGTCATCAGTGAGCAGGCGAGAGCCCTTGGTTAAGTAAAAGCAGTCATATTAATGGTCCTCACAGACGTTCTCTGCTAAGATTTATGGCATAGGAAAGGGGGAAATGGAAAAACAGAAAACAGTTTCCTGTGTGTGACAGATGTGGCATCCATCCCAAGAGAAAATAGTGCATAGGGAATGGGAATTGCCACTAAGACTCAGCAAATTTCCACTAATAGCTTTGAAAGAAAACTCAAATTAGGCCAACCTGATCCCAGTGATTAAATCCCACAATTCTGGAAGTGTCTATGGAAGAGAATTAGAAACATAAATAGAGATTGGGTATCTTGTGAAGCAGCTCTTGTACACTATTATAATTTGTATGTGTTGTTGTGTTTTCTTTGATCTAGAGAAATATCCCAGATTTGGGTTTTTATTGGAAAAGTGTGTTTGGAGTCAGACTTTTGTTTCCTCTATTAGCCCCAAATAATGACACAGAGACTTATTATTGATTATGAAATTCAGCCTATAGCTTAGGCTTATTCATAACTCGTTCTTATAACTTAAAATAATCCACTTATATTGAATTATGTTTTGCCTTGATAAATTTTAACTTTCTACATATCTGACTTCCTGCATGTCTTGTTGGTATCTCCCTGCTACTTGTATATCTCCTCCTACTTCCTCTCTTTGTGCCCAGAAGTTCCACCTGTACCTCCTGCATAGCTATTTGCCATTCAGATTTTATTGCACCAATCTGAGCAATGCATTTTTGCACAGTATGTAAATATCCCACAACATGTGTTTTTGTTTGTTTGTTTCAAATTATTTGGCAAGAAGCCATCTGGCCAAAACCTTGTGTAACTGCATCTCAAATGCAACACAAACATACATTTTAGAGTCTACCATATATGCCTGGGGTGATAATTCAGTCTTTTAAGTGTTTGCATAGTACACATGAAGACCTCAGTTTGATCCCCAGATGTGGTGTGCGGTATGCGGCTGGAAGGCAGAGACAGGAAGACACTTGGGCCAGACTAGGCATAACAGTGACCTCCAGAGAGAAAGTGACCTGTCTCAAAGCACAAGATGTACAACATCCTGGGAAACAGCTGACATACAAACACATACATCACCATACAAACACATGTGCACAGGCACCTATCTACATGCATGAATATATTTTAACCACACAAGAAAAGAAAACTACCTCAGAATAAAGTATCCTTTATTTCTGTTGGTAAAAACCAACCAAAATACAGGAATATCTCCTATTTAGCAAAATTGCCCAATATCTTCATTTCTTCTGTGTTGTTGTGCCTTGGGAATAATCTTTTTGACTTATGGTTTTATTATTATGTGACAGATGATTATATTTTTCCTAATAAAAGTGCTAATATTTTATGCTTAATTTTTCTCTTTTCTTTTTGCATGTGGTGCACATGTTGTGTACGTATGTGTGTGTGCTTTCCCAGGCAAGCACGTGTGGAAGCCAGAGACTGACATCAGCACATCTTTCTTCAGTCACTGGTCTGTCCCATTTTCTAACTGCACCTAAAGATCACTGGTTTCGCAAGACTGGCTGGCGAGCAAGCCCCAGTATGGCTGTTGTCTATCTCATCAGAACTACACAGCATCTTGCTTGATTTTCTTTGGGATCCTGGGATTGAACTCAAGTCTTCATTCTTGCACAGCAGGTGTTTTCTCCACTAAGCCCTGTCTTCTGCCTTGTGCGGGATTTCTCTTGCTTTTCCTCAGTGTGTTGTTTTGCTTATTGCATAGGAACACTCAATTACCTCCAAGTCTGTGTACGAGTGAAACTAAGTGGTTCCCTACATCACAAGAGCCTGGCTGCATTTTGGCTTCATTTTTCTCTTTTGCCTTTCTTCTGCCATCATGTTTTTAATTTTTTGCTCTAAACAAATTCTTTGCAGGATCATAGCTCCTTCCACATCAATAGCTTCTGTTGAGATTGGTTGCTCAGCATCTTGGTCTGTGGTCTTTGATTCCATACCAAGTGGAGAGCGACCATCACGCAGATTGGTGTCTTTTCATTTGCTAACACAGGAAAATCAATCTGAATGTACAGTTGCATTTTAATTGCCAGTATTTAGTGGTTTTCAATATCTCCAATAAATATCTAATTAGAGTGAGAAATAGTTAAAACATTTTGAACATGTTTACTGCAATGAAAAACACTCTATGACTAATTTCAGTGGCAGAAGAGCATACAGAACGATGCTCTTGAACATGTCCTGCAGATGTTCTGTTTCTTAAGAACCTGAGAAAGATTCCTATAGGCACTACAGAGAAACTCCTAGTGAACATACTGCACCACAGACCCATTTCTGCTGGAAGTTCAGTGCATCTCCCCTGTTCCAGAGCCTCCTCATTGTCCCTCCCAAGTCTTTCCTTAGCACTGATGGGGAGTACGTTGCAGGGTTTATCTGGAAAAGTGTCTGGGAATCTAAAGTGTTTATCAGGTTTGTGCTAGGTATATAGATTATAATTTACATTATAAACATTATAAATATTTTTACTTATAAATTCTGAAAAAGATTTTGAACTAAGGTCAAAAAAGTAGTTGGCTTAGAGCATGAAGACCCAAATTTGATTCCCAGAAGACCGATATAAAAACTCTAGGCATAAAAGCATATGCTTCTAATTCCAGCACTTAGGAGGAAGTTATTAGTGGTTTGGCTGAACCATCCAGTGCCAGGTTTAAATAGACCCTGTGTTATAAACAAAACTACCAAGAATAATGTCTACATGTCTGAGGTAGACACTCCAGGTTGTCCTAGGTCATTCACATATACATGCACACACACTCATGTACCCTCAAGCATGAACCAGTAAATAATATGTTCAGAAAGAGACAATGTTTTTAAAAAAGTAGCAAGGTGTAGATCAACTGAAAGTGACAGCTGGCGTACATATCTTCTCCACATACAAGTGCACACACATGTCACACAGCACAGCATACATTATAAACTAAAGGCTGACACACAACTAGGTAAGGCGAGATGACTCACATGCTGGAAGGGCACAAGTCAGAAGTGAAGCAGTGTGAAAGATAAAGGTAGGCATTAAAAATAAAGACAAATAGCAGATACACTCAATAGAGTGAAGTGGAACTTCAACAAAAGCATGCCTGTATGTTTTCTGTGTCATTTTATAAGTGCCAAGTCACGCTTTCTTGCCATGCATAAGCATGTGCTACAGGTGCTTATCATATTAGCAACACATGTGTATAACCTATGATGATGTGAGAGAGGAAGTGGCCATACTCACGTGAGTAAAATGGGTAGAGGTAATATAGACTCAGGGACAGGAACACAGCCACAGCCTCCTGTTCTATTCTGTCTTCCCTCAGTGAGTCTGCCTCATGGATGATCACACCTATTGATCTGCTGACCATCCTCTCCTTTTCCTTGTACCCACGGTATCCATTCAGAAACTTGGAAGCTTCTTCCATTGAAACACCGAGATGGACCCAAGTCCCCAGGCCGTAACCATGCACATACACACTGCAGTGTTCCAAACACTCATGAGTATCACCCAACTCAGCTTGACTAAGGGTTAACAGCTAGCAGGTGCAAGATCTAGTATTTAACTTTGTTATGTTTAGCCTTGCCAACTTGACATAACTTAGAATCAATCACCTGAGAATTAGGGGTCAATTAGGGATTGTCTCTATTAAGTAGTTGGTGTGGGAAGACCCAGTATATACTGGGTGTTATCATCCAGCATGTAGAGAGTTGGAAACAGCACAGGTGGGGTATGGAGCTTAGCACAGAGAAGCAAGTAAGCATGAATGCATCTGTTCTTTCTGCTCTGGACTATGGATGAGGTTGGCAGCTTTTGTTTTACCTTCACTACAATCATGGGCAGTGACTTGGAATTTTAAGCTGAAATCACCCTCTTTGCATTTAAGTTGCTTCTTGTCAGATTATTTTATCATAGCAAAAATAAATAGATAGGTAGATAGATGGTAGATAGATAGATAGATAGATAGATAGATAGATAGATAGATAGATAGATAGATGATAAGCAAAAAAGCTCAGAAGGCCAGCCACAACCTGGAGTCTTGCACTGTATACCCATATTCCTCCTGGATGCACCCTGTTATATGATGTGCCACTGAATTACTTTTGTAAACTCTCTCTTCCTTTCAACTTGCAGACCTTCCTATGGCTCCTTTCAAATGCAGTTCACTATTCTTTGACCTTAAATTGGGAGTATTTAGAGTACCATCCCTGAGTTTTCCACATTTAAAAGGTATACTTTCAACACCATATGATCTCAGCAGAGACATCTTAAAATAACACCAACCAGAATTTACAACAGAAATAATAACCCTACACACAACCTGAAAAGAAGAATTCTAAATTATCTCATTTTCTTGTTTAACTTTTTTAATGTTTCCATATGACGAACATTTTATAGTCACTGAAATGATAAGATTTAATAATTTCTTCTTCCTTTTTTTGGTATTTTGGGACAGGGTTTCTCTGTATATCTCTGGCTGTCCTGAAACTAATTCTGTATACCAGGCTGTTCTCAAACTCAGAAATCTGCCTCCAGAACACTGGGATTAAAGTTTTGTATCACTGCCACTCACCCCCTTTGTTTAATTGAAAAATTTGTACAGTATATTTGGATCATGTATTTTCACCCCCACAGCTCCTCCCATATACTATCTACCTTCCTATCTACTCAACTTTGTGTTCTTTCTCTCTCTTTCTAAGAGAAATGAAAAGATAAACAAAATGTCGGATGGTGGTGGCATGATGTGGGAGTGTCATATCAATCTGTTGATTTCTTTGGCTAAGCAATAAAGAAACTGCTAGGCCCATTTGATAGGCCCACCCTTAGGTGGGTGGAGTAAACAGAACAGAACGCTGGGAGGAAGAGGAAGTGAGGTCAGACTCGACAGCTCTCTTCTCCGGAGCACACACCTCAGAGAGACGCCATGCCCAGCTCCGACCCAGGATGGACTTAGGCTAGAATCTTCCCGGTAAGACCGGTGCTCACAGATTGTTAGAGATGGGTTGATTGGGATATCAGAATTAGCCAGTAAGGGCTAGAGCTAAGGGCCAAGCAGTGATTAAAAGAATACAGTGTCTGTGTAATTATTTCGGGGCATAAGCTAGCCGAGCCGGGCAGGCGGCTGGGGGGATGCAACCCCACCGCCGCTCCATATTACTACAGTGGCACATGCCTTTAATCCCAACATTTGGGTGACAGAGGCAGGTGGAGCTTTTTGAGATCATAGCCACTTGGTCTGCATGGCAAGTTCCAGGACAGCTGGAGATACACTAAGAAATCCTGTCTCAAGCAAACAGACCAAACCAACAAACCGAACAAATAACAAAAATACACATGCAAGAAGAACATGCACAAACACAAATCTACTACACAAACAAAAATAAAAACCAAATGTCCAAACAATAAATAACAACCAAAACAAAGCAAAATAAAACAAAATGTCCACCAAAATAAAACTGAATTCATTTCATGTTAGATACCTACTCCTGGGCATAGGACCTGCCTGAACTGTGGCTGACATACCCAGTAACACTGCACTGTGGCAGATGGATACTTCCATTGCTAGAGGGTATCAGCTGCAGATAGCTGCTTGGTCAGGGTTAAGACCCTGTGTCCACTTCCTTCTCTCAGTGTTAGAGTCCATCCTTAACATTTGATGGGTTTTGTGTCTCTTGCCACATTGCCTGTGAGTGTGTATCAGCCCTTTCCTATCTGTTTCCTTGGAGTCATTCATCGCCTGTAGCTAGTATAACCTTTCATCTGTTTCTTCAACTGAAATCCCAGAGTGGAGTGCTTTGAAGACATTCATTTTAGAACTGAGTTCTCCAAAGCCTCTCACTGTGTGCACTTGTCCAGTTGTGGACCTCTGTATTAATTCCCATTAAGCTACAAGAAAAAGCTTCTCTAATGTGGATTAAGCAAGGTACTAATCTAAGAATCTAGCTTTATATCACTACAAGTCATTTATATCCCTATCATGGAATAGGCTCAAATCCCATTAAGAAGATGTCCCATAGCATTTGCACCACTATTGCACCAATGTATCTTTGCAGGTGGGTCACTCTTGAAGGTCGTATGGTTTTGCAAGGGTGATATTGATGATTCCTTTTCTCCTCCAGTCATACAGAGTGCCTTCCAGTTCTATGAACTCTAGTCAGTAGGAGTCAAGCTTCTAGTTAGGCACCACTGCCACTTTTCCTGCTTGATGACCTAAGTGTTTTTTCAGCAATATGACTTTGGAGAGCTTATCAATAGCCTGTGATGTTTGAAGATTCCCACTGAGCACCTTGATTAATGACTTAACAAGATTGACTCATTCTTGGAACTGGAGATTTTTCTGGGTGCAATGAGATGTCTAGTTGAGCCAGTGTCTCTCCTATTATTTGGCGACAGTATTTAGATTCCTTTCATATATGTATTAGGAAGCGTCTACAGTAGTAGATTTCCATAAGGTTTTCTCAAATGGCCTTTAGTTTCAGCTGTCCTTCCCCATAGTCCCTCCTTTATCTTTCTCCCCCATTCTAGTTCCTTGCCTTTCACAACAATATATTCCATTTTCTCTTTCTTTAGAGAGCCTCTCCTTGCTCTTGGTCCCTACAAGGCACCTTGTGGGAGACCAGCTTTGACAAGTACACCGCTTACTAGGGTAGGGGCTTGGGAATTAGGAAAAGAAGTAAAGGGAATTAAGATGTGAGTGAATATAGTAAAACAGAAGCACAGGATAGTATGAGGAGGGAGTTCTAGTGAATATTGAAATTCACCTGTGTTTAATTTTCCATACACTTTTATACCCCAATACAAAAGGGGAAGAAGACAAACGGCTGCTTTAACATGATACAAAGGAAAACTAAAATGGTTACTTACTTCAGTACTTGTCACATCAAATCATTAATTCTTGAGAAAAACATTCTGTTGTTTAGAGAGTGAAGCCACCCTAGATCAAGCACCCTGATGGCAGCCGCTCCCTAAGTCAAACATCTTAATTTAAAAGAAGGAGCAGAAGTATGCATGAATTCTTTGACCTTTGGTCAGGGTGGAGTGGTTCTACCTGTATGGGTCATCTTAATACTCAAGTAACCACACCCTAGGTCAGGGTGTATAGCTATATTTATTGTCAACCACTTTGAGCAACCTGAAACTCTCTGACCTTCACACAAAGTGGAAAAGGGTCACATTTTTGGGCCTCCACAACACCTAATCTCTGTGGGTTATTTGGATTTTAACACACATATCTAAAGCAAAGCTAATATCCACCGTAGGTGAAAAATACAACATTTGTATTTTTGGTTCTGGGTTATATTCTTCAGAATGATGTTTTCTACTTCCATCCATTTACCTGTGGATTTCATAATTTTATTTTTATAACAATTGAATAATATTCCATTGTATAAATGACCACATTTTCATTATCAATTCATCTGTTGGTGTATATGTAGGCTGTGTCCAGTTTCTGGCTATTGTGAATAATATTGTGAATAGAGTTGCAGTGAACATGCATGAGCATGTACCTCTGTAAAAGGATGTAGAGAACTTTGGGTATAAACCCAAAAGTCTGATAGCTGGATATTGAGGTATATCTATTTCCAGCTTCCCGAGGAAACTACACTGGTTGTGGAAGTGTGCCCTTCCACCAGCTATGAAAAAGGGTTCTCCTTTCTGAAATGTACATATTTAAGAATTTCATTCTATTCTTGATCTCGATTTGAGTGAAAAGTTGTAAACTAAATAATTGGGCTGGCTTTTGGTTAATTTCTTTTAGTATAGTGTGTGTGTGTGTGTGTGTGTGTGTGTGTGTGTGTGTTGTGTGCTTGTGTACATGCAGGAACCAGGCAAAGCATTGAACTTCTTCAGCTTCCTCCAGGTTATTTTTGGGTATCCTGTCCTGTATCATGGAGGTCGTTCTTTACCTGAGTTATTTGAAGCTATCTAGTAAGTTCTTGGTAAGGAGCCAATGTTTAAAATCTTAATAATATTCTCACAGATGAAAGTTTAAAATAGATTATTAAGGAAGGCTGGTCTTTTTGGTATTATTGTTTAACTTGTCATTTAAAGATACATTTATTAACAACACCCAGATTTTGACAAATAATCACAACTTTTACCTGAAATTTGTGCTCCTGCTTGGTTCTTAAAATGCTTACTAGAATTCAACAATATCCGACCCTTTATGCCTTGTTTTAATTGGTGCAAGCACTGTTCACTCAGAATACTTATGAACTGTTTAATGGTAGTGACTTGCTAACTCAGATACTTAAAGTTATATTTTTATTTATCTTTGACAATTCTGTAATATCTAAAATAAATCTTGATCAAATGTATGCTTAGCACCCCTTCTTTGCCCCGCTCTAAACTCACTGAATCCCTTCTTCTTCCTAAGTAGCATCCTTCCTATTTTTGTGTGTTTGTGTGTATGACCTAACTAATCTAATTAGATTTGATTATCTAAGCTTGGGTCAGGAATTATTTACTGGGGCATGGGAAGCAAAACAATGGCTGTTTAACAGAGGAAAATGATAGTCCTCCTTTCCCTTACCAACAAGAGTCAAATCAATCCTAGGCTGACATTGAATTCATGATTCTCCTGCCTCATATTCTTGACTATTGGAGTTATAAGTACACAGCACTATACCTAGCTTTCAAAGGAACTTCTTTAATGTTTATTAAAGTTTTAACCTCTGTTTAGATAGTCTATTTGTTGTGCTGCCATGTAATGATTTTGTCCTCTAAGCTCTCAAGTTAAACCAATAATATAATATTGCTAAGATTTGAAAATCAGGCTTAACAAAAGCAAATATGAGAGCAATGTTAGCCTGAGAAATGCATTTGTTTCCTACATGATGGCAGCTGCTGTCAAAATCCAGCTCCTGGTTGATGGAGTAATTAGAAAGCAACCAGACAAAATGTAACAAATAAAAGAGCAAGAGTTCCACGTGTAGATTTTGGGAAGCAAATGATGAGTTTTCCCCACCACTGTGTTCTAATCAGATGCAGAACATGGTATTATAATACTATTTGATAGGACTACTACATATGGTGCCATAAAACTCCAATGTCAGGCTGAGCTGATGCCTCTGTCCTTGAAGTTCTTGCCGTGCAAGCTTGAAGTTCTGAGTTCATTTCCCATTGTATGGTCTGTGTAGGTTGTATTTATTTATTTAGGACTTAGGACTACACACACACACCACAAACAACAACAACAACAAAAAGGGTTATAAACTTGAAAGAAAGAAAGGTGTGGGTGCATGAGAAGGTTTGGCGGGAGGAAAGCAGAGGGAGCAAAGGGCATACTCATATGATAATTTCAAAGAAAAATGTTAAAATATTGACAAAAAACCTGCAGTAGCTATTGAAACTTTTGCTACTTCTTCTTATTTAACACATTAATAAAATACTGCCCAAAGATTTTTTTTGCTTTTGGTTTGGGTTTTGTTTTGTTTTGTTTTTTTAAAGCCAAGACAAGTGATGAACGCTCATGCCTTCATGTTTATTCCCAGGGCATATTTGCAATCTCAGCCTGGGGAGGATAACTGAGGCTCATGGGCCAAATAGATTAGTCTAATTAGTGAGCTCCAGCTCAGTGAGAGATCTTTTTGGAAAAAGAAAGGAAAAGGAAAGAAAAGATGGGAAGAAGGAAAGAATGAAGGAGGAAAGGGAGGGTGTGCAGTCTCTGAAGAATGACTTCTGGGGACGTCCATTGGCCTCCACATGCATACGCATACACGAACACCTACACTCACACACACACACACACACACACACACACACACACACACGAGTGATACGACGAAACTCTGATATCTTGAAATCTGTTAAACAGTGTAATGTGTGCTGGCAAGCTGGACAGTCAGGCCTCTCTCCTCAGGCCTCAGTTGCCTTCACTGCTATACTAAGCAATAGGTCTTTTCATCTCTAAGTGTTTGTTTCTTTCTGTACTGGGATTTCACATGAGACTCCCTTCAGCAAGCATGCCGCTAAAAGCTGTATTTAGGTGCTTTATTGTTTTGCTCTTTTCATTTAGTTGAAAGTGTCTATGAAGCAATTTTTTTCCTATCTAATACTGGAAAATTATGAGCACTTAGAAGATTCAAATTCCAGTCATATTGGCTTGTCTTTTCCTTTATGGGGAACACACACATGGCAAATGCTTGCATTCTTCCAGGTCTGCTTTGTGGCTCAGTGGAAATCGTTGACTGTGATCTGCTCTGTATCAAGTCGGAGGAGCACAAAGACCGGCCTGTGCAGATGAGACTGTCTTCACAGGGTTTTCACATGCAGATTTCACAGTATTTTTATAGTGTATGTTGTCAGAAGTGTCCTCTTTCTTTCCTGCAGGAGAAAGTCAGGTATAGACTGAAATCGGAGCCACTCTGTGAAAGACACGAGTGCCCTGATGCAGCCCATCAGAGTGTGCTGCCTTCTGCATCGGTTCCTTCCTCCATTCTATGATAGACTATCTTGACAAAAGCAGCTCAGTGGATTATACAGATTCACTTTTATTATCTACTCAACATAAAGTAACCACCTGGGAAGTCAGTGGAAGAACTGCTTTGGTCAGATTGGCCTGTATTCATTGTCTTCACAGAAGATGAATGTGGGAGAGCCCAGCACACTGTGGGCAGCACCCCTCCCCAGGCAGATGAGCGTGGGCTATAAAAGATAGCCAGCTGAATGCAGGCCTGGGAGTAAGCCAGTAAAGAGCATTCCTCCAAGGTGTTTGTGTCAGTTCCTGCTGGTGCTCATGCCCTGACTTCCCTCAGTAATGGACTGTTACCTGCAAGTGTCAGCCAAATAAGCCTCTTCCTTGCCAAGCTGTATTTGGTCACGATGTTTATCACAGCATCAGAAAGGAGACCAGAACAGGGAGAAAGAGACTCTTTGGGCTCACAGTTCTGAAGGTCAGTGCAACAGGGCAGGGGAGCCGTGGCAGCAGGACCATGAGCAGCAGCTCACGTCCCATCCACAGGAAGCAGATAACGATGAATGCTGTTGCTGCACTCACTGTTTCCTTCCTGTTCCGTGTGCAATCCTAGCATATGGGATGATGTCATCTACAGTGGGAAGGACTTCCCACTTTAATTCACTTGGTCTTTGTAATTCTTCATACCCAGCGGCTTATCTAATCCAGATACCAGGATGAAAACATCCGTCCCTCTGGGTACATTTATAAGGGATTTTCTGTGGTAGGTCATTTGAAATAGATAGAGCTAAATATGAGCATCGCCATTGTCATAGGTTGTGGTCCCAAGTGAATAAAAAGGAGGTGAGCTGAGCATGAGCACCCATGTCTCTCTGATTGCCAACTCCAGACACAATATGGCCAGCTGTCTCACACTCCTGCTACCGTACCTTCCCCATCCTAGTAAACCCTTCAGACCACGAGCTGGAATCAGCCTTTCCACTCTGGACTTGCAGTTTGTCTAGTACTTGTCCACAGAAGTGAGAAAAGTTACTAACACGCCTTCCCATGGGCCCTTCCTGGGCTCTGTGGTTCACTTGCTGGCTCAGAAGACTTCTCACATGACTGTGTATGTTCCTCTCTCTCGTTCTCCACAGACACAAAGGCTGTGCTCTACCCCTTGCCTAAACTTCCACGTCTACTTCCTGGTTTTGAAGAGGTTAGGCCTGTAAGACTGCCACTTCACCCTAGATGGCAGTCCCAAGCCCTGCATGACAATGCACTTAGAGGGAAGTGGGCTCCCCAGTCTCTTCTTATAGTTGGATCACTTAAAGACTTGTGAAACCCAGGGATTCAGTTCCTCATTAAGGATATTACAAGAACCAACTGGAAAAATGACTGTAAGCTAAGCATGGGTTGATACAACTGCACCACACTACCTCTTGATGAACCAGCAGTCTCTCTCTATGTTCATCAACCTAGAAGTTTGACTGTACTGCTGCTGAAGATTCTCATGGATAATTTTTGGCAGATAAATAAATGACTGATCAAGCCATCAGCCTACAGTGAATGAGTCAGTCTCCATCCCTCATCCGTTCACAGGAAGCAGGAGAATAAATGTGCAAGTTTTAACCCCATAAAGCTTAAGTCTCCCTTAGTAACCATAATTCATCCTTTGAAGATCAGTTTGCTAGAATCAGTTCAGGTATAACCAAAAAGATCTAAATAACAAAATATGCTACTCTCATCCCTGCTGTTCAGGAACTTCTAATGAGTTTATGAGTCCTATATTATGAGCTGTGGGCAAAGACAAAGTATGTATCTCTTACACATCTGCCAACACTCAGTCACATATGGATATGGGACTCACTCATGTACAGAAGGAAAGCATAGATTCACCACCACTTACTCCAGGACAATTGAAAATAACAACAGAGCCTATAAGTTGGAAGAGCAATTAATATTTAACTAGAGACTACATATCGGCAATCATTAATTGTACCTCTTTCCTCACATGTAAGATGTAATAAAGCCTACCTGGGTGTATGTATGCAGGAAAAATTACCAAATAATTAATGCCCATGGGTTATCACATATTGATAGCTTCCTTCCTTTAGCAATTTGAGGCAGGAAATTATCAGGAATTGTTTAGCAATGTGGAATTCCACCTTGGCTTGTACTTTGCATATATACCTTCCAAACAATGCACCTAAAATCTTAGAATACCTGCACCCACACACCTATATACAACTGCATCTATACCTGCTTTAAACAATGGATGAGTTAATTCTCATAGAAACTTCTTGCTAATTGCTAGTTTCTATTGAAAAACATCCTGGAACACGATCTAGGAACTAGAGGCCTAATCTGCCTTAGGTTGTAAGGAATGTATGTGGAGTAAGTCAAACTATATGATCAAAGTAAACCTTTGGAGAAAATCACCTGTTTACTATCCTATGCCTGTGTGTAAGGGACTTGCATATGATTAAAATCATACATACATGGGACACAAAAAGTTAGCAGAAGCTGGCATAATCTAAGCCTGCCAATAAAAATACAGAAGCACTCAAGTGAAACCCTTAGCAATCAAACTCTTTTTTCTATTAAACCCCAAGAACAATAAAGACCCAAATAACATTTGGAGCTCTTAAACTCTTCACTCATATAGCCTCTGTTTGTTTCAGCAAAGACTCATTTCTAATATGTTCTTGTTTCTTTCTCGAATAAGAGATCAAGAACGTGAAAACACAAGGCCCATAACCTAACCAGTGGTAACAGTTGTTGCTCTCACAGTGCAGGATTCTGGGTAATTCTTCCATCACACCACTGAATTTCTAATCATCCATCAATCCATAAGCATCAATGACTACAGTCAACAAAGGCTGGATTCTTACCCTCTGACTATGTAACCTGTGAGTACAGCTGAGGTTCCATTGCCCCTGAGTCATAGAGTCTGGTGAAGGAAAATTCCTGTTTAGGATGTACCAGTTTCAGAACACAGAAAAGCAAGAGAGATGATGAATACCAGTGGCTGCTTTATACATTTCTCCTGAGGAGTTGGTAATGTCTCCCCTGCTTTATTCTATTGGAAAGAGCAAGTCACACACCCCAAGGCTGTGTCAAGGGACAGGAAGAACAACTGTTACACAGACAGACACATCCAATATTTAGTATTAGTAATCTTTCTAACGACCAGGCTTTTAAGAGGTTGTAATTGCTTCCGTGTCAGAAATTGATTACAAACCTCAGTTCCTTACTTATTCATTTGTTCGTTCATTTATCTATTACTAAGCAGGTGCTCTTTGAAAAATTTGTGTCCTATGCCATGTTATATATGGTAAAAAGGGAAAGAAAATATGATGGAGATACAACTAGAAGAAGTTTGATAGCAGGAAAAATAATGTATTAGGGAATTTCTCTCTCTCATTCCACCCTGCCCTCGTGTGTGTGTGTGTGTGTGTGTGTGTGTATTGAGAAGGTGATGGATATAGAGTCAAAACTACACAGGAATGTACATACAGATACTATAAAGGTAATGAAAAATCATGCTTTGGATTTCTAAGAACCAGGCAAATGGAAAGCTTGCACTGTATGTCCAAAGACTGCAAACTCCACAAGCTGAGGTCTCGTTTCCTCATTTCTCTGTCTGAACTCAATTACTGTCCTTTGAAAAAATAGCACAGGACTCAATATGTAGACTCAGAGTTAGGTCAGAAGTGATAAGTATCCTGCTGTGGAACTAAAGACTTTTGTAGAACACCAGGTCTAAACTCAGAGTCACAGGCTGTTGAGAATGCTGTCCTCTCAGGACAACTGTGATACCCACAAAAGACCCAGAACAGTGGGTCTATTGATGCTGTCTCAGACAAGTTACAGAGAAAGTCATTAGACTCTTGTCTGAGATTCCATGCAGGTCTTCTGGTACATTACTCCGCAGTGTGTATAGCTCTGACCCATCTGCATGTGGTCTTGGTAGGAACTAGAGTCTATGGAGAGTATAAGTCTATTGAAGAGGTCACACCATCTCTGCAGCTATAGGGAAGTCATTATCCAGGCTGGGCAAGACTTTTCAGTGGTATAGCTGTTTGGGAGTCTCCACACTCTTATAAATAGACCATCTCCCATGCTGCTATCTATAAAACCAATAACCTCATTGCTCCATAAAGGCAGATTTGAGTGGGATTGTTACTGTGATCTGGTTTTGATGGCCTTTGTGGGTTGAGAAGATGTTTATTCATACTTACCCAGGGAAAGTTCCCGCAACACAGATCTTCAGAGTCAACTCAGACAACAAGATGGGGCAGAGTCATCTTACAGAGTTTGGTATGCCGGGCACCATCTGAGAATGTGTTGTTTGCCAATTCCAGAGCCCAAAAGGAAGTGACCTGGGAGCCATGGGGGATGTGGAGTTCTTGTCTGAAAAGAGGTACCACAGTCTCATTGGGCTGTTAGACAAGCCATGTTTGAGAAGGAAGAAAACTGGAAAGTATGAGGCTTACCAAAAATTTTTATTGTTGTTCAAGACTTGTGTCTTGTCAAACATTTTTATAATTAATCTAAATTCATATGATTTTGACTTAGGATGCAAGTGAGAAATGATGTGTCACAGGAAGAAACAGGAAATCTATTACCTTTTATGTCCTACATACAGTGGTCAAACTTTAAATTTCATATTCAAATATGAACATTTAAATATCATATTTGAAAAAGGCCCGTTTCAGGGCTGGGATTATAGCTCAGCTTGTAGAGTGCTTACTGAGAATGGGCAAGACCCAGGTGCCATCTCCAACACAGAATAAACAGGCTATCATGGTGCATACTTGCCATGGCACTGAGGCTGTGGAGGCAAGAAATCAGGAGTTCAAGACAACTATGGCTATATAACATCAAGACTAGTTTGAGAAACAGACACTGTCTCAAAATGGAAAGATAAAGTAATAAAATAATAAATAAATAAAAATAATAAATAAAATAAAAATAAATGTATAAAAAAATAAAATATAAAGAGAAGATGGGACAGATTTTAAGAAAGAGAGACTCATGATTCAGTACTGTCAGAAATGGTCTTAGTGTCCTGCATGTACCAGTGAATTGTTAGGGAGAATAAATGATAGTGGTTCTTGTTGATCTTATCCTTCCCGTCACTAAAGTTTAAAAGCTATGTATTGTTCTAACTCCACAGGCTTTAGCTTGACTCTTTTCAATGGAGATTGTCCTCTCTTTCTCCCTCTCTCCTGCCTTTGCCTTCCCTTCCCTTCCTTCCTTCCTTCCTTCCTTCCTTCCTTCCTTCCTTCCTTCCTTCCTTCCTTCCTTCCTTCCTTCCTTGGTGTGTGTGTGTGTGTGTGTGTGTGTGTGTGTGTGTGTGTGTGTAAGAGAGAGAGAGAGAGAGGGAGGGAGGGAGAGAGGGAGAGAGAGAGAATATTTTTGGTGTTTCTGTTTGCATAAACACTGTACTTGTGTATGCCTGTAGAGGTCTGAGCGTGGAACAGAAATATTCTATCATCACTCTGCATCTCATTTTTAGAGACAAAGGCTCTCACTGAACACAGAGTTCACTGATTTAGTTACAGTGTCTAGTGAGTGAACTCTGGGGTTCTACTTGTGTCTGTATCCCCAGTACTGAAAGTAAAGGGTGAGTCAGAAACTGTGCACACTGGAGAAGCTCTCGCCTGCGTAAGAAGCATTACTGACTGAGCTTTCTCTCTAGCCGAGTCTGTCATAAATTAACCTGTAAGAAATACTTTGGATGTGAGCATTTTTTCTGTGCATTTGTACTTTTAATATTTATTTCTATTTCTAGTTGTCTGAATGTGCATGTATGTGCGTGTGAGTGTGTGTGTGGATATGCACATGTGATTGCAGTTGTGCAGAGAAGAAGCTATCATTTTCCCTAGAACTGTAGTTACAAACAGTTGTGAGCCATCTAATGTGTATGCTGGGAGATGAACTCAGACCCTCTTCAAATGCACCATGTTCTCTTAACCACTGAGCCCTCTCTCCAACCCTATATTCTGTGCCTTTAAGGGATAGCAAGGAAGCAAGAAATGAATTATGTAACGTTGTGAAATTTTGATACTGTCTTAAATTTATGGAGCTGCTGACATAAGTAGTTGAAAATTATAACTTTAAAATATAAAAACAAAACACCATCAATTGTTTTGCTATTGACTCATTCTGTAATTGTAATGCATACCCTATAAATTTGTTGTTCACTTTTTACTGTATTATTTCTCAGGCAATTACATTTTACTGCAAATTTGGAGGATTTACTTGATATAATCATTGAGTACAAGTGTAGTGCTAAGTATTTAAATGAGGATGTTATCAAATGAAGCTAATTTTTCTTGTCCTGTTGCAACCAGATTATTTTTAATATGTAAGACTTATTAAAACAGTTCAATTATACTGGGAAATTTAAATCAAGCAAGCTTTCACACATAATATCACCTCCCAATATGGTTGACATTTACAAGATGGCAAGTAACATTTTGTGTGCTTATTACTTAAGCACTTTTGATTTTGTCAATACAAAATAAATTAGCTAAGATCAGGCAAACTATGTTTAGGTATTTGGATTAATCAGGTGCTCCGTCTTGTCTGTAATATTGATAGGAATGTTTAGCAACTGTACCAAGTAGGCTGAGTGGTAAAAATGAATACAAATTTTGCTATAAATTGCAAATAAGTGCAAAATTAATCTGGTTGACTTAATCAGAAATATAGAATACCATTAGCATTTCAAATCATTTCATTCTGATTTTCAGACATCATTGGTAATGTAAAATAGCAATGTTATAAATCATGTTGAAAAATATAAAAAAAACTTAGAATATTTATTTACTTATTTATTTATCTTTTGAGTGCATGCCAAGATGTGTGTGGAGGACAACTTCTGCAAGTCATTTCTCTCCTTTCACCATGAGGGTGCTCAGGGGTTGAAGTTAGACCATTAGGTTTGATTTTCTATGCCTTTACTGACCCTGGCTTATATTTTGGAAACTTATTTCAAATACTACTCATGTAGTTAAAAACGACAATTCATCCATCACCAGGATGTCTTGATATCTAGATTTAAATGTTGGTTGATGAGAAAATTAATGCCATCAATTTTCTTCTTGCAAGCTTTATTTATATTCTTTAGATGGAAACTCATACATCCTATACAGAAGCAGAACTCACTAGGTTGCAGAGGATCACTTTGAGTTTCTAATGTACCTGCTTCTACCCTTCAAGTGCTATTACTATAAGTGTGCACCACCATGCTGGTTTATTTGTCACTGGAGGTGGAACCCTGGGATTCCAACATGCTTCACAAGGGTTCTAATTAACTGAGCAATTTTCCCTGCCCGACTTGACATCTTTTGGTATACCTTACCAAGATTTTACCTTGTCATCCTGTATGTGCAATTTTCCTGTCCTGTCAGCTGGCTCTGAAATTTCCACACAGAGAGGCTTAATATTAATTACAAATGCTTGACTTATAGCTCAGGCTTATTACTAAGTAGCTCTTAAAATTTAAATTAACTCATTTTTAATTATCTATGTGCTGCCCCAAGGCTCATAGCACTTACCTCTCTGCCATGTCTTTCTTTCTCTCCATCTAACTGATAACTCTCTCCCTGACTCTGCCCTCCTTCTTCCCAGCATCTGTGTCTGACTGTCCTACCTATGTTTCCTCATGTTTAGCTACCAGCAAGTCAGGTTTTTATTAAACCAATCCAAGTGACAAATCTTCACAGTGTACAAAAGGATTATTTCACAGCAACATCCCCCTTCCCAGGCTCTGATAAAAATAATTCTATGATCAACTTCTGTGATGTCAGCTTTTTAGATTCCACATGTGAGTGAGCTCATGCAATAAGCTTCCAAATATTTTTAAATAGTAGTAAGCTGAATTTACAGATGCAGAAGTGTCACAAAGGCCAATTAAGTGTATTTTGAGTTAGGTGTCTCAACAATCAGTATCTGTATCTATAGAAAATGACTTTTTAAAAAACTCACTAAGCCCTAGCATTCAGCATTTGTGCAACATTTTTCATTTCCCCTTCTAATTTCTTTCTATAAATATTAGTTCTCACATTCACAACACACACATATGCGCATATAATATATTTTGATCATATTGCCCTCTTTATCTTCCCTTCCAATCAACGGAACTCCTCTTTGTCTTTCCAGAAACCCCCTCCAAATATCATGCCTTTTTTGCTTATTTGTGGCCCATTTAATTTAGTTGGTGTTCTTCACGAACTTGAGAACACAGTAAAAGCAACTTCTCTGTGGGTACACAAGTAAGGAGACCCCATGCCTCAGCAACCACTAACTACTTATTCCTATGATTCTATACCAGTCCCTCCTTGCTCCATGATGGGATGCTGTTGAGACCTGTCTTTTCATCTTATCTGGATCTTCTGCATATAATAACAGCTGTGAGTTCATAGTTATTCCTTGTCTTGCTGTAAATAAACTTTATAAATGAGCATGCCTTGTATACTCAATTCTAATTTACTCTAATTTCCTTAATTATTCTTCTAATTAGGTCATGATTATTATCCAGCTGATTTGGATTTGATCAATTTTTCCTAAGATATTTTTGGAAGAGACAATTTTAGTCTGTTTTTCTTACTTTTAACTTCCAAATTTTTCAAAGAATACACTTACCTTTGAAATAAAAGCCACAAATTACATAGCTAAATCAAATGAGAAAAAAAAAAAACCAAACAAACGTACATTGCACATGGATAGAAACAGAGAAAGTTATTCTTTCCCCAGATCTGTGATGGGAAAATCTGGGAGTCCTCACGAAAGACCACTTTTTAATCTCTGCATCTTTAAGATCTGGAATGGCATAGGATATGTGGTGGATTCCTGACACAATCATAGAGCAAAATTTACTATTATATAAGAAGTTTTGTTCTGAGAAATGGGAAGATTCTGAGAAAAAAAAATAAATGCCTGTCTCAGGATTTCCCTCCCTCTCCTCCTGCCCCTCTCCCCTTCCCCCACTCCTCTCCCCCTCCTTCTCCAGTCCGAAGAGCATGAAGTAGGATCAAAACCCAGTGCCATTGTCCTTGGTTTCTCATCAGCCCTCATTGTCCGCCATGTTCAGAGAGTCCGGTTTTATCCCATGCTTTTTCAGTCACAGTCCAGCTGGCCTTGGTGAGCTCCCAATAGATCAACCCCACTGTCTAAGTGGGTGGGTGTACCCCTCGTGGTCCAGACTTCCTTGCTCATGTTCCCCCTCCTTCTGCTCCTCATTGGGACGTTGGGGTCTCTGTCTCTATCTCCATCCATCGCCAGATGAAGGTTCTATGGTGATATGCAAGATATTCATCAGTATGGCTATAGAATAGGGTCATTTCAGGTTCTCTATCCTCAGCTGCCCAAGGAACTAACTGGGGACATCGCCCTGGGCACCTGGGAGCCACTCTAGTTTCAAGTCTCTTGCCAACCCTAAGGTGGCTCCCTTAACTAAGATATGTGCTTCCCTGCTCCCCTATCCAAAATTCCTTTATCCCAATCATCCCATTTCCCCAAGTTCCCCCCATCCTCCCCTTCACACTTTTCTCTTCCCATCTCCCCTTACCCCCACCCCACCCCACCCCCAATATCCCAGTTTTTTGCCCGACAATCTTGTCTACTTCCCATAGCCAGGAGGATAACTATATGTTTTTCTTTGGGTTCACCTTCTTATTTAGCTTCTTTAGGATCACAAATTATATTCAGTGACCTTTATTTATGGCTAGAAACCAATTATGAGTGAGTACATCCCATGTTCATCTTTTTGGGTCTGGGTTACCTCACTCAGGATAGTGTTTTCTATTTCCATCCATTTGTATGCAAAATTCGAGAAGTCATTGTTTTTTTATCGCAGAGTAGTACTCAAATGTGTATATATTCCACTCTTTCTTCATCCATTCTTCCATTGAAGGACATTAGGTTGTTTCCAGGTTCTGGCTATTACAAAAAATGCTGCTATAAACATAGTTGCCCCCTTATACACAAAGGATATGGACGCAGAGAGGGAAATCAGAGAAGCATCACCTTTCACGATAGCCACAAACAGCACAAAATATCTTGGGGTAACTCTAACCAAGGAAGTGAAAGATCTATTTAACAAGAACTTTAAGGCATTGAAGAAGGAAACTGAACAGGATATTAGAAAATGGAAAGATCTGCCTGCTCTTGGATTGGGATGATCAACATAGTAAAATGGCAATTCTACCAAAGGTGATTTATAGATTCAATGCAATACCCATCAAGGACCCATCAAAATTCTTCACAGATCTGGAGAGGACTATAATCAACTTTATATGGGAAAACAAAAAACTCAGGATAGCCAAAACAATCTTATACAATAAAGGAACTTCTGGAGGCATTACCATCCCTGACTTCAAACTCTATTACAGAGCTACAGTAATGAAAACAGCGTGGTACTGGCATAAAAACAGAGAAGTTGACCAATGGAATCGTACAGAAGACCCGGTTTTGAACCCACAAACCTATGAACACCTCATTTTCAATAAAGGAGCTAAAAGTATACAATGGAAAAAAGAAAGCATCTTCAACAAATGGTGCTGGCACAACTGGATGTCAACCTGTAGAAGAATGAAAATAGACCCATATCTATCACCATGCACAAAACTCAAGTCCAAATTGATCAAAGACCTCAATATCAATCTGAACACACTGAACCTGATAGAACAGAAAGTGGGAAGTACCCTACAACATATGGGGACAGGAGATCGCTTCCTCTGTATAACCCCAGCAGCACAGACATTAAGGGCAACATTGAATAAATGGGACCTACTAAAACTGAGAAGCTTTTGTAAAGCAAAGGACACTGTCACCAAGACAAAAAGGCAACCTACTGACTGGGAGAAGATCTTCACCAACCCCGCAACAGACAAAGTTCTGATCTCCAAAATATATAAAGAACTCAAGAAACTAGACTTTAAAATGCTAATTAACCCAATTAAAAAATGGGGCACTGAACGGAACAGATAATTCTCAACAGAAGAAGTTCAAATGGCCAAAAGGCACTTAAGGTCATGCTCCACCTCCTTAGCAATCAGGGAAATGCAAATCAAAACAACTTTGAGATATCATCTTACACCTGTCAGAATGTCTAAAATCAAAAACACCAATGATAGCCTTTGCTGGAGAGGTTGTGGAGGAAGGGGTACCCTCATCCATTGCTGGTGGGAATGCAAACTTGTGCAACCACTTTAGAAATCAGTGTGGCGGTTTCTCAGGAAATTCGGGATCAATCTACCCCTAGACCCAGCAATACCACTCTTGGGAATATACCCAAGAGATTCCCTATCATATTTCAAACCTAATTCTTAAGTGATATTCTGCCAGAGGTCTCCAAAGCTTTGCCAGGAGAGAACAGTCAATAGGAAGAGCATAGTGATGGCCTGTCTTCCCACTAGCCTGGGCTCAGGAAGAAAGAGATCAATGAAGAAAATGAAGTGAATGGATCCCAGGCATGGAAGGCCTTAGCCTACAGGAAGTGGAGTGTTGAATGTGCCCTTTAGAGATGTGCTAGCCCCATTAAAATTGTAATGGCTTTGCTCACAGGAGTAGAAGCAGGTAACCTTAAAATTCATGAGGAAGCCTCAAAGCTCAGAGGCTGATGCCATGGGAAGCTAACTGCAAATTTCTGGAAAACTGATTTTCCTGGGCTCATTCACCCTTCTGACTTATAGGAACTCCTAAGGGTTATGACACTCAGGATTTTTCTACAGCAAAGATATCAGCACCTCTTTACACACATCAGATATTTCCTACTCTGAGTACTTAATGTCAAATCATATGAATGGCTGAAGGAGAACAGCCCAACGGCCAAGAACACTTGCTGCTTTTTCCAGAGCATCAGAGTCTGGTTCCCAGAAAACACATCAGATGGCTCACAGTGCCCTGTAACTCTAACTCCAGGAGATGCAATGCCTTCTTAGGATCTCCATGGGTAGCATGTGTACAAACACACATACCAACTTAACTTAAAATAAAATAAATCATTTTAGTGAAGTGCTTACCTCCCAGTGGTACGAAATAGAATCGTGGCTGAAGCTACAGCACAGAAGCAGTGTCAAGTGATTAATCTTTTTGTAATTGTCAGGAAAGAGTGCAGAGTTTTAATGTAGTCAGTTCTGCATTTTGTTCTGTGGTGATCATTTGAGGAAAGAGGCAGAACGATGAACAACAGTGGAGATATTACAATCCAGAGAAGTAAGAAATTAACTCTGCAGGGAGTCAACATGTTGCTGGATCAATACAGCCACTAAATAGATGTGAGTCGACAGGGCAACTTTTCATATTCTTCAAGCAATCTGATAGGGATTTTTCCTTGTTGATGGATATGATACACAATTTTGGCAGGGGCCCAATTCAATTAAACAATTTTTATGGCACCCTATGTCATATCCAGCATATTTTTATGATCCCCAATGACATCATTCATGTATCTTTTCCAACATGGAGATTTATATGAACTAAACTGGCTTCAACTTTATCTGTTTTATCCAGTAGCAGATTGACTCTTTGTAAAAATGACCAGTTCCATCTGCCAAACTCTATACCAAATTCCCAAGCCAAGGTTTGCTGGAAAATATTTTTTTATATTGGCCTTTATTTGCTCTGCAGTAGAAAGCAAGAGTTTATGAATTTTCCACTTTTCTCTGCTTCTGCTGCCATATTTATAGGTTTTCACCACAAACCTTGCATCTATAGGGACCAAGAGTGAAGTGGTGGCCCTGTGTTCAGGCACGTGATACTTAATAGCTGAGTTCAGCTTGACATTTGCTGTAGTTGAGGTCCTGGACTAAACCAACTAAAAGTCCTTTGTGAGCTGAAAAGATGGCTTAGTTAGTAATGTGTTCTACCTGGTAAATGCTTGGAGCTGTGTTTTTCTCCAGAACATGCATAAAAAGCCATTTATGATGGGGCACACCTGTGATTCTATAATGGTGAGAGGAGGCAGAAATAGGCAGAACCCTGGATGCCGACAGGCCAGGTATCCTAGCTTTCAGTCTGAAGTTCTAAGCTATTAAAAGATGATGTCACAGACAAATAATGAAAGGTGCGTGAGTATTGGCATCCAAATTTGTTCTCTAACCTCCACCATGTACTGTACTATACCATACACACACACACACACACACACGCACACACACACACGCACACACACACACACATGCACACGCACACACACACACATGCACACGCACACACACACACACACACTACTTTTCATCGTCACTTCTGTGGCATACCCAACAATGCATTATGACTACAGCAACTTGTCCATTATGACCAAGCAGGTAAAAGGCACACACATGCTGACCTGGGGCCGCTTGCCCTGGTTAGGGAGGAGAAACGACAGGCAGTGGATGCCATTATGGTGAGCGAATATATGTTGAGGTATGGAGAAAGAGAAAGACAGACTATTTCTGGTCCTGTAGAGAGAGGCAAATCTGAAAACATGAAAATGGTGAGAAATGGGCTGATATGGGTGGCCTGCTTGCCACCTAGGACCATGGTGACATCTGGGCTTGAGTTGCTGTCAACGGCCATGTCTGGATCTGTGGCTCTGCTTGCAACTGTGGACTGTGTTAACGTCTGTGGCTTCTGTTATCACTGAAGTGCATGAGAATGCTTGGGGTCTGAGCCACCACCTGTGGCCTTGTTAGGGTCTGAGGGATAAGCTGCCACCAGGGCCATGCCAACCTGAGTGGCCTACACTGCGGTCCGTGGCCATGGTATTGTCCAGCCAGCACTGCTGCTGAGGGCCATGTCTGGATCCGTGGCCCTACCGCAGCCAGGGTCTCCGACAATGTACAGCAGCGGAGAACTTCCCTTTCCACATAGGAGAACTGACACTGCCAACTTGGGAAAGCTGGCTCGGCTCCTCATCTGAGGAACTCAGGGGGTAGTCCCAGTAGCTGAGACTCATCAACTCAGCTACTGCCCAGGCACACATCCAGGGCTTTGAGTTGCCACTCCCCAACATCTACCCAGTCCCTCTGAGTATGAATTGTTGCAGTAAGTGAAGGGACTGGTCCTAGCCACAGGATCGCCATGACTGGGGCAACAGCAAGATATCTGAGAGGAGTGTTCATGAGGGTCCAATGTTGTTGGTGTACCAGGAGTTAGATGCCTTAAATCTGACCCAAAACACATTACACAATGGACAAAAGGGTGTACTGCATGACACTCAGCAGTTCCTATGGCCAGTAACATGAATGAAGAAGTGAGAGATGAGGAAGAGGTGGGAAAGACAGAGGAGCCTAGGAGCAAGGTAGGCTTTTTGTTTATTTGCTGCTTTTATTTTTATCTGCTGTTTTTGTTTTGTTTCATAATTAATATTCTTTTTGTTTGTGTGTTTCCCAAGATAGGGTTTCCTAATGTTATGCTGGCTGTCCTGAAACTTGCTCTGTAGACCAGGCTGGCCTTGAACCACCGAGATTTGCCTCTCTGGCTCCTGAGTGCTGGAATTAAAGGCATGTACCAGCATCACAAGTTGCATTTTTTAATCAGTTCTTTTTAAGTTTTCCTTTGAGTGGAAGCTACAGGTGTAGAGGGACTGGAAAATGAGTGGGATTTACCAGTGCATGATGTAAAATTTCCAAAGAATGAATTAAAAAATTATGTTTTAAATAAATAAATAAATACTTTAGGACATTAATTCAAGAATAGACTGTTATCTTTTCTTAATTTTCTAAATGCATAAAAACTGAAATACTATTAAATATCTGAAGCAGTGTGTTTTCTTCCTTGGTTCTAAGCCCTGCTGTTGAACTCCATGTCACAGAAAAGGCCCAGCTCCTTCGCTTTGCCATGCACCACACTCCCTGTCCCTGGTCTCACGGCCCTCTGTTAAGGTGCTCATCTACTCATTGTACCCCAGAGGCCTCCCTGACACCCAGAAAATCCCTTCCCATCGGGAGAACGTTGTACGTTCTTTCCTCTGACTGAATTACCTTTTCTTCTGTTGTCCACACAGATTATGTGCTCATTTCCTTCCATCTTTATTCCGGTAATGCTTTCTCATTGATACTGCTCTGCCAATCAGAATCACAGGTGCAGGGCCTCTTTCCATCAGTGCCTAGGTAGCCAGCTTAAAAAGAAAGACCTAGACACTTTCCTCAGCTTTAGTTGCTACTTCATTGACCAGTTTGAGTATTATGATTCTAAATAACACCAACATTAACCTTTCAGGCCACAATAAACAAGAAGTAGTCTTTCACTAGAAGTCTCTCCTGTACAAATGCTCAGAAAGGATGTCTTACATATAAAACCACGGAAAAGGCATTTCAAATTCTGTTATTATGAGAAAGTTAGAATACACAAAAATGTGTCGAGAACAGTATTACGTGCCCAGGATTCTGTTCTCTGGGCATCATGCTCCTCTTTTCTGCTCCTTTTTCTCTCATGGCAGTTGAGTCATCCCTGGACCATTCTGGAATTATCATGAAAGAGTCCAAATTAAATCTTCGAAGATAGGGAAGGAATTGTGTCAAAGATAAAAAATGAGAAAACTACGCTAAAGCTACACTAGCAATAGAACGGGCTTGAGAACTACAAGTCATATGTAAGTTTCAAAGTTCATCTTATTGGGAGGGACAGCTAACACTGACTTGGGGCTTCCTATGCTCTGCACAAGGCACTGTGCTAACGGTGCTGGGAGACAACTCAGTGGGTGGAGGGCTTGTGCCATGAACATGAAGACTTGAGTTTGGATCCCAGAACTCATGTCAAAAGCTAGACATGTTGGCAGGTGCCTGCAGTCTCAGTACTGAGGAGAGGTGACAGTAGGACCTTACACTTGCTGGCCTGCAGGCTAACCAAGTTTGCCTCCAAGTTTTCTCTCATGATCAGCAAGAGACCGCCATCCTAGAAAGAAAGAGCAGTAGAGGAAGAACTCAACATTGCCCTCTGACCTCTACACAAAGAGAGGCATGTGTACCAACACACAAATACACTCACAGGCTTACATGTACATACACATAGGTAATACACACACCGCATACATGTATATCACACACATATAGCATACATACATGTGTATATGTGCTTAAGAATGCAACATGCACAGACACAAGGCATCCTGCTGGGGTAGTATAGTAGAGACTTAAAAACAAAAGCTACATCAATAATAACATGCAAGTGTAACAAGTTTGGGGTCTCCTACATGGCCCTGTGAGTAAGGCACTTCCATTATGAATGAGAATTTCTGGAAAGAAACTAGATCTGCAAAGCCTGACTGGTTAGAACTGCAGTGATATGGAGTGGTGGGAATGTTGCCAAGTCCAGAGGCTGATTACCCTGTCTCCAGCCAGCTTTAAACCCTTGGGTACCTTGTGCACCTCTACGTCATAACTAATATCTTCTTACTAATAGATAGAAGCTTTCTATTAAGTTAGTAGACCACCCTAGCCCGACCTTGATCTGTGTCCTGCAGCACACTCGCTAGCTACTCCTCTTCCTGGAAGTACTGGCCTCTACTTAGAAAGCTGGACCTGGATGGACTTCACCATGTGCAGACCACCAGAGCTGCTGTGAAAGCATGGGAGCAATGGCCCTGCCATATCCACCAGAGCTGCTGTGAAAGCATGGGAGCAATGGCCCTGCCATATCCACCAGAGCTGCTGCGAATGCAGGGGGCAATGGCCCTGCTGCACCCACAGGGTGGCATTTCACAACACTCCTTTTCCTCCTTCCTAACACCCCTTCATTGGTGGTCTTTCAGCCTTGGCACATAAAAAAAGGAGACGGATATGAGGGAGTGATGTGCTGGGGAAATGCTGGGGAAGTGGAGGGAGAAATGGATTGGATACAACCATATATTCATTGTCATGTATAAAATTTTTAGAAAATTGATAACTTCCCCGACCCCTCTGTACTTTGTCGTGCTTTCTCTGAAGCCTTTCTCTTGCTTCTGCTATGCAGCTTCTTTGGTAACCTTGCTTCCCGTGATTTTCTTGTCCTTTCCATCTCTTCCCTCCAGGCAGCTGCCAAGATTTTCTGCTTTCCTGTTCTATAGTCCTTCTCTCAAACTCTGTCAAAATGGTCCTTGACTCAGACTTGACTTTGTTTATTACAAGACTAAGAACCTATGGAAAGAATCCTGAAATTCTCCAGCGATAGCACCAAGGGCTTTGCTAGCAGGTTTTGTTTTGTTAACACAATGTAACATCAACTTCACTTTATGAAGAGAGAAATCGGGGTTGAGAGAGCCTGAGCACTCTGCTGTAGCCACACGGTGAGTGCAGGATTGAACTCCAGCTGAAGTTCCCATCTGCCCCAGTCCACAGCCAGAGTTCTAAGCACACTGTTGCCCCACTGAAAGACAGGCCCAGAACTGAAATGCATGAGGCGGTTGACACGTGGCTTATGTGTCTCAGCATTCAAATGTCGCCGTTTGTTAGGTTCAGGCTGCTCGATATCCAGTGAGCCATATTTTCTGTTCGTGAGACAAACTTTCAAAACATGAGCTGATTTTCAGTCTTTTAAGTACTGCCATTTTGTGTAGCAAAATACTAAATGAGACAGGATGGAAGGGAAGGGAGATTATAAAACAAGAGGTGGGAAAGAGCCCACCTCCCCAGAGTGCTCTTAAACCTCCCACCAGCTGACAGTTCCAGCAATTGCAACCCTGTCAGGTGTCTCAGGAATCACGCTGTGGTCTCATTCAAATTCCTTAGCAACCTTTTGAACACAATGACTTAAAAAAAAATCACGTTCCTACTCATATCTAAAGGCAACAGGGGTCCCTCTCTTTGAGAAGTTTGAGGAGCCTACACCCCTGTATGAGTTCAGAAGTCTTCCTTTGCAAATGCCTCTGTTTCTTATAACCATCTTAAAATATATATTGAAATTTATTTTTGTACAGTCTTCAACTTTGCTTCATGCTGTTTTTCAGATATTATTATTGTTGTTGTTGTATGTAAGCCAGAAATCTGGTTTAATCTCATTCAAGTCTCCTAAAAGATTAAAGAGATTTCTCAGTCAGGTGACAGGTGACAAGCTAGAGCCCTGTCTCCATTTCTGCAATCACTAACACTGAATAACTATGACTGGAATTGTAAGCCGATTGTCCTTATTGCCCTCCACCCACTGTGTCCTTATAAATGTGCCTGCTAAGCTTAGTCCACAGAAGTTCAGACTTTTGTATAAAAATGATCATCAGCTTCAGAATGCCACACATCACTCAGTGTTCTCTTTATAATCATGAGTTTGGCAGTCGGTTACCCTGTAAGAAACTTTTCTATCAAATATGAATCTTATAAACATAGAATTTAAATCTTTTTATCTTCCCAAACTTGTAAGACATTTGTGCAAATGTTTTAATTCCCCACCCAGTTAAATGTCAGGAGCCAATTTCCTCCTAAAATCATTACAAGAACCATCACCCTGGGGAGTCTGCAGAGAACCCCACACCCTTAATTGTGTTAGGAATAGTTCTATTGACAGGGCCTACCCCACACCCAAATTGGCTGTTTATGGAGAGCTATCTGTTAGCGGAACCCACCCCACATTCCAAACTATCTAGAGAACTAGGTGTGTCAACTCGTGACTTCTTGGCCTACAGTGACCTGACCGAAGATAACCTCCTGCCTACGTGACCAACTCGGACCATGTGACCAACGTGAACCACGTGGCAAGAGCCCAGGCCCCTGTGCCCATCCCCCAACTCTTTACTCTATATAAGTTGTCCCCCATCTCTAATAAACGGAGGCTCTGACAAACTTAGCATGGCCTTCTTCTTGTCTCCTAGCCCATATCTTACAGGTAGTGCCTCTCCGGGACCCTGGAATAACTGACTGCCGGGTGGGTTACAACCCCTAGACTGAGTAACCCCCCAAAAGGCAATCGACAGTTAAACCTTAGTTCACACAGAGGCCCTGTGCATTCTCAGATTACAGTGGCCCCTTCTTCCTTTGTTTCCTCTGTGCCTATTCTTTTAAACCCAGTCAATCACAAAAGATTGTGATGCTGGACTCCTGCCAATGGTAAAAATACCCAGCCACCACCAGCCTTAGACTAAAATCCAAGTGCACTTCCTGTCCCCAGTGCTTCTTCTGCTCTAGTGAGCAGCACCCCTTCTCCTTCAAGAGTACATTTGCCTTGTTTGGACTCTTCTGTTGGAGTAGTGTGTTTCTTTCTCTGTGATCTCAGTCATGTTTCTAGCAAGCCGTTTCCATTTGCCTATGAGGTCTGTATGGGTTTCTATTGCAGTTTCCATCTTTATGTTTAATTTTGGCTAAGCTATCATGCAACACACCAGGATATTGTCTGAGATCCTCTTCCGGGGTCCAGTGGTGTTCATTCCCACTCCTTTCCAGCAGCATGGCACTTGTTGGAACCTATTTTGTGCCATGCCTGGAACCAGCACTTCACATTTGTCATTTTTATCACCTACTGGCACATATATTCCACATTTTGCCCATGAAAAAAAAATGACTAAGAGCTCAAGCAATTTCCATATGATCATTGCTCATTTACCAAAAAATATCGTCACAATTGATATTCATTTTTAACTTGACTAAGTTGCATTCATTCACCTAGGAGAAAGATAAAGTATACCTTTAGATGCCTGTGAAGGTGTCTACAGAGGATTAACTGAACACATAAAGGCACATCATGAATATGAGTAGAAAGAGTCCCGAGGGCTGGAAGCAGGTGGAGCGATGTATGTACTGTTCTTCTAGAAGACCCAAGCTCAGTTTTCGGTGCCCATGTGGTAGAACTTACCGCACTGTGCAACTTTATCTCCAGGGACTCTGTGGGCACTGAAGTAGACATACCCAACTCAGACACGTATACATATACATAGAACATTTTTTTCACAAGATTGGGGGAGACAGGAGAAAGCCAACTGAGTGATAAACTCCCCTTTTCAGTTCGCTCCTAATATGGTACTTCTGACACCATGCCTCCTACCTTATATTGCTTCTGTTTAGCATTTTGTCACAGCAAAAGAGAGTAACACAAGTGGTTGCACAGCTGTGTTCTCTACATGTTGGGCAGAGCTGGGAATTAGAGAGATGATCTTTCTTCTCCTGTGTAGTTTACTTCCAGTTGATGCAGGAGATATCCCAGGCACTTTCTTTGCTTCGTGGTGAACATCCACACAGTGCCTCAAACCCTCCTGCTAACACTCTTTGCTCCATCATATACTCACCTCCAGGTATATTTTTTTAATATACCCATCCCTATGCTGGTTGGACACAAACATAGACATTATCAGGAAGTGGGACCCTATTAGATTGACCTATGGCTATTTCTGCAAGCCATTTTCTTAATTGCTAATTGATTTATGAGGGCTCAGTTCACTGTGGGTTTCCATCCCTTGGCAGGAAAGACTATACTATGTAAGAAAGGAAGTTAAGCATGCCAGAAAAAGAAAGCCAGTAAGCAGTGTTCTTCCATGGTCTCTACTTCAGTTCCTTCCTTCAGGAGCCCAAGCTCCTGCTCTGGCTCCCCTGAGTGACAGATGATAACTTGGTAGACAAAATGAACCCTTTCCTCTCAGGCTGCTTTGTTTCAGAGTTTTCCCATAGCAGCAGAAATGCAAATGAGGGCAGATCCCAATTGTAATGCTCATGGTGTGTGTGTGGGGGAGGTTGTCTCAGTAAGGATTAACATGTGAGCTAACCCAACTATTGATAATAGTTGTGTGGTAGCTGTTAGCCTTTTTTGCCATCAAACGTGTTTTTCTTTTTACATTTTCTGGAAAATTCTTCCGTCTCTACTTAGTAATAGCATAAAGTTTACCTACCAGTAAGATCTTTTTCTGTGTCTGTGAGGTGGCTTAGTGGATAAAGGCACTGGCCACCATGCGTGACAACCTGAGTTTGTTCCCTAGGAACCACACGGTATAAGGAGGAAACTGCTCGGGGATAATCCGTCTGTGTACTGGGAATTTCTGCTGCTCTCAAAGGTTGATAATAAAAGCTGACTTGTCCTGTAGGCAGGCAGAATAAGGCTGGGCTGGAAAACCAAACAGAGGTATAGGGAGGGAAAGGGTAGAGTGGGAGAGAGATATGAGCCGGTGACCAAGAAGCAAGATGCTAGCATATCCGTAAAAGCACAAAGCCACGTGGCCGTACAGAGATAAATAGAAATGGGGTAATTTAAATGTTGAAGCTTGTGAGTAATCAGCCTGAGCCACAGGCTGAGCATTCTGAAGTTAAACATTAAGGCTCTGAGTGAGTATTTTAAAGTGGCTGCTCGTAGTAAGGAGGGAGGCCGCTTATTTGTCCCAGCTGCCTGGCTAGCTTACACACAGAGGGGACTCCCACATCATGCTGCTGGATGGGGTGGGACAGAGAAACCTCTGTTCCAGGAAACCAAGTCCCCTAATTGTCCTCTAACTGTGCAATATCCGCCTACACACAAATAAAGTAATACATTTTAATTTTTAAAAAAAGAAGACCTATCTTCCAATTGTGTTTTATTTCCCAGAAAATTTCTGATGACTTAATACCCTAGACTCTGGTCTATTTTTGCATATGCCTAATTACTGTGGGAGATAAGTGAGAGGCTTGCATTTCCTTGTCCATGTGCGAAAATGAGAATGGATTTTAGTATTGGGGCTCTTTTGGATTAGCATAAGAAGGAGAATGCAAATAGGAAAGTTTCTAGCCTTTCCAAAAGGAAGTACTCAAGGTTGTTCCAGGTGACCTCATACCCCTTAAACCCTACTTATTGTAGTCTCACTCCCACAATGCATTTCACTCCTCATTAGCAATAGGACTCTTCCTTACAGCTTCCTCAAAAGCTACTGTCAAGAAAGTGCTCAATAACCTTCCAAATCCTGCTCTTTAGGGATCTTATTGGATGAACCAAAAGAAAAGTGACTATTAGTGAACCACCAATAAGATGAATGCATGATCAGAAATTATATTCCAAGAGGGTTCTTCTCAACTGTATTTTTCCATCTTCCACAAAGGATGTGTGGATTAGAGATTTCCATCTGCTCAGGACTACCTGGGCTTCACCTAATACCCTCATCCAATTAGCCATGCGATCAGCCTTTTTTTTTTTCTGCAATGAAACTGAGTTTTAGAGCTCAAAATATTGACATATACATCCAGTACTCAGCCCAAGGAAGGAAGTCACACCCTTCCTATAAGCTATGCTATCTGTCGGTGCAGCATGAGGGCTGAAGCATGAGGGTGAAGCAGGATTCAGCACCATGCTACCAAGATGTTCTCAGTCCATGGACTGATCTAGGATCCAGAACTGAACTAGGACTGATCTAGGCTCCAGAAAAGCCACATCTTTGGCCTTGTTTACCTAAATGATTTCACTTCTTCCTGTTGTCTCTGGGACCCATATCTGGGAGGAAAGAATTAGTTTTCATAAAGTCAGAACCTCACTTCTTAAATGAGCAATTAGCTTTGATAACAAGTGAGCAAGTGGGAGCATAATTACAAGGTTCTGGATATACCATCTAATCACTTGTTTCGGAACCAAAGATTGCTTATATCCTTTATGCAGGAAGTGGGTTCAAGTGGGATGATGACAAGATTCCCTCAAACAGAATATGATGAATACAGAGTGCCAGATGCAGCTGAGGGCCCCAGAGACAGAACGTAAATAAAGCTAGGTAATAGTTAACACTCGCTGAGTCGGGCCCAATCATCTTCAGAGACTTTCTATTCCTGGGAGCATGTACAGCATGCTGTCATCCTTCACTCCAGTGGAATTTTCAGCCTTCAAAGTATTTAAACGTATGGAAATGTAAATTCTTGTATTTCATGCATCTGCTTATAGCACGCTGAATTCTGTGTAAAATGGCCTTCTAAGAAATGTATGCCCCTTTGAAACTTAAAAGTTGTTTTATGACATTTCCTTATTTTATGTTGGGAGAGAGGATGTGTACTTGCCACTTCCCCTGTTTCGAGGTCAGAGGACAATCTGACATGTTCAAGACTCTGTTTTTTTTTTCCTTCTACAGTGTAAGTCTTGGAAGTCAAATTCAGTTCTTCCTGCTTGGAAGCAAGTGTCTTTACTTGATGAACCCTCTTGCCAGCCCACATGCCTCTTTCTTGGAAGTTCTGACCTGGGAGAGATGCAGAAATGGGTATGAGAAGGAGGAGAGGTATACATGCTCCTCATAGCTTCAACTTGTGGAGTTGTTGCTCCTTCACTCACTCTGATCCTTTCCTATATTTTTATTTCTTACTCATCCTTGTTACACTTGGTTCTATCTGCTTCTGTGCCCTATCTGAATTCTTTCATAATCACAAGAATTAAAACTCCTGCTGGGTCTAGACCAGATTCCTCACAATATAGGAGACTTCCTCGTAATACACCCATGGTGAACTGAATAAAGGACCTTGAAAACTTTAACTTTTTTATCAAGAAAGTACAGTTTTCTAATGCATGTTTATCCAGCAAGTGTGCTGCGCGTGTCATAGATTCCCTGACTCCAGGCTTGAGGAGTCTCTGAGAAGAACGCTGTAAACCAAGTAGCAAAAAAGTAATGGGCAGGGGACAGACCACCTTTACACCACAAGAGATGAATCCAAGGGCTGTAGGATGCCTGGCTATGCCCTGCTTCTCACCACTTCTCCAGAAGTTTGCATAGAAGATGGCTTCCTGGTTATTAGCATGCTTCTACCCTCAGCAATGACAGGCTGAAGTTCATCCTACCCATATGGATGAAACTGCCTCTTGACTCTGCTGCTTGAACAGCAGCCAGTATAACCCTAGGGTTCTGGTAGAAATTCCAATACAGAGGCCAAGTCATCAACCGAAAGGCAAAACACTCATCATCTCTTTTATTGGTGCCAATAAGGGAAAAGGATAAACAAGATATCAAAACTGTGTATCAGTATGTCTAGCTGTTGTCTGACTAAGTTAGGGAGGCTTATTTATTAAGAATTTTTAACATAAAAGTAATTATTATAAAATTTTAGTAAATGCCCTCTGTATATGTGTGTTTGTGCTTGTAATAATCAAGTGTCTCTAGAGTAACAGAAATTATAGAATGAATCTTTTTCTCATTATATATGGCATATATATAATACCACATATAATGAATATATATGTATATGTCTCTCTCTCTCTCTTTCTCTGTCTGTGTGTGTGTCCGTGCGCACCTGTGTATGGGTTTTATAGGGATGACTTACAGGCTGCAGTCCAGCAAATCCAACAAAGGCTGATTGTGAGTGGAAAATCCAGGAATCCGTTATTCAATCCATAAGGCTGAATGTCTCAACTCTTCTTCAGTATATGCTGAAACCCCAAAGTAGGCTCTAATGCCACTGAAGCAATGGATGTCCTATCAAGGAGAGGGCAAGAAGGCAAAGAGAAAAAGCTTCTTTCTTCTATGTCCTTTTATAGACTTCCAGCACAAGGCATGGCACAAATTAAAAGCGTGTCTTCCCACCTCAAGATCCAGTTCAAAGGTGTGTGTCTTCCTACTGCATAGGTCAGGGTTAGAAGTGGATTCACCCACTTCAAATCAAGAAAAAGTTCCCATAGCTGTGTCCTCTATTTCTGGGTTGTCATTCATTCCAGATGTAGTCAAGTTGACAACCAAATTAGCCATCACAGTGCTTACGCAGCAAGTAGTCAATTTTAATGATAAGGAAAAGAAAATTTTATTTTTTTCCAAAATTAGAACAAAGGATAGCATAGTTTTCCTTTACATGAAACTTTTTCTCTTCGATTTTATAGATGGCAAAAGCTTGACTAAAGAAAGGCATGAAAATAAGGGTTATCATGGCTGACTATAACCCTGACAGAGTAAGTGCCTCACCGTAGACAATCTGTTCATGTTCTCTGCTGAACAGGAAGCAGGTACTCATCAGTGGAGGACAACCTAAGGCGAACAAGAAGGGACTGGGAAAATACAACTGCAGCTTATTGCCAAATACAGAGCACCCTGAATTACACTTGGTATGAGTAACAAGTAAAACCAGAAGGAATTAAAAAGGCTACAACTATCAGAACCAGCTCTAGGGTGTGTGGAACAGGACTGTTCCTGGGTGAAAAAGTGGTGTGACCTTTGTTAAATTTGCTATAAGATGTTCATATAATGTTCTGTTGTTGTAACCAACACTATATCCTTCTGCATGTTACTGGCCATGGAAAAGAATCATTTAGGGAACAACTGTATTGAACAAGTACAGACATTTTGTCCTTGTTATTATTCCCTAAACATTAGAAATTCGAAGAATGTTCTCCCACACTGCTGAACGGAGATCAGATATAATCTGGCTTACACAGAGAGGTGTGGCCATGCATAGCTTCGGGAATTACAAGTAATTCAGAGAGCCTCACAGTGATGCTGTATACATCTACATGTGCAAAGTTTATGCCATTTTTATGTAAAGGTCATGTGTATTCCAGTCTAGTGGGTCCCAGGGGACAAATCAATGATTGAATGTTCAGCAAGGGAAGGAAGAAAGCTCACATGTCCATGAAGAGATAGCTGGTAAAGAATGGAACTGAGAAGCAGTCTGCGATGGTCAAATTTTGTCCATTTGACAGGATATAGAAGCACCTTGGAAACGAGTGTCCGAGCATCTCTGTGAAGCGGTTTCCAGATTAAATCAACTGAGGTAAGGAGAACTACCTTGAATGAGAGTGACACTATAGGTTGGGGCCAGAACTGCATAAAAAGGGAGAGCAAAGCTGAGCAGGAGGTGCTCATTTCCCTCTGCTTCTGACAGCAGGTCAGTGTGCCCAGTGGCTTCCTTCTCCTGAGGCTATGTCTTCCCTGCAAGGATGGACTGAACCTGCAGCCTGGGAACCAGAATAAACTCTTCCTTCCTTAAGTTGTGATTGTCACATGTTTTGTCACAGCAGTGAGAAAGTCACGAACACACTAGTCCATAATAGTGTGATTCTTCAAGTTGAAGCAGGTTCTGTTTGCCTCCAAACTATACAGACAAGGCCAAATGTAGTAACCGGAAATAACACATCATGAAGTCTAAATAATCTCCTTTAGTTTGTTTCGATAACTTTTGAAGGTGTTTTTAAATCTATGAATTAAAGAATAAAATTAAAATCATTTATTTCAATTTATACTCTTCTAGTTAATAATTATTAATTAATTGTAGTGAGGAGCTGTGGGCTACATTCCCACCCAGCTCCCTGCCACTGGCTAGCTTTACCCAAAATAATAACATGGAAACTGTATTCTTTTAAACACTGCCTGGCCCATTATCTCTAGCCTCTTAATGGCTAACTCTCACATCTTGATTAACCCATTTCTAATAATCTGTGTACCACCACAAAGTGGTAGCTCACTGGGAAAGATTCAGCATGTCTGACCTGGCCTCTGGCTCCGTGGCGTCTGCCCGAGGCGCCTGGCTCCCTGCCTTCTTCCTCACAGCATTCTGTTCTGTCTACTCCACCCACCTAAGGGCTGGCCTATCAAATGGCCAAGGCAGTTTCTTTATAAATTAACCAATGAAAGCAACAGATAGACAGATGACCCCCCTCCATCAATTAATGAATGAACTGATGAGTATATGCCAGAACTATTTGTCTTATTTCACTGTGCTAGAGAAAGAGTCTAGGCCCATGGCAAACAAAGTATGCACATTAAAAACACTCAACACCCCCCCACAAATATATATATATATATATATATATATATATATATATATATATATATATCAATCATACACACATATACTCAAACACCCCCCCACATTATTATGTATGTGTGTAGCATTTGAATATATTCACATGTCATGTATGTACATGTCCATGGGTCTTCTTTTTCTCTCCATCTTATTTAATCTTGAGGACAAAGTTTCTCACTGAATCCAGAGTTCACTGAATACATGGTTGATAAACTTTGAACTCCATGCAGCATCTTGTTCCCACCCACTCCTACCAACTATCTGGGTTGCAGACATGCACTACCACTCCCAGGGTTACATACATGTCCGCCATGCCCAGGATTGTAGATAAAGGCCACCACACCCAGATTTTCCATGCATACTGGGGTCTGATTCCGATTCTCATATTCCTATAACAAATACTTTTGTCACCAAAACGTATTCTCAGACCCCAGGGTGATTTTTTAAGCAATACATGTAAATATTATGTTTCTTTGCATCTATGATGTAGAAGTGTGAGGTAGTGGTTTGCAGTGTGACAATGACAGCAGTTTGTCCATCTTCCCTTTAATTTTTCTCTGTTCTAAGACTCTCAGAACTTGAGAGAATTATTCTTCTTCTTCTTCTTCTTCTTCTTCTTCTTCTTCTTCTTCTTCTTCTTCTTCTTCTTCTTCTTCTTCTTCTTCTTCTTCTTCTTCTTCTTCTGTTTGATATGAGTACTCTATTGACTTTATCCCAAAAGAGGGCATCTGATCCCACTATCAATGCTTGTGAGCCACCATGTCATGGCTGGGAATTGAACTCAGAAACATTTGGAAGAGCAGCCAGTGCAATTGTTGACTTTTCTCTCCACCCCTTTTTTGTTATTAATTTTTTTCATTTATTTTAAATTCCAATCACAGTTTCCCCCCTCTTCTCTTCTCCCCTCTCCTCCCTTTTACAGTCCCCCTACCAACTCCTCCTCAGTCTCTACACAGACAGGAGCAGGTTTTCCATATAAGTAACATGTTATGGCACTCAAGTTGAGGCAGGACCAAGTTCCTTTCCCTGTATCAAGGGGGGCAGTGAGGCAAGCCAGCATGGAAAATGGGTTCCTCCAAAGCAGCTAAAGCACCAGGGACAGGTCCTGATCTCACTGATAGGAATCCCACAAACAGGCCGAGTTACACAATTGTCACACACATGCAGAGGGCCAGGTTCAGTCCCATATAGGCTCCCCAACAATCAGTCTTGAGCCAGTGAGCTTCCATGAGCTCAGGTCAGCTGTCTCTGGGTTCACATGTCACACTTTTGACCCCTGTGGCTCATAAAATCCCCCTTCTCTCTGAAATGGGATTCCCAGAGCTTGACCTAATGCTGGACTGTGGAGACAGAATTATTCTTTTAGAAACAGCCTCAGATACTTTTTCAAATGATGTATTCTGGAAAGCCCTAACAACAACAACAATGAACTACATAAACCCCGGCTGTCTAGAGAAAATCACATGTCTTCAGGACTTGTGAAAGCAGGCTATTGTCAGTCTTATCATCTTATTGCTCAATAAGGCATCTTTCAGGAGATAGGAGTCTATTTCTTGGAAACTTTCTTAGATATCTGTGCTGGCTAGATTTATGTCTACTTGACACAAACTATAGCCATCTGAGAGGAGAAAACTTTGATTGAGACAATGCCTTCACAAGACTGGGCAGTGGACCAGTCTGTAGAACATTTTATTAAATTAGTGATTGATGTGGGAGGGGTCTTTGTATGTGACATCCCTGGACATGTAGTCCTGGGCTCTCTAAGAAAGCAGACTGAGCGAGCCGGCAAGCAAGCCAGTAAGATGGTAAGAGACCTTTGCTTCAACTCTTGCCTCTGTGTTCCTGCCATCTTTGTGTTTCCCTTCTAGCTTCCCCCAGTGATGGACTATAATAAAAATATGCAAGCCAAAAACATCCTTTTCTCCCCAGCTTGCCTTTTAGCCATGGTGGTGTTGCAGCAATAGACACTCTAAGTAAGACAATATCCATCTCAAATGAGGAGGCACTACGCCAAATTTAAAGCCCATCCATGAGGTAGAGTGTAGACAGAAGTGATTAAATCAGCAGTTAGGACCTATGTATGTAACAAAAGTCATAGAAACTGCAGGTACTAAAAGATATCTGGAAAAAGTAGGTTGAGGTTCAGAATAGAATGAGGATGGGGCCAGTGGACTATATTCCTATGCAACCCCAGAGCTGGGTGCTCAAAATAACACTACCAAAAAGTTTTGCATCCCAATAAACCTCTCTGCCAATACAATAATCCAAATCAAACTGAATTAGAAAAAAACCCAGACTTAATGGATATTAGAGCTCCCAGGTGGCCTTCCAGGCCCTTAGAGAGGAGATGGGGAAGGAAGGCCAGAAAACCACATGTTTGTTCTCTAGGGGCAGTTCAAATAGCCTATGGGAGTGATCTTGAGCATCTCTGGGGAGGGGTCATCATTTGGCTGGCTTTCTTTGAGGGAGACTGGAATGAGGCAACTCCCAGGGGAGGGGGACTAGGGATAGAATTTTCCATCCAAACAACTACTCTCTATAGTATTTTTTAATTATTGGAGACAGGATATTATGTAGCTTAAACTGTCCTCAAACTTTTCATGTAACCTTAGGCATTCCTGAATTTCTGATTGGTCATGCCTCCATCTCCCAACTGCTGAGATTACTGTCATATACTATCATGCCTGGCATATGTGATGCTGAGGATAAGACCCAGGGCTATTTGTAAATTAGGAAAGCCTTTATCAAATGAACTACATTGTAACTTTGACCTCAGTTGTAACAAATTGTGGATCTTTTGAAAGACAGTGGGTGAATTGATAGTTGACCCCTGAATAACGTTTTATTTCATGCTCTTCTATGAATCTTTTTAAGGACTCTACCAAAGACACATTTCTATTTGAAATTTAGTAACATATTGCCTGGCTCTGACTCTTTTCCCAATTCCTGTCCTTCTAAATCATTTTTGAGAGCTAATTAGCCTGAGAGCCATTTTCAACTGCTACTTTGGAAGATAAGGTGCAAGCCTACATAGTGTGCACTTACTGCTGTGCACATCTGTGCTCGAGATCAATCTGCAGGGAGTTTGAAAATTAGCATCCTTTTAAAGGCAAACAGGGTTATAAGCAAAGCCAAGTGTTTAATTGGTCTTTGAGCTCGCTGATTCTGCCTGAGATGCAGTCAAAATGTTGGAGTAATGGAATAAGAAAGGTCCTTTCTGGTTTTCCAAAGATTCAACTTATTCATAAACACATTCAAGTAGAAAAACATAACAGGAAAATATATATACTGAAAAAGAAAGCGTGGTTTGGCATTAAAGTTTTAAATTCACATTTTGAAAGTTATATAATATCAACATAAACTACAAACTTATATTGAAAAGAACTACAAATTATTTTATACCAGTTTTGATACTTGTATAATATAAATCAAGAAAAATAAATTGTTTTTTCTGTTTTTTTAGATTAATATGATTCTAATGTTTCTTTTCTTTCCTTCCTCCAAATCTTCCCCAAACCCCTTCCAACTCTCCTTCAAATTCAGTCTTATTTTTCATCAATTGCTAGTGCATGCACATATGTATTAATAGATCCCTATGTTTATCACATCAATATTTTTAAATATATCCCATTGAGTCCATATAATGCTATTTTTCTTTATGTTTTTAGTGCTGACCTTTTAGTGGACAACCAATTGATGTGCTCCTCCCTAGGAGAGACTAGCCCTCCCACTCCCAGCTCTCCTCAGTTGTCTGAAGTTCTTGGTGAAGGGTTGAGGCCTTACAGGCTTTTCTCTGTTCATTTCAGGATGCTCATTGGTATCACCCCATGTTCAGCTCACATTTTGGCAGTCATTTTGGTGAGACTTTATAGGTGTGCTATTTGAGAATAATATACAACCACAAACTTACTAAACCAGCACAATCCCTAACAACGATCTATAAAGAAAATAGTCTGTTTATTTATTTGCCAAATGGAGGCATACGGGGGACATGGTAAAGATGGGGTGGTCAGAGAGGCGATAAAGTAGCAACTCTGAGTGGCAATTCTCCCTCAACCCTGTGGGTTCCAGGGACTAAACTCATGTCTTCAGGCCTCTGCAAGTTGAGTCATCTTCCTGGGCCCCAAAGAAGATATCATGGGTTTTAAAGTAGAAAAAGAGGCAGCAGTCTCCTCTCCCTTTCAGAAGCACAGCCTTTTCCCACACTTCCCACTTTCTGTTCTAGGCCCTGGGTTCTCTCTGCAGGTCTGTGTAGGAGGAGAAAACAAATGCCCCGAAACATCCTGAAGCCAGGACTGGGACTTCCCTGAGGATAAAAGCACAACTGTTTCCCAGGAGGAAAGGATCAGATAACAAGGACTGAAATTGCAGCCACTAGGAGTGGAAGAGCTGACAGCTTTTACTATTTTTTCAAGGTGAGCTTTAATATGTTTAAAGTAGCCAGGGAAGAGGTAAGAGTGGGCCAGAAGCACCCAGAGGAGCTGTCTGAAGTATAACCTCTGCAGTCTCCTGAGCTCTGATAAAGACAAGGGAAAAATCTAAAAATAGAATTTACACATTTTGATGGTTCTTTTCTGCCCCACACATGACATATTTAATTTAACTGGCCACCAATGTGATTTATACAACACAAACTGAAGTCAAGGTACTCAGATAACTTCTTGAATGCTAACGGTACTAGTTATGCCAAGGCCAAACAGGAAGTAGCAGGAGTCAAACAGGAAGAACAGAATCCAAAAGGGTAGAGGTAGAATCTCCTTGAAACACCCCATGCTGCCCCTCTGGGTTGTTGTAATATTTTATTTGTATTTTAATATATAAAGATGGCCCAGAAGGTCAGAGAAGCAAAGCAGTAAACCACTAGAGAGACCTTTTCCTTCTGCTGATGGTCACACTGAAGGGGCAATTTTCATACTGCCCAGACTGCACTGCGTCTCCATCAAACCTCAGACCCCACACTCTAATAAGTCCTGTCTCTATCTGTCCAACCATAACACCCCTGTATCCACCTCCCTAATACCACTACCATCTGGGTCTGTTTCTGTATTGATTTTGTATATCCCAGTATAGCCTTGAATTCACAGAGATCCCTCTGCCTCTGTCTTCCCAGTGCTGGGATTAAAGGCCTGTACCATCACTCCCTGACTTCTAATGGCTTAGTTTTGCACTCTGATCTTCAGCCAAGCTTCAATTGCTAAATTACAAATAAATCATCACTATACCTGACCTCAGGAAGGAAGTTGCCCACTTTTCTTTTCTTTCAAAGAAAGGGTAGTAAATACTGTAGGCTTAGCAATTAATTTCTCAATTCTTCTTTGTGACAAGAGGAAGATATACTCACAAACAATATATTAACTAGGGAGCCAGATTTTATGCTCAAAGTCTTTTATTTATAGAGACTGAAATTGTAATTATATTTGATTTCAAATGTCAGGAAACCTGCTTTCTCTCAGGTAGTAAACAAATGAAACCAATTCAAAAGTAACACTAGGCAGAGGCCTGGAGTTTAGTTCCCAGCACTCTTTTTGGGGAGCTCACCAAACAAGAAGGAGGATTCCATATGCATGTCTGCAAGTATGAATACACAAACACACACACACACACACACACACACACACACACACAAATACATTAATTAAATATTAAAACTACATTCCTTCGAAAATGCTTTTTATTTCCCTAAAACTTCCGCCTGCAACTTTAGAGATGAATTCGACAATCCAGCAGATGAAAGAGAATAGTGAATTAGTGAATTATTTTTTCATCTGAAGGTTCTATATACAAACAAAAGCAATTTTGATTGGCATTGCTGAACATACCAAGACTTATTTTTGGCAGATTAAAACGTCAAATGCTATTTTCTATGAGATTGTGATTGACATACACGTCAGACTGACTTGGTACTTCTAATGTGGAAAAAAGCCAAAGACTCAATAAAACTGATTAATTTATTTCTGTCTGTCTTCGTGGTAGGTCACCTAACTCATCCATCTTTATACAAGCAAATGGATGTCCCATTGCTCAGTGCTAGGGTGGCATTAAGTGTTTCCATTTACTCTTTATTATACTGGCAGAAAAACAAAGCAATGTGAAGGTTGAGTAAAAGTCTCTTTTTTCCATTCAGAATTGCGGTGGGGCTTATCTGCACTTCTGTGGTCTTCAAAGTAAAGTTGAGTTTATTTTTATATTTTTAAAATTAGTTTATAAGGAGATTTTGTTTAGCGTCAGTTGTAAGTAGAATAGAAATGTCTTTGTGAAAACAGTTGTAGATTCTGTGATGTCTATTTATCCAGGCAACAATGAACAATGAGAGACATCCTTGTAAGCCACATAATCTTCTAATAGAAAGATAAACAATTGTTACTTCCACCTTGAGGGTGTATTGCATTACAAGAAACAACAAGCCACCCTCCACCTATTTTATATCTTGGTTCTTGCTACTTTTCAAAAGCTGGTAAGTTATAGATCTGCTTATCAGGGAGATGCTATTGTGAACTGATGGGACCATTACTTATGAGATGCAATTTGTAGTCTTTGGTTTGTAGAAGGGATGCACTTGAATGTGATGGCTGTACTTCCTCTGTTTGTCTTGAAATCTCTTTAGGGAGATATTTTGCTCCTTGTTGAAATTCAAACACTGCCATTTGGAAAACATGCCAGTGGCCACCTCTAAAATTATAAGCCAAAGTAAAACTCTTCTTTATAATTTAATAATTTTGTCATTTATTATAGTAACAATAGTCTGAGGAACACAATGTATCATAACCAGATAAGGTTAGAGAGTTTCTTTAGATGTTCAATGACATACACTCAAAAATTCCTAAATAAAGCCTACATTTTCTTAAGACTTTCAAGAAATCTCTTTGTTGTTTTTCCTCTAGCAATCTAGCCACAGTCATGCAAATATCCACCATGTCATGATGCACATCTGAGTGTGGCCATATGTGCAGGAACATACACAGAGAGACCTTCACAACTATTGTTAACCTACTAAGTATGGTTTCTCACCACACACTCCGAGTCACACAAAATCATGAAAAGCACACTTCAGATGTTCTAGAATAAAACAAAAGCAAGAAACAAATTGCATATTTTAAAGATTTACTTTATTTTTTTAATCATGTATACATCTCTATCTACAGGTGTTCATGGAGGCCAGCAGCATCAGATCCCGTGGAGCTAGAGTTAGAGGTGGTTGTGAGCTGCCTAACATGGGGGTCAGGAACTGAACCTAGCCCCACTGTAAGAACAGCAAGTGCTACTAACCACCGGGCTGTCAATCCGACCACCAAGTTGCATCTTTTTCATCAAAGATTTTATACAATGTTTTACATTGTTTTAGATACAAAACAAGATATAAATCTTATACCTTATTATTCATATATATATATATATATATATATATATATATATATATATATACACAAATATATGTGTAAATGCAACATATATTGTTTTAGAGATCTGAAGTTGCAACATGGTTTATCCATACTGATTCTTTTGGAGAGAACTGAAGTAATTATTGTCTTTTTAACTGCAAAATTATCTTAATGTCTTAAGACCATTTATTGATTAGTTTCTCTAGTCTCATTAATTTAAATAGTTTCAACTTTATCACTTAGTGGTCACATTCATTTCTATCTATTCCTAGCTCCATATTATCTCATGCTGTGTATTTATGAAGTAAAGGTTATAAGGAATCTATTCCAGTACGAGTAAAGTGTCTTATTTGTTTGACCACTTTTGCCTATTGATGAAAAATAAGAAGGCATAAAGATCCTCCTGGGTTCCCTGGTCAATATTGATATTCCACTTGCTCTACATGGCAAGTATCACCTAGGAGGTAACCTCTGAGCATGTCAGTGAGAGCTCTTCCAGACTGCATTAATAGACATGGGAAGTCGTGTCCTAAATGTGAGCACTGCCATCCTATGGTAGTCCTGAACTGAATGAAAAGAGAGCAGGTGGACCACTGGTGTACACTCACCTCTGCTTCCTGAGCGTACATTCAGCATGAGCAGCTGCCTCATGTTACTACTGCCGTGCCTTCCTCACCCCATATGACTGTGTCCTCAAAAGGTGAGTCAGAACGAGTCCTTCCTCAATTAGGTTGCCTTTTTTTCAGGTACTTTGTCAGAGCAATGAGAAAAGTAGTTAATACACTGAGCTATCTAAATGAGCTCAATATAATCATATATGGAGCTAACACACTGGGCAGCTACAGAGTTGAACACAATATATCACATATGTCTTTGAAAATCTTCCCTAGCTGAGGAAGAAAACAGGCCTGACACTTAAGATGGCCACAGAAGTATAGTTCAGAAGACTTAAACCTCTGCTCACAGGAGATGAACCAGGCTGGGGCCAAGAAACATCTCAGGTTGTACCATCCGAGAATGGTTCTCCATTCCCAGTCAATCAGAAAATGGGGACTTTGGCCTTCTAGCTTCCTAGAAAGGATCCAAGCCCTGGCAATGTCTTGAGCTTGGCTTTGTAAACTTTGAGTACATTTCCAATGCCCACACCCTAAGGCAATCAATTTTTGTTTCTTGAACTACTACACGCGATGTCAGCATCTCTCACAAATGTTTACAAGGCTTTGTTTGCCACAATGTGTTTTAAACAGTAACTAAATACAGTTGAATAGCTCAAGCATGCTCATTCTCAACAGTAGCAGCGCCTTCTTGAGAGAAATTGGTTTTAGGATCTTAGATCAATCTACTGCCATTTCTGCACTTGAGTTTACCACTCAAATTTTGCACCCTACCCCATTGCAAGAGTTTGAAACCCATTCATTTGTGCCATTCCTTTGCCTAGGATGAGAGTTATATTGTACTGAGCACTCACTTTTGCAAGCTTCTATGGTGGAAGAATTGTTAAAGTCGTTTTTCATTTGTTTGTCTGGGCTTGGTTTATTGTTTTGACTCTGGGTTGTGGGTCTAAATATGTGCTGTTTACTCTCCTCATTCTTGTTTCCAAATTCCTGAAATACACCTATAAGCGGGAGTAGCTTGTTCTGGTACACAGTTTGGAGGGAACAGTTCATCGTGGCTGAGAAGTCATGGAGGCAGGAGAAGAATCTTTGAAGTGCCTGGTCACATAGTGACTGTTCAGGAAGTGGAATGACTGGGACAGAAATGGGTCTGGCTGTCACTCTCAAGGACTACTCCTATTTGAGAAATATGCAAACTAGATTTAAAAAAAAATTACAGACTCCTTCAATAGCACCAGCTGTTGGAACCAAATGTTAAATACATTAGCCAGTGGGGCTTTTATATTCATACCATAAGTATCCAGGCTTTGGCAAGTTCTATTATATGTGTGTATATATAATCATATATGTAATATATATTTATATATAATCATATATTGTGTATATATAAAATGCATCGCTACACAATTCAAGATGTCCTTAAATTCCATGATTTGCTTCTACCACTTGGTCACTGAGACTGCAGATCTAGGCTCCTCATGTAGTTTCCTGATTCATTTTCTAGAACACTTATTATTCCTCTTATTTTAGAACCATAAAGGGAGGGAGAAACTTAATATTTAAAAGCAATAAGCAGGGCTGCTGGCCACTGGCAGAGTACTGGGAGAATGCATCCTCCAGTGTTCTGGTTCCTTACATCAGCAAGCACAGTGGAGAGATGCATTTGGAGCTTTCATTTAGAATGTCTTTCCTAGGTTATCTAGATGGCTCCATGGATAGGGGTGCTTGCTGTGCAATATCAGAAGCCAGAATTCAATATTTGATACTTTGAAAAAAATGGGAAAAGAGAGAACCATCTCCACAAACTTGTCCTTTGACCCCTGTATATTTTCTGTGCCATGCATGCCCACTTATATAAATTAAAGGGAGACAGTAATAATACATAAAGGAAAGTGACTTTAAAAGAGCCGGGAAAGGCCGGGTGGTGGTGGCGCATGCCTTTAATTCCAGCACTAGGGAGGCAGAGGCAGGCGGATCTCTGGGAGTTCGAGGCCAGCCTGGTCTACAAGAGCTAGTTCCAGGACAGGAGCCAAAAGCTACAGAGAAACCCTGTCTCAAAAAACCAAAAAAAAAAAAAAAAGAGCCGGGAAAAATTGATTCAGTGGGAAGAGCTTGTACTGTTCTCCTAGAGGACCAGAATTCAGTTCTTAGCATCCAGGTTGAGTGGCTCACAACTGTATGTATCTCAGTTCCGGGAATCTGCTGTCCTTTTCTGGAATCTGTGGTCCCTGACTTCATACACACAACCCCCCACACAGACACACACATGAATATAATTAAAAATAAGAAAATAAATCTTGAAAGTATACTTTTCTGACAATGGAGATATAAATGAAAGTATCCCTTAAATGAAGAAGCACCAGGGGCTGGTGCCTGAGGAGCTCTGAGACCTAAGCCAATCTACCTGCAGCAACATTTGGAAGAGGGTCTGTCTTACTTTCCTTACACTTTCAGATAATATAATGCATGACATATTTTGTATTATTTTGAGTTTGTATTTTGGGTTTTACATAATTTCATTTTTTGAAATTCTTAGAGACTTTCTATATTTTGATTAATTTATTTTAGATAGTATCTTATGTATTTTAGGCTAATGATGTGGGAGTGATTTCTTTCTAAAATGTTGCTTTCATTGGTTAATTAATAAAGAAACCCTTAGGTGGGTGGAGTAAACAGAACAGAATGCTGGGAGAAAGAAGCAGAGTAAAGTGAGTTGCCATGATTCTCCCACTCCAGACAGATGCAGGTTAAGATCTTCCCTGGTAAGCCACCTCGTGGGCTACACAAAATATTAGAAATGGGTTAGATCAATATGTAAGAGCTAGCCAATAAGAGGCCAAAACTAATGGGCCAGGCAGTGTTTAAATGAATACGGTTTCCGTGTAATTATTTCTGGTAAAGCTAACCGGGTGGTGGAACCCAGCCCGCCGTTCATCAACAGGCTAATCTCAAAATATTTATGTAGCTAAAAATGAGTTTGAATCTCTTGATCTTCTTGCCCCTCACCTCCTGAGCTCTGGTTTGACCAATCTGTACCATCCTTCCCCTTTGTGTGGTGCTGTAGATGGATCTTAGGTTTTCAGGCTTGCTAGACAAGCACTTTACCAACCGAACTATGACATCAGCCTGGGCTTTGCTTTATTTTGTTTGTTCTAGAGACAGGGCCTCATACATCCCAGGTTGGCCTCAAATGCCTGATCCTCATGCCTCTACCTCTCAAGTGCTGGGATTAAAGGTGTGCATCACTGTGCACTGGTTAAATAATCTAGTCAATGCAAAATTAGCACTGTTGGTGGGTAACAACTGTTGGTCCTGAATAATTGAAAACTGTCCCAGTTATCATAAAATAATAGAAGGGAGAAATAGAAAGAGTAATGAAAGAATGTCTTAAGAAGAAACAAGAACACAAATCAGATAAACCATAGTTAAGCAAGAAGTATTTAGGGCTTGGGGGATTGCTCAGTAGTTAGATCAATTGTTGCTCTTTCAGAGTATCAGAACTGGGTTCCTAGTACTCATGTCAAGTGAGTCACAAAGCTTGCAACCTCAGCTCCAGGGGACTTTATGCCTTCTGTTGGACTCCATAGGCATCTGCATCCAGGTGCACATGAGTGTGAGCACACACACACACGCATACATACACAATAAATGAATAAATAATAAAAATAAATCTTAAAGTGGATGTAAAATATAACAAGACTAAAAGAAATTTTTGAAAAAAAATCAAACCAATGAAAAAATGGAGATAACCTTTTAAACCATGTGAATCAAATAAATATTGTACAGAATCTTAGGATGCTATGTGGGACACTGGGTTAAACAAAGTGTAAGGAAGTTAAAGAAAGGTTGTTCTACAGACCAGAAATGCTGACAGCAGCTGCAGAGAGAGGATCTTGTAGCTGTTGTTTCTGAACAGAAAACCGTTGCTTCTAAACAGGAGAAATGACACATCAAAATTTGAATAAAGTTCCATGTTTTCTCACAGAGACAAGCAGACTGAGTTTTAGATATCAAAGAGCACTGTGAATTCTGGGAAAGAACTGACACATGATTGCTGCTAACCCTGAAATACATCCTAATGACGTTACCAAACATCCAACTAAATCAGCTGCTAAACCAGCATTTGGAGTCCTCTGGAAAAGAGGATTCCTGAATAAACCAGTGTCCCAAGAATTTTATGCCAGGGAGAATCGTGCTGAAGAGTGAAGGGGGCAGGTACATTTTAGCTATACTATCCAAGAACATGCACATTAGTTCTGATGGTGACGTCAGAAGGAAATGTTAGGTTATTACTTGCCCTGATGCTTGAAGAGGCCAGATCTCACAGCCTGAAAAATGTCAGGTCACTTCCAATTGAAGTTTCATCCCCTTGGGACTGAGAGTTAAGAAATATCTGTTTATGTGTGTGTGTGTGTTTATGATTTATTTCTTATTCTATTTGTATGTGTATATGTGCATGTGTGTATGCATATAACATTCAGACAGGTGCCTGAAGAGGCCAATAGAGGTCATCAGACTGCCTGGAACTGGAGTTATAGGCAGTTGAAAGTGGCTAGAAGTACATGTTGGATACCAAACCTGGGTCTTTTGCAAAAACAGCAGATGTCCTTAATTTTCAGTCAGTTCTCCCACTTTTACAGTTCCTAATTCACAGTGCTATCAAGTCCCTGTCTTCTCCATGCTCTTCATCATGTAGACTATCCCAGATGAAATCAAGGGCCCAAAGCTTCCTACCAGCCCCTGAAAGGATGTAAAAGGCGGATAGTCCCCTTTGTTCAGGAGATTTTTCTGAAGTCTCCTTTCTGGGCACCCTGACATCCTACCCATGATAACTCTCTCCTTGACTCTTAAGCAATCCTTCTAGATAAAATTCCTTTCCAGGAATTTAAGGGAAGCCTCCCATTCCCTTTAAGCCTCTGTTAGGCTGTTTCTGATATTATATTATATTATATTGTTTCCCTTTTAATTCTTTCTCATGTCAAGTTTTGATAATGATCCTGAGGCCCTGTGTGTCAATACACATCATTCCTCAAGAGAGGGTGTCAGCTCCCTTCAAAAGCCAACTACACTCTTCAATCTATTTAACAAGAAATTCTGATGTCATGAATCTGAGGTAAAGACGGGACTAATAAATGATTGAATTCCTTATTGTGGATTCAGTTTAATTAAGGACAAAGGCTAAAAGAAGCATTACCTCTGTAGTTTCAATACAAAAATGTGAAAGCTATCAGCTATGATAGGGAAGAAATTATATATGAGGCCTATGAGATGGAAGCATCACATTCAGCTAAAAATTACTTTATGGGGCCACAAGATATCATAGGTAGAGAAGAGAGAGGTGGTGTCCTAGGATACCCTAGGCAGTCTAGCCTTCTGGGATAGTTGCAGGTAAGAGAAAGTCTGTCTAATAAGACAAGATGGGTGGCATCTAAGGGGCAAGAGCTGAAGTTTTCCTCTGGACTGCATGTGTATATGATGCTATATTATTTGTGTTTTTAATAAATAAAGCTGGCCTGAAGATCAGTCAAAGCAGACACACTAGTCAGCCATACAGGCCAGGTAATGGTTACACACACCTTTAATCCCAGCAGCCACACTAGTTAGCCATAGAGGCCTGGTGGTGGTGGTGCAAGCCATTAATCCCAACATTAGAGAGGTATAAAAATCAGGAGGAGACAGGTCTCACTCTCAATCTCAAACTGAGGATTTGTGGAGGCAGAATCACACATTTTCAGTCTAAGGTAAAGGTAAGAGTTAGTGGCTCACTTTTCTGATCTTCAGGTTGAACCCTAATATCTGTTTCTGGATTTTTATTTTTACTACAACATTTGGTGCCCAATGTTTAGGGTACAAATTAATGAAAAAGCTGTTGGGCTGTGTCTTTACAGTCACCAAAATAGGCCAGAACTAGTTGTGACTGGAGTCACTGCCCTACTGACTTGTTTTTTCTTTCTTCTATTCTAGCAGGCTTTCTTTGAACCCTCTTTTTGGGCTGCTGCCAAAGTATGTAGCTGCCTTGAAATCCAGTTAGGCTTTTATTGTTCTACACAACAGCAATAAGCCTCACATATTCATCATCATTGGTGGCAGATATGGTAAAACAATTGGGAATATTTAAAGGGATGAATTATTTAAAAGAGAGATTTTTTTACCATATTAAAATGGAAAAATTACAATGGGGAAATTTGGGTCTCTGTATGATAATATGCTAGACAGTTTGAAACTGGAATGATTAAATGAGAGGATAACTAATTTAGATGGGGTTTACGTGAGGTCATGTGTAAACATTATTAGCATTATCATTTTTGTTTTAACTCAAAAGAAGTTGGGCAATCTGCGTGCTAAAATACAGGCCTTAGAAAAGCTTAATTAAAGAGATTACAGAGATTTTCAAACCCAGAACGAGGAATTTAATGGAGAATAAATTTTAGCATTGCATTATAAGAATAAAGAGGAACAATATAAGGTTTTCAAACAACCAACCTTAATATACCCAGTTCCCATATAGGAACTGCCAAATGACAGAGTAAGAACTGAATGGATTTCTGTACTACTGTTAGGTTTAAGGGAATTGAATGAAGCAATAGATTCATATGGCATATTCTCACCTTGAGTGAAGCAAATGTTAAACTCATGATCAATTTGTAATAGATTTATCCCTTAACAACTGGATAGAATTGATTAAAGCTGTTTAGAGCCTGGTCCATAATTACAATGGAGTAGTTGGTTCAGAGACTAGGCTAAGACTATTGAACAATGGAATAAAGCTAGAGCTATGGAAATCACCCAAGATCAAATTCATGGAGAAGGAAATTGAGCTACTATAGAAAGGCAATCTCTGTATGATAGTCACATCTTGGCTTTTTGCCATGTAGCAGTTTTGAATGCTTGGTCCATAGCTGAAGGACTAGGAAAGAAAATTGAATGATTTACTAAAGTTATACAGTGCCCCAAAGAAACCTTCATAGATTTCTTACAAAAATTGACATCATCAGTAAATAGAATAATATCAAATTCAGAAGCTAGACAAATAATAACTGAATCTCTGGATTTTGAAAAAGCCAATTCTCTATGCAAAAAGATAATTAGGTCATTAGAGGCAAGGTCAGCCTATTTGAAAAGAATAATTTGGGAAACAATATTAAATCTCATGATCATGTTGATGAATGGATAGGAAAGGTAATTTTCAGTGGTTTTAGGAAAAAATCAAAATGTCAAATGTTATGATTATGACAATCAAGATCACCTTAAAAAGTGATTGTAGACAGTGTGTTCCTAGAAACACTTTTTTTTTCTAAGAATGATTCAGTCAAATGCCCCTTTCTTCTGGATTGTGTGGAAGATGTGACAAGGCAGGCATTGGACTGAGGTAGGTCAATGGGGAAGATTCAAGGCAATACTTTGCCATCAGAAAACTCTGTGAGGGGCTTCTTGTAGGCCCCTGTGCCAAATCCAGTTCAGTTTTTTTACCTGATAGTGCAGAGGAAACTCATTCCCATAACAATTGAAGAACCTAATGCCTATTGTAAGCAACCATACTGCTCTGGATAATAGAACAGCTATAGAAGAAAGACAAAAAATTCAGGAGAAACAATGAAGAAGGTGTTTTGGAAAACTTTTATAAATGAACAAAGACCAAAATAAAGATACAAATAAATGATGTTGTTATTGAATGTCTGGTAGACACACGTATAGATGTAACAATAATTATATCAGAATTTTGGCATCCAAATTGGCCTCTTCAGGACATAAATGTTCAGTTTTTATGAACTGCAACTTTATCTCAAGTAAAGCAGAACACAAGATAGGTCAAATGTATAGGGCCAGAAAGACAGAGAAGAATATTAATCATATGTGGTTAACATAGCAATTAATATGTGGGGATGTGATTTGTTACCACAATGGACTGCTCAAATTAACATTCTATCAATATTAGAAACAAACCATAAATTAACACATGTGTCTGGGAAAAACATTAGTAGGCTTATAAAGAACAATCACTGACCACTTAAGTTGTGCAAGAACAGAGCACAGCAGCTGTTGATCTTCCAAAGGCACCAACAGCCCTACCTTTTAAATGGTTGACAGATAAACCTGTATGCATTGTGCAATGGCATTTAACAATGGAGAAATTGCAGGCTTTAGAACAGCTGATACAGGAGCAAGTAGATGCTCAGCATATTGAAGAATCAAACAGCCCTTAGATTTCCCCTATATTTGTTGTTAAAAAGAAATCTGGAATATGGAGAATGATAACAGACCCAAGAGCTGTTAATAATGTAATTCAGACAATGAGCTTGCTAAAATCTTTTATTTTTATTTTTATTTTTTGAGACAGGGTTTTTCCGTAGCTTTTGGTTCCTGTCCTGGAACTAGCTCTTCTAGACCAGGCTGGCCTCGTACTCACAGAGATCCACCTGCCTCTGCCTCCTGAGTACTGGGATTAAAGGCGTGTGCCACCACCACCTGGCTATCTAAAGTCTTGAATTCCTTTGCCTTCCTTATTACCTAAAGGATGGCCTCTTATAGATATTGAGTTAAAAGATTGTTTCTTTACTATACCTTTACAAGAAAAAGACAGAGGAAAATTTGCCTTCATTGTGCCTACTTGTAATAAATTCTCAGCCTACTAAGAGATACCAGTGAAAGATTCTCCCTCAGGGAATATTAAATAGTCCCATTCTGTGCCAATATTTTATAAGTCATTTATTGGAAATGACACATATGCATTTTCCTGAATCTATAGTTTACATGGGCAATATTTTGCTATCTGATTCAAATCTGGATACTTCAGAAAAAATGTTTGAAAAAGAAAATTTTGCCTTGTTGGTGCAATTGCCCCTCAAAAAATACAAAGAGGAGAATAATTAAATTCCATTAATTATTTATGTTATAAAATATGTTTATAAGAAATTAGACTCAAAAAAGGGCAAATTAGAGAAATCAATTGCGGACTCTTAATGACTTCCAAAGATTGCCAGGAGACCTGATTAATTTAAATAAAACCTTAGGTGGTGAAAAGAACCTAAATAGTCGCAGGGAAATATCTGAAGCTGAGAGAGAACTGACTTTGATTGAAGATAAATTACAGAAGGTACATGTGGTTTATGTGGATCCAAATCTTAACTGCATTCTGGTCATATGACCCTCCAAACATGCCCCTACAGGAATTTTAATGCAAAGGGAAGATAATATCTTATAATGGATCTTTTTGTCATATAAATTATGTAAAATCTTATGTGGAAAAGGTCTTTGAGTTAATTTTAAAAGGAAAATTGAGATTCCATCAATTAGCAGAAATTAACCCAGCAGAAATTATAGTACCCTTTAATAATAATGTAATTGACAAATTATGGGCCAAAAGTGAACTCTGGCAAAGAATTTGCAGTATTATTTTTGGGGAGAGATTAATAACAACTATTCCAAAAGCAAGAAAATTCAATTATAAGACCTAATTGGATTCTTCCTCAAATTGTACAGGATGCATCAATAATTGGTGTCCCTACATTATATATTGATGCAAGTACACCAGAAAAGGCAGGTTACAGATCATAAAATTTAAATAAAATGTTTAAAGACCTTATGATTCTGTTCAAAAGTCAGAATTATATGTTATTCTTATGGTATTAAGAGATTTTAAAGAACTCAATATAGTTACCAATTCACAGTAAGCAGAAAGAGTTGTTTTGCATATTGAAACCACTGAATTTGTACCAGATGATATAGAAATGAGTTTATTATTTATTCAGTTACAAGATAAAATTAGGGATAGGAATAATCCCATATGCATAACAGATCTGGTTCCATGTGGGTCTGCCAGGACTTCTAGCACAAGGTAATGCAGAAATTGATCAATTATTGATTGGAAATTTGCTGAAGGCCTCAGAATTTTATGAAAAAATCTTTTCAGTGGTAAAAGTTTTTTTTTTTTAAATCACTTTTTCTGTCATGTGGTAACAAGTACATAAAGAAATGTCCTTGTTCTTTATACAGCCAAACACCACTACCTACAGGAAGTAACCCAAAGGGTACGCAAAGGAATGAAATCTGACAGATCATAGTGTTCCATTTTTGTAGAATTGAGAAAACTAAAATATGTACACCACACCATTGATACTTATTCATGTTTTCAATGGAAAACTGCTTTGAGTTTGGAAAAGGCTGATTCAGTAATCACACATTTGATAGAAATTATGGATATCATGAGTATACCTGTACAAATAAAAATGGACAATGCTTTATTTAGCACATGTCTCTACGAAAATGAAACAGTTTCTTTGCTTATTATAATATAAAGCATATTACAGGTATACCACACAATCATTCAGGGCAGGCAGTTATAGAAAGATCAAATCAAACTCTAAAGGGTATGTGAAATAAACAGAAAGGGATAATAAATACCCCCTGAAATAGATTGCATAATGCTTTATTGCCTTTGAGATTTCTTAATGTTAATGAGAAAGGAACAATGTGGTGAGACAACGGATAGAAGAATTAAATCAGCTGCTATATTTTAATGATGTCCTGACCTGACCTCAGAATGGAAATCAGGACATGTGCCACATTAGGGAAGGAATTTTGCTTTTATTTCCACAGGGGGGAAAAAAAACACCTATGGATACCATCAAAATTGAAATTCTATTTGAAAAAAAAACACCTCTTAATTAGATTAGAAGATAGTTCAATAAGCACCATGGCTGTTTAGTCTTAACTAATCTATCCAAAAAAAAAAGAATTTTTTTTCCCATTTGATCAGATATAACTTGGCAAAAGAGAATCTCCCCAAAATTAGGGTTGAGGAAGGGTTTTGTTGTGGTCTTTCCAGTAGAATAAAAGTATCCAGCTGAGGAATTTAAAGACTACTGGACAAATGAGACATCTGAATAACAAAAGGCAAATTATCCAAAAAAAAAGTATCTTGAGAAAATGAATCAATTGATCTATTGATATATCACATTTCCAACAGGATAAAATTTCACAAATCTTTCCAAATGCTTGTTTATGCTGTTTTCTAAAGACATACAATGAAAATAGTCTTTTGGTAGTTCAGTCCAATTAAAGATTAAAGCTGACTTTGGAGTTGGAGTGCGGCTCTCTCCTTCTCTAAACCCAAGCATGCTTATTAAAGTGAATTCCAAAATCTCTGTCTCATATCAGAAGAGTCACTTGATATGGGACAGAAGAAAAACAAGTACTTAAAGCTATTTTAATCTCATAATCCTTTGGGTTTGTATTGACTCTTTAACAGCTTTTCTTAAGGTATAAAATTTCTTTTTGTCATGATATTAATAGTAATATGCAGTACTAATTCTAGAAAAAAGTTTCATCTACCTTCTTGTACATGATTTTGGGGTTGAGTCTATCAGTTTTCTGCAGTGAACCATGGGTATGTGATGGGGGAGTGTCATATATCAATCTGTTGATTTCATTGGTTAAGCAATAAAGAAACTGCTTGGTCCTCATAGGTTAAAACATAGGTGGGAGGAGTAAACAGAACAGAAGGCTGGGAGAAAGAAGCTGAGTAAGGAGTTGCCATGATTCTCCCACTCCAGGCAGATGCAGGTTAAGATCATTCCTGGTAAGCCAGTTTGTGGGCTACATAGATTATAAGAAATGGGCTAGTCCAGGTGCGAGAGTTAGCCGAGAAAAGGCTAGATATAATGGGCCAAGCCAAGCGGTATTTAAAAGAATACAGTTTCCGTGTAATTATTTCGGGTATAAAGCTAGCCCCGCTGCTCCTTACTACTACAGGTATGCCTTTGAAGTCTCCAGAAGGAAGATGAGTTCCCTACAATGATGATGATTCTTCCAGGAATTTGTAATACAAATTTCTAGTCCATGAAAATTATGATTACTAACTGTTTGCGATAATAAGAAAATACATGTTAGTAGTTAATCACCTATTACAATTGAGCTAGTAGTCATATTAGGTATTTTTTCAAGGTCAAGCAAACATATATTTTAGATAGACATGTCACCTGCAATCATTTCTGAGATGTACATAATATGGCATTTAAGACGTTTTAATAACAGAGGTTATTTTTATGACAATGAGACTTGTCTGCTCCTGGAAGCACCAATAGACTTCAAAGAAGATAATGGGTATTGAAAAAGCTCCACATGGAATTTACTTTGTTTGTGGCAAAAATAAGTCAAAGGGCAAGAAAATGCCCCTGTCTCGATTGCTGACAGTATGCTGTCCTAACTGGACAAGCAGGTCACAAAACAAGGTGACTGTCAAATATTGTCAAGAAAAGGAGGAACAGCCCTTCAGAATGTCCTGCTTCCCAGAAAAGTCTGTAGAATATGCTAAGCCTGTAGGCCAAAGATGGATGACCCAATGTTGTAGAGAAACTTTGGGTGATTGTTCGTGAAGCCAGTTGTCTTTTGTCATTTCTCACATTTTTTAAAAGTTACTTGCTCACATTTCTTGTTTATTTAGTTAATAATATTTCCTGCTTGGGTCTCTGAGGAAGTTGAAGACTAAATAGTTATAGTTCAGTTTTCCTTGTTTGCCAGATGAGGATATCAAGTTATGATAGAAAGTAAATTAGATACAAGACTTTGAACTCACCAAGATGTGATAGATATGGAGTATTTTCTCTGAATTTGTCAAATGCAAATGGACCAGACATTGTTGATGTATTTATTGCTTGTATTTATTACTTAGAGTTATTGTACTTGTTGTATATAGTTTTTCTTTTTTCTTTTAGACAAAAAGAGGGAATATAGTAGTATAATACTTTTATTTTAAAAGTTTGCCTGAATATCAGTTAAAGCAGCTACTAGTCAGTCGTACAGCCAGACAGTGTTTGCACACACCTTTAATCCCAACAAGCATACTAGTTGGCTATTGAGGCCAGGCAGTGGTGGTTTAAGCCTTTATTTGCAGCACTAGAGAGGAATGTAAGATGAAAGGAGAATGTTCTCACTCTCAGTCTCAATCTGAGGATTCTTGGAGGCAGTATCTCCCATTTTTTGTCTCAGGTAGAGGTAAGAGCTAGTGGCTGGCTTTTCTGATCTTCAGGTTGAACCCCAATGTCTGTCTCTGGGTACATATGCATATGTCCACATTATACCAGCATAAACAAGTGCATGGAAAAGAAGGAAAATGTATCATAACACATTCCCTGGCCATTCATTAGAACTTATTTTTTTTTATTAAAACATACTGCTTCAATCAAGACTGTGCACTACTCTTCAGAGGACCCGAGTTTGGCTCCAAGCTCCTATGTCAGGAAATTCACAGCCACCTGGAACTCTCTAAGTCCAATGTTTTCCATGCACAAGCACCCCATTCTAGACTTTGGTGGCAAGGTGGTGCTCTGAAACTTTTACTTTCATTTTTCATTGTCTGAATATTTTGAAGATTAAAGATTTATTTTTATTTTAAATTATATGTATGTATGTATGCATTTCTATGTGTGGGTATATTCACAAAAGGGGCATGGTCTCTCTCTCTCTCTCTCTCTCTCTCTCTCTCTCTCTCTCTCTCTCTCTCTGTCTCTCTGTCTCCCTGTTTCTCTTTGACTCTCTCTGTCTCTCTATCTCTCCCTCTCTGTGTTTTTATGTGTGTATAAGCATGTGTAAATATGTGTATGTGTACGTGTAGGTATATGTGTGTGTGTGTGTTAGTGAGTGTGCATGCATTTGAGTATGTGTGCAAGTAAAGGCAAGAAAATAATTTGAATGTTACATGTCAGGAGATAGCCACCTTTCTTTTTGTGATAGGAATTCTCAGATAACCGATTCACCCTCATCCAGTAAGGCAGAGTGGCTCTGGTAATCCACATGTCTCTACCTTCCTGATGCTGCCATTAAAAGTACCATCTACTCGACCAGGCATTTTTCCAATGAGTTCAGAACTTTGGCCTTCATATTTGTAAGGCAAATTCTCTACCTACTAGACTATATAGTAGAAGGTAGAAGACAGCCTTCTGTCTTTAAGGGGAATTTAGATGGTTTAGGAGTCTCGGAGATGTTGTTTGGGAAGGGAAATGTTTTCTGGATGAAATTTAATTACAAGTAACCTTTATACACACATTTGAAAGTATTTTCCATGTCTGTGAGGTACAGAAGAAAAAGTCACCACTATACCTGGTAAAGTCAAGGATTGCAATGATACAGGGGGGTGAGCTACACATACATACGTACATTATATATTTGCTGTTTGTAGGAGTCATGGGGATGGTGGTGAGGTGTGTATTGTTACACAGTTTTGGTACTTGTTAACATAGATGCATCCAGTCCACGTGGTGCATACAGATATATGCATGTGTGTGTGTGTGTGTGTGTGTGTGTGTGTTTCTATGTGTGGTGTTTAAACACGTGTGTGTAAACATAGAGGCCAGAAGTAGATAGTTGAAATCTTTCCTTGATTACTCTCCACCTTTAAAATATTGAATCATATATTTTCTGGAACCTGGAGCTCATGAATTTTCATTGGATGTCTAATCAAAGAACTTTGGGCCTCTATCTGTCTTGGCTGCTTGACTCCATGCACTTCCAGGTTTGCAGGCATGTACCACCTATGGCTGGCTTTTTACAGGGATTCTGAGGATCCAAACCCAGGTTGTTGAACTTTTGCTGCAAACACGTTTTCCACCCTCTTCTTTTGTTTTTATGACAGGACTTTCCTCAAACTTGCTAGATGTCTGTGGCTAGCCTTGAATTTCTGGTGTTTCTACTTCCGTTTCAAGTGCTACGAGTACAGGCATGTCACTTGAACTGGATTTTAGGTAATTTTTAACATTCCAAGAAAGGAAAGGCAAGACAAACACCTGGGGAAACCTGTATAAATACCAGATGACTTTCTAGTCACCTGGACACCTGCCTCCTTCCTCTCCATCCAACTGATTCAGAATGATTACTCAGTAATCACCCAGGAAATGAACCGGATAAGTGCAAAAAATGTTAAAATCTCAAGAAACAGTAGAGATTGGAAATACATACATTTCTTTATTTCCTCAATTTGAGGTAAAATTTTGGGTTAAAGTTAATGAGTTGAGTAGAAGGTATTTCTTAAATACCATGATTGAAATATTTCAGTTGAACCAGTATTGTGTTAAAGTAACATGAAGATTGATTGAAGACTCTTTGGAATTACAGCAGCACTCACACATCTTACAACAGCTTAGTAGATTTAGAAATATGTTATTTGTTGGGCAATGAGTGAAATAAAAGGTTGAGAGTCATATTAAGTAGTCTGTCGGAAATCAATGATATTCACTTGTGATGCCCATGACCCCGACTCTCAACAAAATGATTTTAGGATGAAGCAGGAATATAGAATGTGTTTCTTCTTTAAATCAATGATACTTGCTTGCCTGTGTGATAAATTTTAAGCAATATAATTGCTCAAAACTGCTCAAAGATGTAGGCACTTTCCTTTACTTCCCTATTTTCAGTGTCTCTGAGGCACAGGTGGGTAAAGTGCTTGTTGCACAAGCACAAGGACCTGAGTTCAGATCCCAGCATCCATGTAAATCTGCTCAACTCAGATTTGTAGCGAGAGTGAAGAAAGAAGGGATACCTGGGGTTAAGTGGCCAGGAAGTGTAGCTTAAATGGCTAGCTTCAATTGTAGTAAGAAATCCTCTTTCAAAAAATTAGCTACAAAATGGCATCCTAATGTCAGCCTCTGACTGGGCCTCCACATGCATGCACACATAGGTGAATAAACTGGCAAACTCATGTGCGCGCACACATTAATGTGTTATACACATCATCACACACATAGGCACACAATACACATACACACATTAAAGTTGTAGGAGCTTTCTGAATTTCTTTCATATCATAAAAGTCCCTGAATGAGGGCCAGCAAGATGACTCAGTGGTTCAAGTTGATTTCACCACATGGTGGAAAGAAACAACTCCAACATGTTTCCCCTTGATCTCTGCATGTCCTCCGCAGAGGTATCTGCAGAGGATAATGTATTTCCTTGCAAGTCTTCTGCTTTGATATTTGATTTATACTTATTTTGTCATAATGTGACTTAAGATTCTATATGGAAATTATCTTTACCCAAAAGGCAGAATTTGTTCTAAATTTTCCTTATTGTTAGTTATTTATTTTCCCCACAAACACATGGGTATCATAAATATCAGCTTGACTGTTTCAGAATGGAGAAAATTTTGCCTGATGAAGAAAATAATACACATTAATGATGGTAATACACTGAAATTTAATTGGGTAAACAATAGACAAAACATTGTAACAGCTGAGTCATGTGTTGTCTTCTCAAGTGGATGCCAGGATTCACCGATTCTCCCATCACTTTAATCCTTTCACCTTAGCAAGCTTTCACAGGATTTTCCAAGCATTCATTTGAAATGCTGCAGTTGGTACTGACGATCTCCAAGGATTCCTAAAGGAAGAACAGGAACAGACAGGAATCCACAGGTTATTTCTTCTCTTAAAAGAGAAACAACTGTTAAATATCTTAACCTCTTTTACCTCTGACAACAAACACAAATAAATAGAACTGAGTCCAGAAATATTAACATCTGAATATACCTATCACAAAAGGGTTCAGTTAATAAGCAGTAAACTCATAGAAGCTTACATGGTCAAAGATTCATAGCCTCCATTTACTGAGTACACAAAATAGAATTAATATGCATGCATGCAGTGTTGAAATGAAATGGTCCCGAAAGGGAGTGGCACTATTAGGAGGTGTGGCCTTCTTGGACTAGGTGTGGTCTTGTTGGAGGAAGTGTGGAGGCAAGCTTTGAGGTCTTATATGTGTTCAGGCCAAGTACAGTAAGACAGCCCACTTCCTGTTGCCTGCTGGTCAAGATGTAGGAGTCTAAGCTACTTCTCCAGCATTACATCTGCCTGCACGTCACCATGTCTCACCATGATGAAAATGGATTAAACCTCGGAAAATGTAAACTATCCCAACTGAATATTTTTCATTTATAGGAGTTGCTGTGGTCATGGTGTCTCTTTACACCAATAGAAACTCTAGCTAAGAAAATGCTGCATCAAGCCTTAGAACACACAAGTAGGGGATGTTGACCAACTGTTTCAATAAATGTACTGCTATCTCAGCTTTAAAAAAAAAGACCTTATAAGACACCTCCATGTGCCCAGCAGCAATTCCTATGAGCATAAACGCATGCCCCCATAAAATATTAGCAGATTGATTCCAGCAACATCTCAAACACATTCTCCACCACAGCAAGGAAGGGTTTATCTTAAGAACAGTTTGACATATGAAAATTAATACACTGCTCACCAAAGAATAAGCCAATAGAACTCTGTCATTATAGGAAGCGACCTTTGATATATATAGTATCCTTTTATAAAAATCTCCACACTTGATGTTAAGGACTTGATGCTATATATCTTTCTATAATTCATATGTCAAATCTTTAACACTGAGATTTGACTGTACTTGAAGATTAGGTTTTTTATAAAATGTAATTGAGATTCAAAGAGTTAAGAGGTATGGATTTTATTATGAAGGAAATATGGCCTTATCAAAAGAGACTGGAGAAATATCCTCGAGCTCCACTTCTCTCTTTCCAAGTGAATACAATAGGAAAGATCGTGCTCGAACACAGCAAGAAGACAATCATTTACAAGGCAGGAGAAGAGATTATTTCTGAAAATGGCCATATCAGCTCACTGAGCTAGGGCTCCAGCCTCCAGCAGGGAGATAATGAATTCCCAAATCCTTACTATTTAAAATGTGTAAACACGCTACACAATTTTGTGATGGCAGTCCAGTGTGCATAGCATACTTGTCAACTATCAATAGAAGGCATCTTTCTCAGTTAGGCATGGGGAATAGAGAAAGACCCACAGGTAACTTCACACTCAATGATGAAACACAGATAGATTTTTCTATAAGGACAATACAACTGTTTTGTTGTTATCTTAATTTACATTCTACTAGTAACTGAGTGTCAGTGAATGAAAAAGGAAATCTATTTGAAAAAAGGAAACCTGCCTTTATCTTAAAATAACACAATGTTATATAAGCCATGCTATGAAGAATACACATTTAGAACTTTTAGTCTAGTGAACTGATCTAATAAGAATGCAGACAATGGTACCTAGGCACAAAATACATTTTACTTACTTTGTCAGTGTAAAATTTATGTTTATTAACTAGACAATTTCAATCATCACAGCCCAGGATGAAGAAAATAGGAGTAATTTAGCAGAGTTACAGAATTTCTGAAAGAAATGAAATTATACATAATCAAATGAAGTGGTATTTATGGTCAAAGATTAGAACGCTGATGTCTTTAGATGTGCTATCCTATTGAAATCCTAAGTGCACTTTCCTCTTGAGTTTGTTTGCCAATCCCAAAGTTCATAAGAATGTATAAAGGATATGAAACAACTAGCAAGCTTTAGAATTGTACCTGAAGATTTAAGCTGTGCTGCATGGGTTTGTAACTAAGTCCATGGGGTGGTAGTGTAAGGATCTGCAAGAAGAACTGCAACATGTCTGAAAGAGTTGAGAAATAAATCCTCCCATCTTTATGGCTGATGCCTTCTTTTACAAGAGCATGATGGCTAATGTTGACCATTAGTTTAACAGAGTGTAGACACACTGTGGAAACAAAGTGCTAGCACGTCTATGACGCCGTTTCTAGACAAGATTACTTGAGCTAAAGAGAGGATCTTACATATTGGCATAGCTATCACATACACTGGGGTCCTGGGCTGAGCAGAACTGGGGTCCGTTGCTTGTTGTCTGGATGCTGCATGACCAGCTGTCTCACACTCCCGATACTAGGACTACCACCAAGACAGACTGTGTCCCCAACCTGTGACCCATGACAAACCTTTTCTTCTTCAATCTGCTTTTGCAGCTGATTTTATCTTTTTGATGTGTGATGTTAGAAATACAAAGAATGTCAGGATAATTCAAAAGGAAAACAATCTTTCTTAATAAATGACATGGAAAGTAAAATACTTTCTCAAAAACCATGTAAGTAGAGTCAGATTTCATTTCATATGCTAAAATTAGCTGTTGGTCTTGGACCAGGGAAATGGTTAGGCAGACAAGTACCTACCATAGAAACCTGACAGCTTGAGTTTGGATCCTCAGAACCCATATAAAAACAGGTGGTAGTTCACATCTTATCATTTCAGTGATCCCACAATGAGATGAGAAGTACAGACAAGATGAAGTTCAGGATCCAACTAGCCTGGATATGCCTCATGGTGGCAAACAGAGAATGATTCTATCTCAAACAAGGATATGAGGACTGATACCCAAGACCATCTTCTGAGTTCTACATGTACAGAGTAAAGTGCAGACACCATTACACTCATACACACACACACACACACACACACACACACACACACACACACACATGCTCATACATAAAGCATAGAAACATACACAAAATAAATAAAATAAATCTAACTAATTTAATACTTATGAGTAAAACAAAAAAGGTCTTCTTAGAAGAAACCACAGAAGCAAACTTTCATGATATGTCTTTGGCATTATATTCATAAATACTACACCAAGCAAAATCAACACAAGGAAAAAGTAGATAAAAAATCATTGACAAAACATTTCTAAAGTGTATTCCAAATCAAACTGTCAAGTATGTGAAAATATATCCCAAAATGAAGGTAAACATTTTCCAATACCAAACAAAAAGAAGTAGAAGATAAATTATCTACCTAAAAATTTGATGAATAATTTGAATAAAGCATTTCTTCAAAGAAGATGTAAAACTGATTAATAAACATGGAAATATGTTTGACTTCATTAACAATTAGGGAAATCAAAACATTAATGAGATATTAATTTACAACATCTACAGTAGTTAAAAATTTAAAAATATGGTAATCATTGGCCAGTATGTGAAGAAACCATAGTCACAAATATTGTTAGTAGCAGTGGGGTATGAAGGAGTTGCTATAGCAACCATTTTATGATACCTCAGACATTTCATAAAATTACTTCATCTCTCAGCTACTTTATCCCCAGGTATATACCAAATAAAAGTGAAAATATATCAGGACACAGAAGTTATAATCTTTGGATGCATGTATGTGTTTACATATACATGGTGTACATGTATGTGCATGAACGTATCTGTATATATATGTGGAGGTCACAAGTCCATGCTGGGTATCTCCTGCAACTGTTTTTCACTTTCTGTTTTGGACAAGATATCTGACTAAACCTGGAACTCACCAATTTGGCACATTTGGCAAGTCAAGATGAACAATGAGTTCTATAATGTCCCTTCTCTGCCCTCTCTGCTCTAGACTCTTAATGCAGGAGCTATCCCTCAAGCCCCCATACCTAGCTTTTATGTAGAGACTTGCAAACTGAAATCAGATCCCATTACCTATATGGCAAGAATTTTATGGATTGAACCATCTCCCAAGCCCAAGTTCTTGATAATTTTAAAAGGATTATTTGTAGTAGTTAAATGGATATAAAAAGTTACCATTGATTGATAAATGTATAGATATAGATACATCATGCATTATTTAATTTAATAAAAAATGCAGTCTAAAACATGTGCACAGATGAATTTTGGACATGTGGCAAATAAGAAAGCTAGTCACAAAAGGTTGTGCACTATATCATACCATTACATGAAAGGTTTAGAACAGAGAAACCCATAGAGACAGGAAAAGTGAGGGTTGTTGCTGGGGCCCAGGAGACCAGAAAGTGGAGAATGACCATTAATGGCATGCAATTTATTTTGAGGGTATGAAAATGTGACATTGGTGACAGTTGAATTATTGCATGGCCATGCTAATGACCACTAAATTATATGTATTAAAAAGTGACTTTTACAGTGTATTAATTGCATCTCAAATGATTTTATAAAGCAGTAACAGTATTAATAGGTGTGAACAGGGTTCTAATTGCTTCATATCAATTAGTTGATTTAACCATAAAAGCCTATGAAGTAAGTGCTATTTTTAGTGTTTTGCAAGCATGTAGTTAGAGAATTGAATAGTTTAACTCTTCTGAGGTCTGTTTAACGGGCAATGATGAGACTGATATGTAACAACTGAGTTACAGTGCACACGGCCTTCTTTATTTCCTCACCCACATTGGGAAGTGAGCATAGTGGGTAGAGCTAGGTGACCCAAAAAGCTGAATGATGTTAGTAGGTCTGATTAACTGCATAGACTTATGAGGAAAGCAGAGGACAGAAAAAGAAAGAACTATTTTTGAGTGAGATGGCGTGCTGATATGAAGTTCAGGTACTTTGTTCCGTGAACATGTTTTTGGGATACGTGAAATAAATGTCTATTTACCCCAGATAAGACTCCCATGACAGAAACATGTCCAGCTATGTCCAGCTTGGTGAGCCAATGAGTTTAACTGAGGTTGCTTCCAAAGCATGGACAACTTATTGGTGGCCACACTATTAAAGGAAATGAGAATTCCCTCTCCCAGTAACTGTTAACTGCCTGTATACCCTCTCAGGGAGATGCAGGGCCCTAGGATCCCTACCTCAGTCTCTTGTGGAAAGTCAATAAGCCCCATCTTGTGCAGGTCTTCCATGGGTAGTTACGGTGACATTTCAAGAAGGCCATTGGCATGTCCAGAGGATAGCATTCAACAGCACATGTGAATCATAATTGTTGGGGTTCAAATAAGAACTTCTAGCAAGGTGAGCTGAGCATGTCCCTTAACTTTTAGGCTTCAGTTTCCCCATATGTAAAACCCAGCATATGGGCATACTTGTAGTAGGAAAGAGCGGGCCTGCTTTTCATTCCAGCTGCCCTGCTAGCTTACACCCGAAATAACCACACAGAAACTGTATTCATTTAAACATTGTTTAGCCCATTAGTTCTAGCCTCTTATTGGCTAACTCCCACATCTTGATACAACCCATTTCTAATCATCTGTATGTCACCACAAGGTCGTGGATTACCGGGAAAGATTCAACATGTCTGACCTGGTAGTTCCATGGCGGCTCTCTCTCTCTGCCCTTCTTCCCAGCATTCAGTTCTGTCTATTCTGCCTACCTAAGTGCCGCCCTATCAAAAGGCCAAGACAGTTTCTTTATTCAACCAATGAAAGCAGCACATAGACAGAAAAACCTCCTACACCATTTCCTCTTTTTCTGTTTAAACAAAAAGGAAGGCTTCAACTTTAACATAGTAAAATTACATATAACAAAACAGTTATCAAGCAAGAATTAGTTACTATATATATATATATATATATATATATATATATATATATATATATATATAATCTTTTATCATAACAAAGGAAAACTATATCTATTTATCCTTCAACTCTATCAAAGATTTCAGAAAGATATAACCTCTGCTCCCTTTTAGGCACACTGTAGCACTTTACTCACAAACCCCATCTAAATGCTCTGTCTCTTGCAAGTGACAGAGGCCATGCTAGGAGCACAGCCCAGAAAGCCAGCATTTTAAAACTGCATGGCCTTTTTTCCTACTACAGCTGCACAATCAGGAAAAGACTCTGGTAACTGGAAGGGAGTTAGAAGCAAGAGAGGGAGCACATGGCTCCCGCTGCTTTTTCAAGCCAGAAAGACTACACCCAAGTGGGCTGGTATCTTAAAGGCTGTTGGCTGAAGGAGCCGAAGGAGCTCCCACAGAACATACTAATATCTGCTAGGGTGTAAGTTTCAATCCTGTCACAGGGAAACCTCCACATTCAGCCATTGTACTGTAATTTCTGGAAACCTCTCTGACACGCTTGTCTCTAAATTGCTTCACCATTTCTCTCCTCATATGTCGGTTTAAGTAGAAAGAATTCCACTTCCTCAAGCTTCTCATCATGTTCATGCCTTGGTATTCAACAACAAAACTCATATTTCCACTTTTGTGGCTAATAATTCCCACTTGGGTGGTTAATAAGTCAAATTCTGGGGAAGTGAGATGCCTTAGTGGGTAAAGGTGCTTTCTATCAAGCTGAACAACCTGCATTCACTCTCCCAGAGACAGATATTAGAGTTCAACAATAATGTCAGAAAACAAAAACAGCCAGCCTCTGGCTCTCACCCCTACATCAGTCTGAAATAGTGATCCTGACTCCAGAAATCTCAGAATGAGACTATGTGAGAGCTGTCTCCTCCTGTCTCATATTCATCTCTAGGGCTGGTATTAAATGCATGCACCAATACTGCCTGGTTTCCATAGCAAACTAGTGTGGCCACTGGGATTAAAGGTGTCTGTTACCACTGCCTGGACTGTAAGACTGACCAGTGTGGCTGTTTTACTCTCTGATCTTCAGGCAAGCTTTATTTATTAAAATACAAATGGAATGTCACTACACTCTCTCTTTCAAATCCTGTATTAGATACACATCACTTCCTTATAAGTGCTGAAACCTTTCAATAACCAGCTATTAATCAACTTTTTATTAAAGCCCTTTTCAAGTTCTGTTTCTGGAGAAGTGTGTTTTAAAATGATGATTTGTTTCCAGGAGAAATTTAGTTCAGTTTAAATTAATTTTAAGAACTGTTTTACTCTGAGAGACAGAATTCCAGAACTCTGTATGTCAGAGTTCTCTGCAGTGCCTCTAGCCCAATGTGTTCTCTGCTTCATGTTTTCTATGTAAATAGACTGTATTTACCACAAAAAGACAAACCTGATATGCAGATATTTTCTAACTTCCAGGGTTTTTTGCATTAGCCTATCCAGTTAACTCACAGATTTAATTCACTGAGTTCTAAGAGCAACTTCTCATCTCCAAACAAAGTATCCATTATTCCTAGTAAGATAGAAAAGGAATAAGGGAAGTTCTCATAATTTTGATGGATTGTGCACTATACAGAATTACTCAGAGATTGCTGGAATATAAAAGTTTGTTCACTGATGTGTACAAACACCTTTATTATAATAGTCCATGATATATGTACCAATAGAGACATTATCACAAACAGAAATCTCATCTCTCACTAAATTATGTCTTTAATGTCAGCAGTTTTATAGGTGTCTCCTTTCAAATAACAAATTAATTCTATTTGTTCACTTTTAAGGCTCCCATTTTTTATTAAAATATAGTACTTAGTCTTTCTAAAGGATAGCAATTGTACACATACAACACATGCTATTTATACACAACCTGGTCTTTGTACTCACCTGAAATGGCATTTGTTCTCAGGCGTTGAATGTCTTTCAAGACATTTCTCTATAAGTCTACACCAATACATACCTAACACATTGCCAAACAGACAGTGAATTTGACAAGCATGCGTGGTAAGTTTATCTTCCCAAAGTTCTTAGAGGATGTTTCAATGAAAAAATGATAGAGATTATATACATTAGTTTGTCAAGAACCACTAACTTTTTATTTAACATTTTAGTTGTGTTATATCATATGGCTCTACATTGACTTTTTCTCTCCTGGGAATGCATGTAACAGGTGTATAGCTTGAAGGTATAGATAAACATGTACCAGGCAACTAAGGAAGTCAGAGGTCAACCTCATTGTTGGCCCTCACCTTGTTTGAGACAAACTCTGTCTTTGTTCACAGTTGCATGTGGCAGTCCAGTTGGCCCCGGAACTTTTGGTAGCTTTCCCCTCATTGCAAGAGCTCAAGGATTCTGGAAGGCTGCCATTGTGTCTGGCTTTTATGTGGTTCTGGGAATTCAAACTCAGTTCCTCGTCCATGATGCATGACAAGCTCTTTCCTCTGCAGTAGCTCTTCCATACCTGTACTCCAACTTTTCAACTTTCTACACAGAGATGATTTTAAGAACTGTTTGTCTGTATTGTATTATAAATGGTGCTTTAGATCATGCCCTCGAGTGCTTGTTATGATTTTTGAAAATACAAAACATTAGAAGTGTGATTTTGAAGTTTAAAAGTCATGAACTTTACACTTAGGCAACATAATGCCTTAATACTTTAACATTGTATAAATACCTCTAATATATTTGGCGATTTGTGCTTCAGGAACTGAATGAAGACAATTGTAAATATTTTATTTTTCTATTCTGTTAGACAAACAGGATTTGCAGACTGGTGTCTTTTTATCACAGTCATTGTTTGTGCTCTAAAAAGAATTCTTTGTTTAGATATTTTACTATGTTCATATCAAATATATATACTTTTTATTTATTAAAGAGTTCATGCATTATGGAAACTAATTTTGCTCACTGTCTTTAAAATTGTCAGCATTTTATTCTCTGATAGAATATGCCATTTTGATATATTCAAATTATAAATTTTTGTTTTGTTTATTTGATACAGGATTTCTCTGTATTTGGAGCTTGTCCTGGAACTTGTTCTGTAGACCAGGCTGGCCTCAAACTCACAGACATCCACCTGTCTCTGCCTTTCAAGCACTGCGATTAAAAGTGTATTTAATTTTAATATAATTTTAAATTTCATTTGTAACTTTCATTTATTCATGAAATTATTTATGTTATAAAATGATAGACTTCACTATGACAGTGTCTTACATGTTTTTCATGTTTTTGGATTAGTTTAGTACCTTAAATATTAACTTTTTTCCTAAAATACTTGTAAGCAATCTTCTTATAATTTTAAATGAATAAACCTAAATGTATTAAAGGAATATTGTATATTATAGACTAAATTAAGATAGTAAAGTAGCCATCACTTCACATATTTATCATCATTAATGGTGAGACCATTTCCTTAGAAATTTCCAGACTTGGGACTGGTAACTCACAATTGCCAGCAAATCCAACTTTAGGGGCTTCAGTGGTCTCATCTGGCCTCCATGGCACTCTCAGATGATGAAATACACATACTAAATCTAGAAAACAACAAATCCCCAGTTATGCCAGTATCAACTATGCCCATCATGCTGGAGTTGATACCTAGAAGTCATTCCTTTTTCTAATCAGAATTTTGCATTCTCTTAACAGCAACTTTCTGTCCCTCATACCCACTCTCCTCCTGTCTCTATCCTTTTGAATCTCCAATACTTTTGTGAGTTCAGCATTATGGAGCCCTTTTGCAAGTGTATTTGGTTTATTTTACTTAACCTATGTTTTCTAAGGTTATTCACACCATGACAAATGGACAGATTGCACTTCTATTACACCAATGCATATTGTTCATCCTATGAGTGTGTGAGAAAGTTGGATATATATTTCAATAACTCAGAAATACTTAACATTTGATCCTGTCCGAAGGTTGTGATTATTTGTAGACCTATTTGTTGTTTGAGTGTGGAGGAAGAAGGCACGTGTCTCCTCTACTACCATGTTATTTACTAGTATGCTTCTTGTTCTTGTATGTTTGACTCTCTCTCTCTCTCTCTCTCTCTCTCTCTCTCTCTCTGTCTCTCTCTCTCTCTCTCTGTGTGTGTGTGTGTGTGTGCGTGTGTGCTTGTGTGTACTTGCTAATTTTTGTTACACATTTGGAACTTAAAAGATGATGCTGAAAGAAAATCTGCCCCTCAAATCTCTCCTTTGTTATGAAGCAATAACTTCTTGAAGCCTCAAAAATTACCTGCTTTCCTGACCAATTTTAAGTAAGAAATCATAAATATTCACTTCCACAACTAATTTCCTCTGCTCCCAAGCCATGCATTTCTTTCTGCATGTATTTCTTTTTCAGTTACAAAACTTGTTCATAAACCTATTGGAATTGTTTTTGTCTGTTTCTTTTTGTTTTTATTTTGGGAGACACTGTTTCTCTGTGTAGCTCTGGCTATCTTGGAACTCTGTAGATCATGCTGGTCTTGAACTGATTTAACCCCCTTTTGCCTCCTGAGTTCTGGGATTAAAGACACACACCACCACCGCTGAGCTGAGACTGGGTTTTATTTACCAAGAACACTTGAATACTGTGTAACAAAAAGTTTATTCACTGATTTTTGTTTAACATTTGCTGGGTGATGGGTCAGTGGTTAGGCACTCATCTACAAGCAAAAGGATCAGAGTCTGGTCCCTTAACACATACACATAAATGACAAGTTTTTTAATTCCAACCTTGGAAGGCAGAGACAAGCAAGCTGGATATCAACGAGTTCTGGAGGAGATCCTCCCTTAGTCAACAAGGTAGAGAGATAGACACAGGATGATTTGTGATATCTACCTTGGGTCTCCATGTACATGCTCACACATGTACACATATATTCCCACACACATATGCTTAAGCACATTCATACAATGAATATCACACACACTCACACATATAAGAAAATAAGAAAAGGCACACAACATTTACTTTTTAGAGGTATTTATTTACTTAATTAATTTAAAATTAGTCTTTATTGTTCTTTCTGATAAATTCATTGCAAATATATGAATATTAAAAGCTAAATGAAGTTTTAATCCATATATGTGTTAATATGCTATTTTTTATAATCAGTCCACGCTTGCATGGCAGTCAAATATCAGGCACCATTACAAATCAATGACAATAGATCTATGAACAAATAATTGTCATTTTATTATTTCTATGGATAAAATTTTAACCCTTAAAGTCGATAACTAGAATATTAATTAGCTTCCAAATTATTTATATTATTCTAGTTAGGTTTCTATATCAGAATTCAATGAAATTGTTAGTAAATTTCTCTCTCCTTTCCTCGAATGTGACATCCAAATGCTTTTCATCATTTGCCAGCTTTGCTGTGCACAAGTACCCACTCTTCTCATTCTTTTCTTCTCTCTCTACATCCCCCGTCAAGTTGTCATCATTCTCCACAGCTTCAGACTTTCCTTAAGAGTTTTAAGAGTAAGGCTGAGATGTGTCACAGACCTCAATTACCTGCATGAGGCCCTTCATGACAGTCTCTGCATCAAACATGGTAAAGTGGCATGTGACTATAATCCCAGCTCTTGAGAGGAGATAGGAGGATCAGTAGTCCAAGGCCATCCCAAGTTACACAGTCAGTTCAAGTGCCATAATAACTTATCTTTTGCTTTGATTAAACACCATGGCCAAGACAACTTCTTAAGATAAAACTTTAATTTGGGGCTTAGAGTTTCAAATGGTCATCAGAGCAGGGAGCATGTGTGCAAGTAGGCAGACATAGAGCTGCACCAATAACTGAGATCTCACATTTTGAGATACTATTATGAGGCAGAGAGAGAATGGCACGTGGAATAGATTTGCACCCTAAATGTCTGACCCCAATAACTCATCTTCTCCAAGGTTACACCTCATACTCCCTTCATAACAATTCAGACAGAATAGTCTATAAGGGCCATTTTGCCTAAAGAATTACAACCAGTAAATGATACTGACTCTGAGAAAAGAAATACATAAGCTAATCCTCTTTGTAAACTGTCAAGAATAGGATCATCTTTGTGGATTCCTGGAAGTTTTTCTAGAGCCAGGTTTCTTGCTAGCCCCATAATGGCTCCCTCAATCAAAATATATCTTTCTTTGCTCTCATCTCTGTCCTTCCTCCATCTCAACTATACTGTTCCCTCAAATTCTTCTCACCCTTCCCCTTCTTCCCTCTTCTTCCCCTTCAATCCTCCCTACTCCTCCTACCTCCATGCTCCCAATTTTGTCAGGCAATCTTGTCTATTTCCATCTTTCCAGGTGGATCTATAAATGTTTTTCTTCGGGTTCACATTGTTACTTAGCTTCTCCAGGATCATGAAATATAGGCTCAATATACTTTGCTTTACAGCAAGTATCCACTTATGAGTGAGTACATACTATGTTTATCTTTCTGGGTCTGGGTTACCTCATTCAGTATGGTTTTTTCTAGTTCTATCCATTTGCATGCAAATTTCAAGATGTCCTTGTTTTTTACTGGTGAGTAGTACTCTAATGTGTAAATTTTCCACATTTTCCTTATCCATTCTTGAGTTCAGGGGCATCCAGGTTGTTTCCAGGCTCTGGCTATTGCAAATAATGCTGCTATTAACATAGTTGAACAAATGTCCTTGTAATATGATTGTGAATCGTTGGATATATGCCCAAGAGTGGTATTGCTGGGTCCTGGAGAACACTGATTTTCAGAGAAACTGCCATACTGATTTCCAAAGTGGTTGTACAAGTTAGCATTTCCACCAGCAAAGGATGAGTGTACTCCTTACTCCACATCCTCTCCAGCATAAGTTATCATTGGTGTTTTTGATCTTAGCCACTCTGACTGGTGTAATATGGTATCTCAGAGTTCTTTTGATTTGCATTTCCCTGATAGCTAAGGATGTTCAGCATTTCCTTAAGTGTCTTTCAGCCATTTGAGATTCTTCTGTTGAGAATTCTGTTTAGTTCTGTAACCCATTTTTAAATAGGGTTATTTAAAATTTTTGATGTCTAATTTCTTGAGTTCCTTATATATTCTGGAGATCAGTCCTCTCTAAGATGTGGAGTTGGTGAAGATTTTCCCCATTCAGGAGGCTGCCTTTTTGTCTTATTGACTGTGTCCTTTGCTTTACAGAAGCTTCTCAGTTTTAGGAGGTCCCATTTATTTATTGTTGTTCTCAGTGTCTCTGTTACTGATGTTATATTTAGGAAGTGGTCTCCTGTGCCCATGAATTGAAGGCTACTTCTCCCTTTCTCTTCTATCAGATTCAGTGTGGTTGGAATTATATTGAGGTCTTTAATCCATTTGGACTTGAGTTTTGTGTATGGGAATTCATATTGATCTATTTTTATTCTTCTACATGTTGACATCCAGGTATACCAGCACCATTTGTAAAAGATGCATTTTTTAACCATTGTATAATTTTAGCTTCTTTGTCAAAAATCAGGTGTGCATAGGTGTATGGATTAATATCCAGGTCTTCAATTCTATTCCATTGGTCAACCTCTCTGTTCTTATGCCAGTACCATGCTGTTTTCATTACTGTAGGTCTGTAATAGAACTTGATGTTTGGGAGGGTGATGCCTCATGAAGTCTTTATTGTACAGGATTGTTTAGGCTATCCTGTCTTTTTGTTTTCCTTTGAAGTTGATTATTGTTTTTTCAAGGTATGTTAAGAATCCTACTGGGATTTTGATGGGAATTGCATTGACTCTACAGATTACTTTTGGCAGGATTGCCACTTTTATTACGTTGATCCTACCCATCCAAGAGCATGGGAGATCTTTCCATTTTCTGATATCTTCTTCAATTTCTTTCTTCAAAGACTTAAAGTTCTTGTTGAACAGGTCTTTCACTTCTTTGGTTAGTGTTACCCCAAGGTATTTTATGTTATTAGTGGCTATTGTGAATAGTGGTGTTACTCTGATTTCCCACTCAGCTTCTTTATCATTTGCATATAAAAGGGCTACTGATTTTTTTTCAGTTGATATTTTATCATGCTACATTACTGAGGTATTTATCATTTGTAGAAATTTACTTGTAGAGTTTTTGGATTCACTTATGTATACTATCGAATCATTTGCAAATAATGAAAGTTTGACTTCTTCCTTTTCAGTTTGAATCCCCTTGATGTCCTTTTGTTGTCTTATTACTCTAGCCAGAACTTCAAGAACTATGTTGAATAAGGTGAGTGGTCAACCTTGTCTTGTTACTTTTTAAATGGGATCACTTTGAATTTCTCTCTATTTAAGTTGATGTTGATTGTCCGTTTGCTGTATATTGCTTTTATTATGCTTAGATATGTTCCTTCTATCCCTGATCTCTCCAAGACCTTTATCATAAAGGGGTGTTGGATTTTGTAAAATGGTTTATCAACATCTAATAAGATGATCATATGGTTTTTTTTATTCAGTTTATTTATATGGTGGATTACATTGATAGATTTTTGTATGTTGAACCATCTCTGCATCTCTGGGATGAAGCTGACTTGATCATGATGGATGATTTTTCTTATGTGTACTTTGATTCGATTTGCCAGTATTTTATTGAGTATTTTTGCATCTATGTTTATGAGTGAGATTGGTCTATAATTCTCTTTTGTGTTTGAGTTTTTGTGTGGTTTTGGTATAAGAGTGTCTGTAGCTTTATAAAAAGAGTTTTGCAATTTCTTTGTTTCTATTATGTGGAACACTTTGAGGAGTATAAGCACCAGCTCTTCTTTGTAGTTCTGATAGAATTCTGCACTGAAACCATCCAGCCCTGGTCCTTTTTTTTGGTAGGAAGGCTTTTTATGAGAGCTTCTATTTCCGTGCAGGTTATAGGTCTATTTAAATTGTCCACCTGGTCTTGATTTAATCTTGGTATGTAGTACCTATGCAGAAAAATTTCCATTTCTTTTACATTTTCCAATTTTTGGAGTACAGGTTTTTGTTGTATGGCTTAATGATTCTCTGGATTTCTTCAGTGTCTGTTGTTATATCTTCCTTTTCACTTCTGATTTTGTTAATTTGGATGTTCTCTCTCTCTGCATTTTTATTAGTTTGGATAGGGGTTTGTTTCTCTTGTTGATTTTCTCAAAGAACCAGCTCTTTGTTGCATTGATTCTTTGTATTTTGTTTGTTTCTATTTTATTGATTTCAGCCCTCAATTTGATTATTTCCTGTCTTCTCCTCCTCCTGGGTCAGTCTGCTTCTTTTTGTTCAGAACTTTCAGGTGTGCTATTAAGTCACTAATGTGAACTTTCTTCACTTTCTTTATGTAGGCACTATCCTCTTAGCACTGCTTCATAGTGTTCCATAGGTTTGGGTATGTTGTCCCTTTATTTTTATTGAATTCTATGTAGTTTTTAATTTATTTCTTTACTAGTCCCTTAACCCAGGGACGGTTCAATAGAGAACTGTTTAATTTCCTTTTGTTTATGGGATTTCTGAAATTAGTGCTGCTGTTGAACTCTAATTTTAAACCATGGTGATCCGACAAGATACAGATGTTACTCCATTTTTTTTGTACCTGTTGAGGCTTACTTTGTTACTGAGTATGTGGTCAGTTTTAGAGAAGGTTCCATGAAGTGCTGTGAAGAAGGAAGAAGGTACATTCTTTTGTGTTTGGGTGGAATGTTTTACAGAAGTCTGTTAATTCCATTGAGTCATGATATCTGTTAGTTCTCTTGTTTTTCTGTTGGGTTTCTGTCTGGTTGACCTGTCCATTGGGGAGAGTGGGCTGTTGAAATCTTCAACTATTAGTGTGTGGGGTTTGATTGTGATTTAAGCTTTAGTAATGTTTCTTTCACATATGTAGGTGTTCTTTAATTTGGGGCATAGATGTTTAAAATGAGACTTCATCTTGATGGAGCATAACTTCCTGTTATGAGTATAAAGTGTCCTTCTCCATCTCTTTTAATTGATTTTAGTTTGAAGTCTATTTTATTAGATGTTAGGATAGCTACACACACTAGTTTCTTAGGTCCATTTGATTGGATAAACTTTTCCCAATCATTTTCTAGGAGATAATGTCTGATTTTGAGGTAGAGGTATGTTTTTGGAAGATAGAAGACAGCTGAAACCTGCTTTTGTATCTATTTTCTTAGCCCATGTTTTTTTTATAGGTGAATTGAGTTCATTGATATTCAGAGATATTAATGACCAAAGATGGCTAATTTCTGTTATTTGTTAGTGGTAGTGTGTTTGTTTCCCTTCTTTGGGTTTTCCTGTTGTTTTTGTGGGTATAATTAGCTTGCTAGGTTTTTCTTCTAGTACTTTCTTTAGGTATGGATTTGTATATAGATATTGTTTAAATCTGATTTTGTCATGAAATATCTTGTTTTCTTTATCAGTGGTGGTTGAAAGCTTTCCTGGGTATAGTAGTCTGGGCTTGCATTCATGGTCTCTTAGTGTCTGCAGTACATCTGCCCAGGACCTTTGGGCTTTCATGGTTTCCACTAAGAAGTTTGGTGTTATTCTTATTGGTCTATCCTTGTGTGTCATTTTACCTTCTTCTTTTGCAGCTCTTAAATTGTTGATTTGTTGTGTATGTTTTGTGTTTTCATTATTATATGGTGAGGGGAATTTTTTTTTTGATCCAGTCTATTTGGTGTTCTGTAAGCATCTTGTACTTCCATAGAGATGTCCTTCTATAGGTTGGTAAATTTTCTTCTATGTTTTTTTTAAAATATATTTTCTGTGCCTTTAAGCTGGAGTTCTTCCTTTTTTTCTATCCCTATTATTTTTAGGTTTGGTCTTTTCATGGTGTCCCAGAGTTCCTGGATGTTTTGTGTTAAGAATTTATTGAATTTAATCTTTTCTTTGATCGATGAATCTATTTGCTCTATAGTATCTTCAACCCCTGAGATTCTTTCTTCCATTTCTTATATTCTGTTGGTTATGTTTACTTTTGTAGTTTCCATTTGTTTACCCAGATTTTCCATATCCTGACTTCCCTTGATTTGTGTTTTCTTTATTGCCTCTATTTCTGATTTCAAGCCTTGAACTGTTTGCTTCAGCTGTTTGATTTTTTTTCTTGGTTTTCTTTGGTTTCTCTGAGAGATTTATTAATTTATTCCAATTTTTTGTTTACATTTTTCTCCATTTCTTTAAATGAGATTTTTTTATTTCCTTTCTTTTTTCCCATTTATTTATTTATTAAAGATTTCTGTCTCTTCCCCGCTACCGCCTCCCATTTCCCTCCCCTTCCCCCAATCAAGTTCCCCTCCCTTGTCAGACCATAGAGCTATCAGGGTTCCCTGCCCAATGGCAATGGGTTTTTGATCCTACTGCACGTACTGGCTTTGTGGGAGCCTAGGCAGTTTGGATGCTCACCTTACTAGACCTGGATGGAGGTGGGTGGTCCTTGGACTTCCCACAGGGCAGGGAACCCCGATAGCTTTATTTCCTTTCTAATGGTCTTCATCATTTTTATAAAGTTTCATTTAAAATCATTTTCTTCTGCTTCTTCTAGGTTAGGGTGATCAAGTCTTCCTGTTGTATGACCACTAGGTTCTGGTGTTACCATGTTGCTTTTTAGGTTGTTAGATAAATTCTTGCATTGGCACATATCCATCTCTTCTTTCAATTGATGCTGGCAGTGTCTTTACATCTTGGTCCAATCCCTGCAGTGGCTGTCTGTGTCTTGGGAACTGTTCTTGGTCTGCTCTGTACTGTCACTGTCTGAGTCTCAGGGGTTTTGGAGCAGCCTATCTGCAGGAAACCCACCTGCTGAGGTTCTATAAAAATTGAGGCAGTGGGAGGAGGAGGTGCCTGGGGTTTGCTCCAGTATGTAGGGCCTAGATATTAGGGTATCCTGCCAGGTGGCTGGCCACTCACCTCTTGGTCCTCTCTCTATAGTAGCTGGCTGTGTTTCAGAGTCCCATTAGGTTACTGGGGGGATAGGCAAGTTTGGGGTTGGGTGAGATTAGCAGGGTAGGGGTGTTGGAGCATCCTATCTGCAGGAAACTCTCCTGCTGGCTAGCTGGAGAAGCTGAGGCAGGTGGGGGAGAGGCCCAAGATTTTGTCTCAGTATGGAGGGCCTAGAGAGTGGAGTGTTCCACCGGGTGGCTGATCACTTACCTCTTGTTCCTCTCTTTGTAGTAGCAGGCTATATATCTGGAACTAGCTATTATAGACTAGGCTGACCTGAAACACCTGCCTCTGCCTCCAAAGTGCTGGGATTTAAGGTGTGCACCACTATCTCCTGGCTCTACTTATCTTTTTAGACAGATTCAATCGCACGTAGCCCAGGGTAGTCTTGAGTCCTAGGATTAAGGTGTGTGCCAACACTTTTTGGCCTCTAGGGTTGAAGCTATGCATTCTGATCTTTAGACAAGCTTTATTTGTTAAATCACAAATAAAATATCACTATATTTCCTTTTTCTGTCATAGATAAAAAGGTCTTAGCTAATATAAAAAACTATGTGCAATAAGTATAATATCTAGATACTGTACATACAGGCAATAAGTACATCAACAATGTCTAGTCCATGTGAGAAAAAATACTCCATTATCTATATTATCTTACTGAGTCCAAAGTCTTATATTTAATTTGCTTTCTATTATAACTTGAATTCAAACTATCTTTTGGTATCTCTCAACCATATACACTTTACACTTCTGTAGTGAATTTCTTTTCTGAGAGTTATGAACAAGAAACCTATATCTATAACTCTTTAGTCCTCAACTACCTCAACGACCTGAGAAGAAGATAATATTAACTGAGTAAGCAGGAAGTGCAAGAAAATGACTTCCAAAAAGTGTTAAATTTTGACTGAAACAGATGGCTACCTGGACAGTCACACAAAGTTTCTCTGCAATGTTGGGATATCTATCTTCAGCCTAGAGGCCTAAAATATTTGACAGACTTTTCTTTGAAGCAGGATTTTTGAAGGACTATCTTGTCTCATCTTGACAAGGTTTGGAAGTCACTCTCTTTTGTGTTTTGCTTGTCCAATTAGGACAGCATACTACCAGCAGTTGAGGCAAGAATATTTTCTTGTCCAGTGACTTACTTTTGTGATAAAGAAAGTAAACTCCATCTGACAAATAATCATAATCTATTGAATGACTAAAAACCACCTAGACACAACTTGGGAATGTTGTCATTGTATTCTTAAATGACTTTCTGCACTGTGCTGGCAATGACAATTTTAGGGGATCCTGAAAAGAAAATTTTGTTTAATTGTCAAGTCCTGTGAGTGGTATTTTATCATTTGTTTTGGGTTAATTGTCAAGTCCTGGGAGATGTAGCTTTATCACTTATTGTCCAGTCTCTGTGTAATAGAAACGTGAAGGTCTTGTCTCCAGTCCTGACTAGAGTAGTCTGTGAGGCTGGATTATCTCAGCTAGCCACCTTGAAATTGTTCTGAGCAGTTTGTAGTCCAAAGCTGATATTTATGTAGTGTTTTTTAATTTGGTGGTGTTACCACTGTCCTGGAGGAATTATTGTTGTGGGGCCCTATCCTCCTTTGGAGATGTTAAAGGCCACTGTTAGGCATATACATGGCTCATTTCAGAAAACAGAGAATCAAACCTGAAATCATGTACAGGAAGGTAGATGAAACCTTCTTTAAGAATTAGTCGTAATTTATATGACCATTCATATCATGACAAAAAGTTACATATGAATTTAATTTTCCTTCTCTCCTGCCAGTTCTATATGTTTGACCCATCTTACATTCTGTTTTTCCTGAGATAAAACTCAAACCACTAAAAGCTGAACATTTATGTCCTAAAGAGGCCAATTTAGATCCAAGATTCTGGTGAAATTATTATTACACAAATAACCATGTCTACCAGAAATTCCATGACAACATTATTTATTCATATTTTATATGCTATTCTTTTTTATTGATTTTTATTGAGATATACAGTTTTCTCTACCCCCCCACCTTTTTCTCTCCTCCCCTTCAGTCCTCTCCCATGGTTCCCATGCTCACAATTTACTCAGAGATCTTGTCTTTTTCTACTTCCCATTTAGATTAGATACATGTGTCTCTCTTACGGTCCTCACTGTTGTCTAGGTTCACTGGGATTGTGGACTGTATGGTGGTTTTCTTTGCTTTATGATGTGGGATTCCCCTCTGTATGCTGTGAATACCATTGGTTAATAAAGAAACTGTTTTGGGGCTGTGATAGGGTAGAATAGAGCTAGGTGGAGAAAACTATACTGAATGCTAGAAGAAAGGAGACAGAGTTAGGAAGAAGCCATGGAGATGCCACAATTATAACACTTGACATTTCGATTATTCCTCAAATAATGGGAAATCACCTAACCTAAACAAGCATCATCATGATCATGATACTCAATATTGATTGTATCTCAGATCTATTCATCCAAGTGTTCTGACTTTGCTTTTAAAGGCTTAGTTATCCTGTTGAATTGAGAATTAGCATTTTCAAAAGCCACAGGTTCAATTATCATTTTGCTAGGTTCTGAATTTGATACCATTCTATTTGCTGCTGAAGTCAGTCTATGTAAGAAATCTGTGAAGGCTTCCTTTGGGCTCTGCATAACTTTAGTAAATGACTCAATTTTCTTTCCTACTTCTCCAGTTCTGACCAAAGCACTCAAAGTTGCTTCATGGCATGAACCCAGGGCATGGTCTTCATATAAAGGCTGGCTAACTTTAGTGTCACTTTGTTGCTCAATAGTCTTAGCCTCTTCTCTGAACTAGAGACTCCACTGTAAGTCTGGATCCCAAGCAGGGGGTTCAGGAGAAGCCCACCACGAGAGATGAAAGAAAAACCTTGTTGGTAGGACAGTGACTCTAGCTGTATGTAGCAATGGCCTGTGTCAGTGGCTGCAAAACCACAGTCAAATGGCTTTTCTCTTAATGTATACCCCAAACATTGGGTGCTAGATATAGCATGAATAATAAAAACCTAGAGACAGATATTGGGTTTGAAGCTGAAGATCAGAAAAGCAAAGCAGCCAAACCACTAGAGAGTTCTTACATCTACCAAGTCTCCGATGAACAAAGCGGGGGATCCTATCCTCAATGTGACTACAAACTGCAGCACTCTCCACAAAACCTCAGACTACATTGCTGTTGTCTCCTCCTGCTTCATATCTCTCTCTCCACCCAGTCATATCACTCCTGTCTTCACCTCCCAAGCGCTGGAATTACAGGCGTATGATTCCTGAGTGTTGGGACCACCTTTGTGTGTATTCGATTTTTTTTTAGACATATTCAATCTCAAGTGGCCTTGAGTCCTGGCATTAAGGTATGTGCCATCACTCTTTGGTCTCTAATGGCTTAGCCCTGCACTCTGTTTTCAACTCAGATTTATTTATTAAACTACAAATTAAATATCACTATACAAAGCAAAAAATGATTGAATAATATTTGAAAGTTTTATTTTTTTCACTTTTGAACCTTTTAAAAATATATCCCTCTCAAATACCTATATAATATTCGCATAACAATTATATATAAAGAGATAAAGACTTGTACTGATAAAACTTAGACTAACCTACAAAAATAATATATTTCTGATTGATAGAATGGCTGTGTTCTATAAAACAAAAGGTCTCTGCTTCTCCCAGGCAGCTCAACTTGTCCGACAGTCAGTCTCAGCAGTTCTTACTACTTACATATGCTTGGGAAGGAGGGGGTATAGTGAATCTGGACAGTTTCAAGGGCATTCTGAAGTCATTGAGTTGTGTTGTTCTTGAGCTTCCCCTGCAGCATAAAATGTTTCACATTTCCTTTGAACATCAGGTTGTTTTACCTCTCCTTCAAAATCCTGGGTTTAAACTTTCCTCCAAGATGGAAGAAATGGCCACATAAAGGCTCAGTCGGTAAAACTTCTTGCAGCTAAAGCTGATAGCCTCAGTTCAAGCTCCAGAACCCACACCATGGGAGGACAGGACTGACTCCCACAAGTTGTCTTCTGAACTCTATGCACACACCATGTTGCCCTTTCCATATACACAATAAATAAATGTAAAAATTTGACAGTAAACACAAAAGTAAAATCTGCTTATACATTGGCAACTGATATAACACTTGAAATATACATTTATTAACACATTATCTAATAGTTGCATTGCTAGTGTATTTGGCCACTATATGTATCTAGTGTCTATTTATTTTCCAAAAGTTTCCACTTTTTTATGACTAAAAGGTTAATTTTTATTCTTTATATACATTTTAGGAACAACTAGCCTTAGTTTATTTTGTACTTTGAAGTCTTTTTTCTTCTTCATCTAAGTACTGCATGTCGGTGTCCTGATTTGATTAATAGGACTATGTTCTGTATTTCTTTCTCTCTTCCATGGTAGTTATCTATGTTCACGTGAACTGCATTTCAAGTAGATTTAAAAAAAAAAAACCTCTGTAAACTGTAGGAAGCAAACTCACTTTAAGCTTATTTTGGATTAATGAATCCCTTGTACATTAAAATCAAAGCTAAAAATAGTTCTTTACCCAAATTCTGCTGAATAATATTCAGGTAAAACACTAAGCAAGACTCTGCCAACAACACTTAGATCAACACATCCTGACAATTATTTGATTTCAACCTACTTCATAAGTAGGAAATATGTGAGAATAAAATAAATGAATAATTATTAAGTCCTCAGCCACAAATAAGACATCTATGCCCTTCAAGCTCAAGGAACATCAGAAGAAAAGGGTGGAGGAGTGGCAGGAAGACTGGTAGAGTAGTGTTCTGGTTACAGCCTGGCCATTGCACCATTAAAGTCTACAGATGTGGTCACCGTACAAAATCTGAACAAGACTGACTCTAGCAACAATGTATCACAAAGTAGGGAGAGACCTCAAGCCTTCAGGCTTCCTGACGGATTTATAAGTAGTTACTTGTTGGTGGCAGAGGTGCTGTGGCAAGCTGCCCATGGTCCCGTAAACAACTCTAATGAGACACTTTGGAAGAAAAAAGAAGAGCTGTAAGGAGAAAGGTAAGATCTTAGTGGAAGGGAAGAAATACAAATGAAAGTTATGGAAACAAATATGATTTAAATGCGGTATATACATGTGTGAAAATGTAGTAATAATATTCATTATTCTATAGTATATATTATGAATATATGCTAATAAATATAACAAGTAATTTATATTAAAAATGAAGAGCATGAAATGCAACTATATGTTTTGCAGATCAACCAATCATAGATTTTATTGAACATCTACTGTGTATTCTGCTATTTTATTCACAAAAGGCCTGTGAAGCAGATATTTCTATATGATCGCTCATGTTTTAGTAACTACTTATAAATCCCTAGGGAAGTGTGAAGGTTTGAGGTTCCTCCCTACTTTGTGATACATTGTTGCTAGTTCCTACCTTGTTTAAATGTTTAGGTAATTACATCTATAGACTTTAATGGTGCAATGGCCATGTCATGACTAGAACACTAATCTACAAGCTAATGAGGTGGAGTACAGCATTATGCACAAGGAACATTTTACTATGACAACCAAAGGACTATACCAAGTTGTTTTCTTCTCCAATTTGTTCAATACATGACTTTATTGTATTTCAAACACATATGTTTATGTGTTTAGAGACTCTCTTAAGTATTTAGAGACTCTCTTAAGCAATTTAAAAATAATGTTTCATCTTGTATTTTACACTTGTCTATAAATTAGTAAAATTGGTCCCATACTTAATCATAGTTTTGTTAATGTCACCATAACATTACATTAAAGGATATGATTTCATTTAGTTTCTAATTTCAGAAAATCCTTAAAATAATCCATTATCTTCAAAAGGGCTAGGTTATTGCACTTGTATCTGTCCCATTTACTGTGTGTAAAATTACTGTGTATGTGGAACATCAATGATGTCCCAGATTTTGAACATGGTTTATACTTCTCAATACCACATGGGACTTGAAATTTCTTACATACCTGAGTGAAGCTCAAAAGACTAACTGTTGCGCAGCCAAGGCTAGAATATCTTCTAGTGTACAGAAAGCTTCCAGCCAATAATATTGATTGGCTTTATTATGCTGTTCTTTACTAATCATTAAACAATGACTCAGACTTTTAGGTGCCAGCCATAGCCGTGGCCATACTTACGTTTTATTCTTTGCAAATAGGAAACAAAAGGGTTTTTATGATCAGAGATTGGTGTCTGAAATTGTGCTCTGTTTACTTATACCACTGTTGTAACAAAATACTTGGCCAAAACAATACAAGGAAGGCTTTATTCTAGCTTCCAGGCAAGAAGATCTGTCAGTCACTGTGGAGATTATGTAGTAGCCTAGAGGCAGGCATGAAGGCAGAAAGAGGAAGCAGCTGGACGTATTGTATTTACAGACAAGAATTTTGTATTTACACACCTCAAAATGAGGTCACAGGAACACATTATTCCAGCAAGATTTCACTTCCTAAAAATTCCATACCCTCAGTGCCACCAGCTGGGGACCAAGTGATCAAACACAGGCACTGTGGGGAACAGTTCACCTTAAAAGTAAAGCAGCTTCCTTTCATTGTTCTTCATTCTTTGACAAAATGATATTAATGGACAATGTTCTACATCTCTCCAAGTCTGGTTTAATTTTACCAAGACCTGAAAACTCTTTTTAATTATCTATCTATCTATCTATCTGTCTGTCTGTCTGTCTGTCTGTCTATCTATTATCTATCTATCTATCTATTATCTATCTATCTATCTATCTATCTATCTATCTATCTATCTATCTATCTAGTTTCATTCTGTGGAGGAGCAGCAAGTGCTCTTATGCACTGAACCATCTTATTTCCAGTCACTTGCATCCAGTTTTAAAAGAAAAATAAAAAGGATAAAAAATTCTTTGGTGATGGAAAAATGTTTCGGGCGGGGGGATTCAAAGGTCATTTAACTCACTTTTACATTTCTCTTTCGGCATAATTTGATGTGATCCATTCTACTAATAATTGTATCAAATTACTTGAAGCAGGTTTAGTGGGTTCCAGGAACCAACAAGCAAATACACACTGAGGATAGTTTTCCCACAAGAACTCCTCTGGGTTAGAATATTCATGGGTAGAACATGAAAAAATTTTCCCCTAAAGAAAATCACAGACATATCATAGCCCAACCTTCTCTAAAGTCATTTTTAATCTTATTTATTTCTTTGATAGTATAGGAAATATTAACTATAAAGTGAGGTCTTGTCAACATCCCAATAACAGTTGCCAATGCAGATGTTATGGTTTTTAGAATTGTGTGTGTGTGTGTGTGTGTGTGTGTTCTTGCATGTATGTCATGGGAAACGTGGAAAATGGAAGACAAGTTGAGGGAGTCGTTTCTCTCCTGCTATGTGGGTTTCAAGTAGGAAACTCATGTTGTCAGGCTGAGCCTTTAGTACCATTAGCCCAATAAGTCATCTCACCAGCCCACTGTATGGATATTACTTATGTACTGGGGTTTTAGTACACTAAGAAGTAATAAGATATCATTTTCATTGTGCATCTTTGTTAAGTTATGGGCTCCTAAGGGCAAATGTGTAGCTTGTCTTTGTTTTTTACTGGTATATGATGTGGAATTCCCCTCTGTATATGGGTTGCTTTTATTGTTTTACCCAATGGCTTAGAAGAGTCAAGCCAGGCAGGAAATCCAAGCAGAGATACAGAGAAAAAGAAGTCAGAGTCAGGTCAGACGTCCGCCAACCACCACAAACTAAACAAGACATGTAGAAAATGAGGTGATGCCAGGGCCACATGGCAATACTTAGATGAATAGAAATGGGTTAATTTAAGATTTAAGAGGTGGCTAGAAATACACCTAATCCATCAGTCAGAGAGTATTGTAATTACTATAGTTTCTGTGTGATTATTCAGGTTTGGGTGACTGGGAAACAAAAGTACCGTTTCTGTTTACAGGTATAAAATTTATATCACAGATTAGGTAGTTTATAATTAAAACAGAATTGTTGCTTCATGTAATTATAGATAGGGAAGCTCAGTGTCAATGTGTTGGCATCTGGGGAGGATCTTCCTGTTACAATGCAACATGGTGAAATCTATCCTGAAATGAGAGAGACAACATGCAAGGGGGACAGGAAGTAGAGGAAGACAAAGGAGAGAGAAAGAAGAGAGAGGAGAATGAATATGTGGGGGATCAGAAAAGAGAGAGAAGAGGAAGAGACTAGAAGAGAAAGAAAGGGAAAAAGAGGGATAGGGAAAAAAAGAATAAACATACATGAAAGATCAAACTTACTCCCACAACAGGAACATTAATCCCGATGTCCACAAGGATGGATGCCTCATATTCCCAATGCCTCTTAAAAGTCACATATCTTAATATGATCCTAATGTCAATTAAATTGCAACACGAGTTTGGGAAAGAACTTTGTACTACAACCTACAAATCCCAACCTAGACTGTGTCTCAGAAAATACCCTCCAACATACTGAATAGTACGTGACACCGAAAGTAGAGGAAATGAGCCTTGTTACTTCTAATTGTTTTTAATCTCTAACACTAATGGCCATTAGTTTGTAAAAGAGAATAGCTTTTAATGAGTGTCAGAGGACAAATCAAGAAGTTAACTAGAAGAAGAGAAAAACGACAATGAACATCAGAAGGCTGATCCTTTACCAGAAGTAGAGCTATCTGGTTTGGGAAACATTTTTGTAACAAGAGTGATTCTCAGTTGCTGCATTCATTAGCAATGGTCTCAGGTGCATTCCTTTTTCAAACTCTTCAGTTCTTTTCCTAACTCCCTTCTCACCAAGCTTTTGACATATTAGTCAGCTCTTTGCTGGCCATCAGCATTAGCAACTTTATCAAGCATGACGTCTCCTATCTCTAATATGAGACACAGATGGTCTTTCGCTACATGAGCCACTTTGTCAAACATGACATTTACTTATAAGATTGCAAAGGGGTACATTAGAAGCTTCCTTATAATTTTTACTGCCACAGGTCATTCTTTTTCATATTCCATTGATAACCTATTAGTTATACTATGTTGTCTCCCTTGATATCCATGGTGAAGCAATTGAAAATTTATGCATCATGATAAGCTTAAATAAACAGCTTCTGCTTTGATTTCATTTTTCATTATATCTACAAAAAGATCGTTCTTACAGATTTTACAAATCAAGTCAAAGTCCCAGCCCCTTTTTGATGTGTTGATGTATATTTGTGTTTCCATGTGTGTGTATTTGTGTGTGTTTAATCATACACTTCAAGTATTTGATAGTTAATATTTATTGCTAACAAGTTCTATAATTACCTACAAGAAACAAAGAAACAAACAAATCTCTGGGCATAATTGTGAGGTTGTTTCTAGATTGGGATAACTGTAGTGGGAAGAACCACTTGTGGTAGTTTCAATGTAATTGGTCCCCGTAATCTCATGGGGAGTGTCACTATAGGAGGTGTGGTTTTGTTGGAGTAGCTACATCCTCAGTGGAGGAAGTGTGTCACTGTGGGCCAAACTCTGAGGTAGCTTATGTTCAGGATACCACCCAGTGCCTCAGATGACTCCTTGTTGCCAAACAATGAAGTCATTTGGAATATCACACTTAAAGACAGTCTTTTTAGCAAATATTTAAAACTACATAAAGAAAACTAGTGGGGATGTTAAAGATACTGCAACTGAATGCTCTGGTTCTAGCATTAATATCCAATCTTTTTATTTTGTACTCAGTTCTGACTTCAGTAATAGAAGTTTTTCCACCTTCCCCATTCAGCCTTGTCTTTTCTGGGGAACAGTAGATTCTAGCTGCTGGCTTTATCACTAATTTTCTGCATCAGAATGTCTACTGCAAATTTCCTCTTACTGCCACTTAATTGTGCAATTGATGCTGCCTTCAATACTTCCCTGGCTTAAAATAAAATGGGCTGAATTTTGAGGTATGCCAATGACTCAGAGTATAAAGGTACTTGTCAAATCTGATGACAGAAGTTCAATTCCTGGCCCACACATGGTAGAAGCAGAGAATTGACTCCACTAGATTGTCTTCTGACCTCCACACAATCCACAGAATGTGTGCAACCCATGGTACTGTAAAAATAAGTAAATAAGACTAATAATTTAGTGGGCTAAAGTAATATTTTAGCAGCTACTATTTTGGTGAGAAAAATAATTGCAAAGAAAGTTATAAAAATGTTTTCCAACAGAGAGGAACTTCATCTTGGATGGTAAGATTCACTGGGTACTTTTCCCTTGCAAATCCGTAGGGGAAAAGGTAGTCCCATAGCAAAGAATGCCTAGGTGTTCCAGAGATCAAAAAAATATGATATGAACTGTTCATGAAGATAGGGTATGTCTCCTTCTTAAAAATAAGAATAATAATTCTAAGTGCTATTAATAATTTAATAGATCATCACAAAACCCAATGCAAAACCAAGTTTAGATATGAAATTGGTCAATTAATTGTATTTTAGGCGCTTACAGAACTCACTGCTAATGGATTTTGCATGATTAGTTAAAGCATGCCAGTTCAGGTTTGGGGCTAAGTGCATTCATTGTTATAATTTATGAATTCTCTCAAGTTTTTTTATTCTTCTTCTGGGCAAGGATCTAAAATATGTGGGTGTCCATTAAAAACCATTTTCAAAGTGATTCTCTCATTACCTGTATTTCCTGTGCATTGAGACCCCAGCTACAAGGCCTGCTTGAGCTTCTCTCTGTGGGATGAGCTTCCTCTTCTCTTTTTCACTGCAGGTGTGTTTATTCCATGGACTACACAGTAATAATCCCTTGGTAAAACAGTAATCTGTTGGCAAAAATTTACTTCTTAGCTCTTCACAGGGATACTGTGTTTTTGTTTTGTTACTTTTGTTTTTTAAAAAACTTAGCAGTGTGCTGGTTTTTCTCTCTTCACAGAGCCAAGGGAGCAGCTTAACCTAGGACAAAGGTTTGGAGAAGGTAAGGGAGTAATTTCCGTAATCCAGATTCTGCTTTCAACAAGCCTGGAAACAGCGCATTAACTGGTTCCCAATACAATTCAGATTACAAATGGCAAGGTATTCCTTCAAAACAAAGCAGCTGTCCTTTTAGATATAAAAGGCTTTGTGCTGCTGAGGTGACTGAGAGGACGAAAGCACATCCTCGATCCTCGCAAGGAGATTTGTCTTAGGGTTTCCATTTCTGTGAAGAGACACCGTGATCACAGTAACTCTTATAAAGGAAAACATTTAATTGGTTGGTGTGGGAGGTCATTCTGTATATGTGTTGCTTTTATTGGTTAATAAATAAAGAAGCTGCCTTGGCCTGTGATAGGACAGAGGAGAGCTAGGCATGGAAAACTAAATTGAATGCTGGGAGAATGAAGGCAAAGTCTCAAGATGCCATGTAGCTGCTATCAGAGACAGACATGATGGAACCTGGCTTGTAGGCAACGAGCCCCATGGTAAAATATAAAATACTAGAAATGGGTTAATTTAAGATTTAAGGGCAAGCTAAAAATATGCTTAAGCTATTGGCCAAGCAGTATTACAAATAACATAGTTTCTTAGTTGTTATTTTGGTTCTGGGTTGCCGGGAATGAACAAGTGGCCTTCCCCAAAATTGGTACTGGCTTGCAGTTCAGAGATTTAGTCCATTATCATCATCATGGCAAGAAATATTGCAGCAAGTAGGCAGACATGGTGCTAGAGAGTTAGCTTAGAGTTCTACAACTGGATCCTCAGGAAGCAGAAAAAAAGAATGAGCCACTGGGCTTGGCTTGAGCTTCCAAAACTTCAAAGCCTATGCCCACCACCAGTGATATATTTCCTCCAACAAGGCTATACCTCCTAATAATGCCACTCCCTATGTACCTATGGGGATCATTTTTATTCAAACTAACACAAAATCTATATCTTATATAAAAAGCTTTGAAGGGAAGGGAGAAGGGTCCTTTCATCTCCACATGTACATATGCACAAAATACACACAAACACACACACACACACACACACACACACACACACACACACAGAGAGAGAGAGAGAGAGAGAGAGAGAGAGAGAGAGAGAGAGAGACAATGGAACTGTGTGTTTCAGCAGTGAAAATCACGTACTACTCTTTACTCTTCTAAAAGACTCAGGCTTGATTTTTAAAACCCACTTTATGTGGCTCACAACCACCTACATCTCCAGTTCCAGAGAATCTGACTCCCGCTTCTGGCTTTAGTGAATATTTTCACACATTTGTAGACACATTCTCAGACTCAGATGCAAACATATAAATGATAAAATAAATAAATATTTATAGAAACCATTACCACCAAAGACACATATGCACATAAAAATTATACTGGAAAAAAGAAATCTCCACATTCTTTTTTTTCTTTTCTTATCTATATGTCTGTCTGTCTATCTATCTATCTATCTATCTATCTATCTATCTATCTAAACACATAATGCTAAGTCACTCTGTTTGTTGGTGTCTGACAAAAGAAAGACAAACAAACAAACAAATAAAAAACCTTAATGCCTTGATCTGCAAGACCAGTCGTTGCCGATCTTAAAGGTGAGCCTCTCACTGCAGCCTCTTACAGGACCACTCAGTGGCCTTTGCCTGCCCTCCACTCCAGCTCCTTCATTCCACACTGTGTCTCTAATCCCAGCACAACAGAGGGCAAAAGATCCCTCTTTCCTCTGTTCCTTTCTTTGCTGTGAACAGTGCTGAAGACAGTTGGTCCTTACCTCCTGCTAAAAAGGCATTTCCCCCAAGTTTGTGAAAGGCACTGAGAAGAGCTCCTTTACATACACATCTCTCACTCAGAAGACTCTGAAAGAGAAGCAGCCATGTCAGAAACCTGCTGTGCTTCCATTGTTGGTCGCTTTAAATGTAAATCCTCTAAGGCAATTTTAGCAGAAAAACCTAAGTAAGAGTCTTGGGTTAAAAACAAAGTGGACATTTGACTTCTGTCATAATGTTTTTTTTTCATCATAATTTCATTTTATGAAGGACAATTTCTTGACTTATTCCTTCTAAAGGGTTTATTACATTGTAATGTTTGACTAAGGCATAATCCATAAATATTCAGTTATTTGCCTTATGAATGAAGATCAAGTTACTGTGGATGCAAGGAGAAGAACTAGGATACTTCAAAGTCTTACAAACCTAAAAAAAAGCTATAGCCACCTAGAAATATGCTTGCTATCTGACAACGCGGTCCCTCACTGGAGGTATTGAGCTGAGGCTGAGCAGAGCTGACTGCTGGGTTCTGTCAACTGGACATTATAATTGAACATATGCCGGGGTCAGTTAGTGTTTTGTATATTTAGATTGGCATATTACATGATTATTTAGCTGAATAGGTAATTAGCTACCCATGGGGATTTCTAAGTTTTGTGCGCTATTTAGTAATTCTCTGTCCTGGCTATGGGTCAAAATAATTCTGTGTTTGCTCTTTTCTGATTATAACTAATTTTAGAAGAGGCAAATGGAGGGGGAAAGACTGGAGAGCAGGTCTGTCATTGGAATTTTGTTATCTAGCTGCATAGATTTCATTTGTCAGCAAAAATGGATTAATCTGTAGCTTTGCTGGAAACCAATGAAAATCTCAACAAGAATACAACACAGGCAGGGCTTTGAAATCCTCTTACCCCAATTCCCCAACTGTTATTAGTATAGGATATGCCACTATCTCAGCTGGTTGTATCTTAAATGTTCATCAAACACTCTTGTATTGAAGGCCTTGCCTAGAATGTTGCAATGTTTAGAGACAGGGTTTTGGGGAAAGTGAGAGACTCATGAGAATTCTTATCTTAAGAATGGATAGGCCCATGGGTGCTGGAGTCCATTGCTGAATGAGTGGGCTTCTGGGAAAACATTTGTCGTTTGTTGTTGAAGTCAGTTCTCTCTCTCTCTCTCTCTCTCTCTCTCTCTCTCTCTCTCTCTCTCTCTCTCTCTCTCTCTCTCTTTCTCTGTCAAGTGCAATGGCATCAACCTTTAATTTCACCATTTAAGAAGTAGAGGTATATAGATCACTGTAAGTTAGAGGTTATAGCAAACAGCAGACCAGCAGGATGATTACAGTGTGTGAGACTCCATCTCAAATTATGTATACATATTGTATTTTTGTCCACCAACATAGTTACTTATTAAAACATAATAATTAGAAAATGTATCATAGAATAATTTGACCAAAATGGTGATGTTTATAGTTTTCTCCACCTCTCTGATGGCTAGATCAGCTAAAAGGTTTTGAATCAGAAGCAGCCTAGGTGTTTGTAGAGTTAAAGCAAAGATGATCAGAGAAAAGAAAAGGACATTCCGAAGAGAAACAAAGCCAATGTCTATTGATCTGTCACATGATCTGCAATCGTTTCCAGGTTCTCCTGTTATAGAACTGTTTAGTCTTCATGTTGCAAAGTCTTTCATGATGGTTCATTTGACAAGTATTAAAACTGAGGCAGCATTTGTGATAGAAATGAAAAATTATCAAAAAGAATGAGCTTGAGATTTTTGTCAAAGTAAATCACATTGCACACTGAAATGATATTAACTGAATTGTGCTTATGTGTTCCTGTGTATGTGTGAGTGTGGGCATGTGTGTGTACACATGCAGAGAACAGAGGTTGACACTGGTGTCTTCCTCACTATGTCTCTACTTTATTTTCATGTCTATGTATATGTGTGGCATAGAGGCATGTTCATGTGTGTTTGCATGTGTTCAAGTGCATTCAGAGTGCTACATATTGTCTTAGTTGGTGTTGTAATGCTGTAAAGAGACACAAGGATAATGGCACTTCTTATAAAAAGGAAAACAGAATTTAATTGGGGACTTGCGTATAGTTTCAGAGGTTTAGCTCACTGTCATCATGGCAGGGACACGGTGGCAAGCAGGTAGACCGTGTTAGAGAAGTAGTTGAGAGTTCTACAGGCAGCAGACAGAGCCACTGTGCCTGGCTTGAGCATTTGAAACCTCAAAGGCCACCCCTGAAGGTTGACTTCCTTCATTAAGGTCATGTCTCCTAATCCTTCCCAAACAGTGTCACTCCCTAATGGGGCCATTCCTATTCAAACTACCATGAACATATATATGTGTGTTCATGTAAATGGCTCAGATTGATTTTGATTTTCATAAGTTTTCCTGTAACAGTTTCTACTTTATGTATTGAGGACTTTAGTTGAACTGGGGGCCTGCTGTTTCAGCCCATGTATCTAGTCATTGTGACCAGGACATTGTCTGTCTCTTCCTTCCAAGAACTGGCCTGACAAGAAGGCTGCCACAGTGATCTGGCATTGGGGTCTGGAGATATGAACTCTAGTCCTCATTTTTAAGGAGAGGGCCTGCTTGTTCATCCTGGCCACCCCACTAGCTTATCCCCAAAATGACCACGCAGAAATTGTATTAATTAAATCACTGCTTGGCCCATTAGTTCTAGCCTCTTATTGGATAGATCTCACATCTTGATTTAACCGATTTCTTTTAATCTCTGGCTCTGGGTTACCAGGAAAGATTCAGCATGTCTGTCTCTGGTGGCTCCATGGCATTCCTCTCTCTGCTTTCTTCCTCCCAGTATTCAGTTCTGTTTTTCCCACCTACCTAAGTTCTGCCCTATCAACTAGGCCAAGGCAGTTTCTTTATTCATTAACCAATGAAAGCAACACATAAATGGAAGGACCTCCTACACCAAGTGATAAGTATTTTAATCACTGAGCCAACTTCCCAGCCCTCTCCATCTCACTTTTTAAGATGAACACTCTAACTCAACTCTGAGTTCACCTATTTGACTGCTCTGGCTGGCTGGCAAACTCCAGGAATCCTCCTGTCACACTCTCCCTGGTATTTACAGGCATGTGCTACCATACTCTGTATGGTATTTTATATGGGTATTGGAGATATGAACTCAGGTCCTCATGTGTGTGCCCACTGCCCCTGGTTGGCCATTGTGCACCAGTGGTTGGTCTAGGATACAGAGGAAGTGGGGAAACAGGGTCTGTGGGAGGACTACTTATTGACATGAGGGACAAGCTTATATAGCTCAAGTCACTGGGTTGGGATAGGTAAGACAAAAGGACAAGGGAATGCTCCTAATTTGCTCCTAATGCAGACCTGATTGAGAGCAGATGCATACCAAGTCAGGCTGGAGGGAGCATGTAGCAGAAGTAGACACTTCCCAGGCAGACTGCTGGTCGCATGATTGTGGAGGAGCCAGTTTTCTGGCAGAGAGACAGAGCTTAACTGACTCTACTATCATGTCCTTTTTCTCTCTGGAGTTGAATGAGCCTTGTTCCGATTTGGGTACAGAAAGATCCTAACCTGCCATGCTCTGAGAGCTGTCCAGGGTGTGCTTCACTGTTCCTCATTTGGCCTGAGGGCCCACACTCATGTTCACACCCGCAAGTACTTTTCCAACTGAGCTGTGTCTTAAGCACCAGCCTCAGTTTCTAAGGTGGGAAATGGTAGCGGTTTTTTAGGAACAAGGATGACAAGGCATGCCATTTTGTTCTCCTGAGAGATCCATGACAATCGTCTATTATAGGTGTGCCATGACTGTTAGCTGTAATAGTTAACTAAAAGGCTCAATAAGCTAGGATAAATCACATTTTACATCTTGACACTTTTGAGGAACTTTGTAGAAAAGCGATGATTTGCAAAGACAAAGTTAAACAATTTAGCTGTATTTGCTTGTTACTTAAGGACCACTTTGAGTGTTTTAGTGACAATCCATTAGCACATCTCACGATTGGTGATTCATGACAGCCACATTGAACAGCTGGGAAATTTGAACATTTAAACCTTTTGGAAACTGATGGGAAAATCAGGTTGCAGATTGGCCTGTGTAGGTTACCAAGCCTCTGAGAATAATGATTCCTTAGGTTACTTTTTTCACTGCTGTGATGGATAGACCTTATGAAGTAACATAAGGAAGGAACCGTTCTGGCTCAGAGTGTGAAGGTAAGTACAGTACTAAGAAGGCACGGTGGCAGGAGCAGGAAGCAGCTGGTCACATTGAGCCCAGAGTCAGGAAGCATGTAGGGGTGCAATCTTTCTGGTACTCAGCTGGCTCTCTCTTCCTTATGCAGTCTCCCATGCCAGCCCCTGGATAGGCAGGCATCACTCACATTTAAAGTGGGTCTTCTTACATCAGTTAACACAATCTAGAAATCATTCACTGGCCTGCCCAGTGGTTTGTTTCCATGGTGACTCTGAATCTCATCAAGTGAAATCAATCTTAACCACCCCAGTGACATTCCATGTTGGAATAGAATGTGATTAGATCATGGAGTTTCTGGAACCTAGCATCAGATAGCACCATTCAGCTAACCTGATTTACCCGGAAGCCTCAAGAGAGAAATAACTAGACATTCTCTGCTTAGAAGGCATTAAAGGGGCCTTTGTGTGACCACATGCCAATCTTCTCCAAAGAACAACGTATGAAAGTGAAGAAGAAATATAGCTTCATTCTTGCCTGGAAAAAACAAGGTTAGTTTTGGATAGCCAACTTCCTCTCACACAGGGAGAGGAGAAACCATTTCTGAAGTGAAAAACTTAAAATTCTATTTGTGGAACACTCAAATTTGTGGGGCAGTGTGAAGGTCCAAGGTCTCTGCGTGGGTCAGATTGTTCCTCTGGTCTGGTCTGTCAGTTTAGGGTAAGTCCCAGGATTTCTGTGGATATTTATTTTCATTATAATCTGTTTTCAATGTGTCTAGATATTTTAGTGGATTTATGTCACTGTCTGGAAATAAAAGCTCATTCTCTATCTGGGAGGAAATAAGAATGGAGACTCAAGAAGATATTCTGTAATAAATGACAACCTCTCTGCTGACCACCTGGCACTGTGACATTAGTTTCAAAGCAAAGGTACTTGCAGAATACACAGATCTGTGGGTAAATATGAACTGTGTAATCATGAAGATTACACTCTAGGTAGAGCTCATGTAAAATCCAGGCATGATGTGAGTACCCCAGACTCAAAAAAAAAAAAAAAAGAAAGAAAGAAAAAAGAAAAGGAAAATAGAGGAAGACATTTAAATATCAACCAATCCAAATTCCCTCTCCTCCCCTTCTCCCAGTCCCCCCCCCTCCCTCCACAGACCCTACTTCTACCCCTCCAAACCTAAGGAAATGCCATACACCCCATCCTGTGGAAAGTCCAAGGCCCTCTCTGCTATGTCTATGTTGAGCAAGCTTTACATCCAAAGAGAATAGGATCCCATGAAACCAGTATATGCAAGTAGAGACACATCTCAGTGTCACTATCAGTGACCCTCTCACTCTGCCCCAGCTTCCAACTCCCTTCAGAGAGGCTTGGTTGTTCCCATGTTCATTCACTCCCACTCCAGTTGGAGTTGATGAGCTCCCATTAGCTCAAGCAAACTGTCTCAGTGGATGATGCCCTCATGGTCCTGAATTCCTTGTTCATACTCTCACTCCCTCCACTCTTCAACTGGATCTTGGGAGTTCAGTCCATTGCTCCGATGTGGGTCATTGCCTCTGTTCCCCATCTCTTGTTGGACGAAGGTTCTATGGTGATATTTAAGATAATCAGTAGTCTTACAGGGTAAGGTCAGTTCAGACACCCTTTCCTCTATTGCTTAGGGTCTCAAGAACCCTTTGGGTTCTTGGGGATTTTTCTAGAACCAGGTTTCTTGCTAACTCCATAATGGCTTTCTAAATCAGATATCTCTTTCCTTGCTCTCATATCTGTTCTTCCTCCATCTCGACCATCCTATTCTCTCAAGTTCTCCTCCAACCCCTTCTCTCCCCTACTACACACAGAGTGCAATACCCAGTGCATATAAACAGACACAGACAGACAGAGAGAAATTTTAGTGGGACAATTGTGAACACTATACTTTCAAAGCTCAGAAAATTAAAAAAAAAAAAAATCTCAGTTACAGAGTTCCAAAGATCATAGTTACAAAGGATTGAAACTCCAAATGTTGAAAGGAAAAAAATCCTTCAGTTTATGCTGGAAATTGGAAGAACTGTTTTTACGAATCTAAATAGTGACTCTTGGGGAAGAATTGGCGTCATTATTTATCTTACTGCACTTAATTTTGTACATTTTAAAAAGATAAAACCTGAACAAAGAAATCAGTTTTCTCCTACTGACATTAATTTTTCTAGCAATTTTGATATCTTGTATGTACACTAATTTCAATTTATTGGAATAAAAGAACTGAAGAAAATGAAAGAGATAATGGTTTATGAAAATACCTTAACAATATAATGTTGGTGAGCAGTTCTTTCCTCTTGTTTTTTTTTTGTTGTTGTTCTTGTTGTTGTTTGTTTGTTTGTTTTCGAGACAGTAGTTTCTATGGAACTAGCTCTTGTAGACCAGGCTGGCCTTGAACTCACAGAGATCCTCCTACTTCTGCCTTCCAAGTGCTGGGATTAAAGGTGTGTGCCTCCACTGAATGGCTATCCTCTATAGCCTCTTTATTGGCTTCTCATATGCTGTACAGCACGTCTAAGTTTCTCACTGGTTGATCTGCCCTCTGGTCTTTCTTTGAAATTTCAATATCCAGGAAAGGTGAAGGCTTCTTTCTGTTCTTCGTATTATTCTGAATGATGATGTTTGACTTCCAACAAACTTTTGAATAAACATTATATAAATAAATTTGGATCATCTAAAAAAACATGTGATATACCAAAAAAAAAAAAAAAACCCCAGCATGTCAGTATTAACTCATAGACCCCACTAGGCTATAAATATCATCTTTGATCTGCTTTTAATGCCACAGTGGGAATTGTATAGACTTGGAGAGTCAGTGGGGAAAGTGCTTATCACGCAAACACAGAGAGCTGAGATTTGATCTGCAAAACTCAAGAGAAGCAGGGACCTACATCCTAATCTCAGTGCTCCTACAGTAGGGTGGAGGCAGCGAGCCAGAGAGCAGGGAATCCCAGGCTGCTGGGAAATCAGCCTGGTGATTTAAAAGAGAGAGGCCTCCACAGGCTCATAGATGAAAATGTGCTGTCCTCAGGAAGTGACACTATTTAAAAGGATTAGGAAGTGTGGCCTTGTTGGAGGAAGTGTGTCACTGTAGGTGGGCTTTGAGATTTCAAAAAGCCCAAGCCATGCCCAGCAGCTCTCTCTCTCTTCCTGCTGCCTGTGGATCTGTATAAAGAACTCTCAGGTACTTCTCCAGTACCATGTGTGCCTGCAGCTTGCCCTGTTCCCTGCCAGGATGACTATGAACTAAACCGCTGGAACTGTAAGCCAGCCCTAATTAAATGCTTTCCTTTTGAGCAGTTACTGTGGTCATGTTGTCTCTTCACAGCAATAGAACGTGATTAGGACAGTCAGTTAGCCATAGGAAGCAGTGAACAGAGATACTGCCTCCAACAAAGGGGAAGTGAGGACTCACCTCTATACATGTGCCTTGTCATATTGACATACATATGCACACACATTCACAAAGTTCAAAGTTCTTTTTATTTCATTTTTTAAATTATGCTGAAAATCCTTCAGTTTTTTCACATCTACATTTTTGAAAGATGTTTAAATCTCTCTCTCTCTCTCTCTCTCTCTCTCTCTCTCTCTTTCTCTCTCTCTCTCTCCCTCTCTCTCTCTGGAGACCAATGAGATGGTGCTGAGAGTAAAGGTTTTAATTATCAAGGCTGATGGCCTGAGTTCGATCGCTAAGACTCAGGTGTTAGAAGGAGAAAACAGACTCCTGGAAGCTGTTCTCTGACCACATTGGTGCTCCAGCACTCCTGCACCCACCCACACAAGCAAAAACAAGTAAATAAAATAAAATGTATTACTTTTAAGTTAAAAACAAGCTTTCCATTTAGGCAGCTACACAGGAGGTAGAGGTGGTTGGCCTCTTCTAATGGCTTGGGGTATTCTCTAAGGCACTTCAGATGGCAGCAGTCATAGGACTGGGAGCATGAAACACCATCTCCAGAGACAGGAATCCAGTTATTTCACATGCTCTAGTATTGCACTATGTATGCTTTTTATTTGCTCATAAGTGTTACTCTTACATGGCCATCAGTCATATAACCAAGTTCTCATACATGCAAAGCTACTATTGTATGGATATCATTGCCTACTTTATTACATAGTATGGCTTGCCTGGAAATTTTTCTAAAGTATTTTACAAGTTTTTTAAATAAACTCCATTTATGAACACTATCAACTGCCTTTTAAATAATTTTTCAAATTGTTCTTCCCAAATTATTTTTAATTTAACTTTTATTGTTAGGAGTTCTATAAAAATGTTTTGCATTGTGGTAAAATGGCATCTGATTCCAAACCATAAGGTTGTGTGCTCCAACTTTTCCCAAATAAAATTTCTGTTATTTTGATAATTTCCTCCTGAAAGACTACACTTCCCAGCTTTCAGACTATAAAATAATTTCCACTCCGTAAAGGTGGCAGCCAGCTTCTTCCTGTGGGAAATTTTCTCTCCTTCACCTGCCTGGTGTGAGTATTTGCTTATTTGCCTGCATGGCATGGAAGGTATGGTCCATCTATCTATCAATCAATGTGGGTGAGATCTGAGATGAACCCTCACTATGTTTCTGCCAAAAAAAAAGGGTCCTGCTTAAAGGTCACACTCACCTCTCTCTGCCTTTTCTGACTCATTTAAGCTGTCTGTAATGATCTAACTATTTTGTTATTTCAGGATTTAGATTTTAGGAGTTTTGATCTTGTGAACTTCAGTGGTCACTATAGTGCGATCTGGGATTGTGCCTATCAAGATGAAGGCTGAGATCCACATTCCGGAGTCATCAGAGCATTCTACCCACAAGAGCTGGAAAATTGGTCTCTGGCTAGGCAGTTGCAAAAACTGATACTGTAAGAGGAGGGTTCTTGATTCAAATGGTATCCAAATTTAGAGAGCATTTTTTTTTTTTTTTGCCACAGAAGAAAGAACAGATTTTATAGAAGCAGATTTTTATTTTTTTTCCTCTGGGATATTACTGTGTCAGAGCAATGTATAAAATTTCCCAGACCATGGAGACCTCCACACAAATACTTAGCAACTAAATACACTTAGCAGAAGGCACAGTGACAGGAAACATGTCACAGGAAATTTCTTCCTTCCCTGTCTTGATGCAAAACAAAATAGTCTATAGTTCTCATACTAAAGAGAATAAGAGCTAGTTCATTCAGGAGCAATTTTGAGTAACCATGGCCTGGGAACACAGACTTAGGTTATCTCAAATTCCATGTTCCAACGAGGGTGCTTATATGGAGTTTTATAGTTTTATATAATAAAGAAATGCATGGGTGAGTGCATCAGAGTGGTGGGGGCACCTTGTCTATAGCTTTCAAATGCTATCTAATGGTATTCTTATCTTTGGGCTGGTGGAAGCTAGTCACCAGCTAGGTTAATATATTCCAAAAGTTTTTATCCATTAGTCAAAGTCGTTAGTTCTGACACAGAGATGGGCATGGAATGGCTGTTCGGGAAGCCTAGAACGAGCCCAGAAGAAGGTAACTAGCTGTTGACCCTGCAACACTCCAACTTTTCCACAGTAGGAACTTCTTACCAGTCAATCATTCTTTGAAGATGCCACTTCTCCCCAGGAGCTCTCTTTCCCTCTCTTCCTCCTTCCCTTTTTTCCTCCCTCCCTCCCTTCCTCTCTCCTTCCTTCCTTCCCCCTCCCTCCTTCGTTCTTCTGTTCCTTACTTTTCTTTCTTCCTCTTTTCCTTTTTTCTTCATCATTTTCTTTCTTTTTGCCTTCCTTCATTCCTTTTTTTTCTTCCTTCTTTTCTTTATTTTTCTTATCTTCTCTTTTTTTTTTTTCCCAGAAATGGCTTCGTGTAGCTGAAACTAGCCTTGAATTTTCTCTGGAGCAGGAGATGACTGAACTCCTGAGCCTTCTGCCTCTACCCTACAAGTGCTGGGCTTTCAGGTAACCACCCCTATGTGACTATACTTCAGAGAATTGATTTCCAGCTTCATAAAGGCTGTCTTTAAACTTTATGGGGAGTCTAATAGGAACAGAAAACTGGAAATGGGTTCTTTCATTAAATGCCACTTTTACACCAGGCTTCAAGAATTTAATGTACTGAAAAGTTAGGATGTTCTTTTGAGTGAATCATAGAAAAAACATTAGGACAATTAGAATGTGTGATTGAATCATATCTACTCTGTCACATTAGTAACTCTGGGGAGTAGATTTAGTTCTTATATTTGAAGGCTCACAGGAAGAAACATGTATGTCTTGGGCATATATGTCTTGTAAAGATCTGTTTGGCTTTTTGAGATGCTAAGGAAGCCTTTGGGATCTGGAAGTGAGGGTGGTGGGAGGGTGCTGGTTCAGTAGCAGAGGAATCTAAGTTTGTTTCCCAGAATACATACACGAGAAGCTAGTCATGGTGGCACATGCTTGTAATCTCCATGCCAGAAAGGCACAGGAAGGATGACACAATTCCCAAGAGTTGCTGTTTCCAGGCCAGTGAGAGACACGGTTTGAGAGAAAGAGAGAGGGAATGAATCACGAAAATGCCTTATTACACCTGAGGAGTTTTTGTTACTCTGGCTTTCCCATGTAAGCACATATACCAGCACACACATATACACTTGTATATATACAAAAGGAGTCAATATCGGTTTCCTGTATTATTAGTTTCTGTATTATTATTATTATTTTTTCGAGACAGGGTTTCTCTGTAGCTTTGGAGCCTGTCCTGGCACTAGCTCTTGTAGACCAAGCTGGCCTCAAACTCACAGAGATCCGCCTGCCTCTGCCTCCCGAGTGCTGGGATTAAAGGCGTGCGCCACCACCGCCCTGCAGTTTCTGTATTCTTAAGAAAGACAACAGCACAGGAAGATACACCTCCGAAGAAGAGACACTATGTATGGAGAACCATATCTGGTGACTCTTCTAGAATTAATTTCCTTATTTGGTCACTGCAGCTAGCTAGCTGCCCACCCTGCTCTGTTTCCTTCTCGATGGTCAGGTCATGGGTTCCTTGGGCTTCTGTGGAGAAAGTCCTTGTTCATAGCATGCACTTACCTGCAGGCAAATGCTCAACTTTGTTTGATGCTCATGCTGGAGGTGGGTATCATGTATGGAATGTACAAGATGGGCGGTGCTTTTAGTTTATGGACAGATTTGACTAACCTGTGCTCTGCAAGGTTTCAGTGTAACTGCCACACCTTGCATGGCTTTCTTAAGAAAATGAATGCATAATATTTGTGGAAGTTTCTTCTAAGGTTTGCTCTACGGTTCCCTCATGGGGGGAGGAGGGATTGTGACACTTGACAGAAGTGAGGTAGGACATCAGCTTCGGGGTCTGTGCCTCTCTCCTGAAATCTCCAGACTGGTGTTTCCATAGAAACTGGAAATGGACGCTTCTTACCTGATACCTGACACACCTGTCCTTGGGGAAGGGCCTCCTCTGTGCAGTCACTGCAGCTTCCCCTGGCCTGGGGACAGGGCCTCCTCTGAGTCACACTGCAGCTTTAGTGCTACCATGAGCCTCTTCTAGAACTTTCACTTGCTGAAACAATCACACATGTGCCCTATGTCTCCTCCAAACCATTGCATTTCCAAGCTACACTGAACATCTGAAATTGGATTCTGATGACTCTCAAAGTGCTTCCTGTCTGAAATGTATCCCTTGTTGACCCCACTAAGATTTCTGTAACTGAACACAGAAGTCAATGCCACTTACATCCCTGTACTCTACTCATAGGATTTGATCCATGATCTGGTATTTATTAGATTTTCTACTTAATATATTTAAAATCTTTAATATATTTGTTCAAAGGAAAATTATAGTATGAGGTGCTGATTGAGAGCACATGTATGACAACATGTGTTTGACTCCTAACATCCACAGCAAAAACAAGCATAAGCAGCCATCTCTGGGGAGCCAAGACAGGAGGACCCCTGCCATTTGCTGGCCAGGCAGTTTAGCTTAACCAGGTAACTCCAGGTTCAATGAGATTCTTTCTCAAAATATAAGAGGACATTAAAGGAAGACACTTGATGCCAGCCCATGGTTCTACATGCATAAGAACAAGCAAGGATACACGCACACACATACAGCATGAACAAGACAGGTTGATGCCTCAACTTCTCTAGTGCTGTGATTATGGGTATATACTGCCACATGGGGCTCTCATAAATTTTGTTCTTTTACTTAGTGATGTGAGTAAATAAATTGTATGTGTATGCATGTGCATAGGTGTGTGCGTGAGGGAGAAAATCTGTTTTACAATAAAACAAAGGAATAAGTAAAAAATATTAAATATGACTGTGATATTTTTCTAAACAAATATGTATGAAATAAAATATTTAAAATAATTCACATTTATTTTCTGTGCAAACTCTGGCAGCATGGAGTTAGAAAGATGACAGCAGTGGGTTACAGAGACTACAGACAGCCTCTGTGCTTCTCTCCTAAGGTCTTCCGCAAAGCCTAGTTGGCTTCCCGATGATAGTGGGACAGGACAAGACAGCACAATGGTTCTTCCATTTTGCAATTTGCTGAGGCTATTTCAAGCTTAAGAAGAATTTGATCTCCTTAATGGAGGATCCCCTGGAAGATTACCCAACTCCATTCTAGAATGTAAATCTCCCCACTCGTCTAACAACTTATTTTAGCTTCTGCCTGCTTCCATGAAACACCCCTGCAGTTGCCAAGAAAGATGTCAAGACATGGTTTCTGCCTTCAAAAATCCCACGCTCTGGAAAATGTGCCGCACTAAGGTCCTGAATAACTGAGTGGAGGCCCGGCCAGGTGGAGTAAGGACTCTCTGTCAATTATCTCAATGGTCATCTCTGGTGGGCTCTCTGTAACAGTAGGAGTTCATCAGCACATCACTCACTAGCCCCGCCCTACATCCATAGGCAAAGGAGAATGAGTAGACACATATGCCTTCATCATAAATTATTGTGACATTCTATAACCTTTGTCCTCTGCTTATATTTTGTGTAACTACCGACTCTCCCTCACTCCAAACAATAAAGGCATCAGGACACTGATCATGACTGTCTATGCTTCTTTCTTGTTTATATGTCTTTTATTCTGGGATCACAGCCATGAATCTCTGACAAGTTAGGAAGCAGTACTATTTTCACTCCCCTCAATCACCTGCATAAAACATTGAGTCGTCTCATGAGTGCTGGGCTAAGACTAAGCTACTGGTACCTAACCCCGGAAATTTGCTAAGGATCACGGATGCAAAAGCAAATTGATACAGAATCTGTGCTAAAGAAGTTCAGAACATTTAAGGGAGAGACGCGAAAATAGACCTTTTGAGTCTGTGCCCACTCTGAGGAAGATAACGCAGTGTTTTATAGACACACAAGAAGAGCAGTCGGCCCTCAGAAATGTGTCGGAAAGCTTGATGGAGTAGCTGATATCAGATTAAAGTATTCAGTAAGTGAGTATCGAGGGAATGAATAAAGAGCAATTGAGTGGGGGAGGTTCCAAACAAAGAGGTGGCTTCAACAGACTGGATTCCAGAGAAGACACATGGGGCAAGCTGAGCAGTAAGTGACAGGGAATGGATGAGCTTGGCTGCCAGGCAGACGGCTTGCACCTAGAATGGGAGGTGATGGAATGAAGGTGATACAGATATTAGAAATTCGACTGGGGAATTGTTTAAGTGTTCAAATTCCCATGTAAGTTAGAAAATACTCTTCACTGACTGATCAAGATGAAGGCGCTTCGGGAGGGGACCAGGGCCGAGCAGTATGGAAGCACAAGTCTTTATTCACAGCACAGAAGGCAGAGGCAGACTGATCTCTGGATGTGGGACCAGTCTGATTTATAGAACAAGTTTCCATACAAGGCTAGAAGCAGGGTTACCTAAGGAGATCCTGGCGTGGGGCGTATGGGTGGGGTGGAAGGAAAATTCCTTTGAGACACTGTGTGGAGGATCGAGAAGTCAGATCATTATCCTGGTTATTTGGGTTGCAGCTTGGGCCTTGGTAGCCCTGACAAGCCAAATCCAGCCAACTGTCCTCAATAATCCAGTTTAGGAGTCATCAGTAAAAAACAGAAAAGGGAGATTTATAGTCACTGTGGCCACATTAGGAAGAGGGACAAAGAGATCTGTTGATCCCTGTATTCACCATTAGGGTATGGATATGAGGTCTTGGTTTAGAGGACAAAAGGTATGCATAGCACATCAGTCCTGGTCAAAGCAGAGTCCTGACATCCCTGACTTCTCGTTTTCTCAGCTCCAGCCTCTCCTGCAAGGCGGTCTGACAGACTGTCAGAACTGTGTGAAATCTTTCCCTGGGAGTCAAATGAAATCTCCTCGGAGACAAAATACCCACTCTGCCCAGCACCAGCTTCACCCTTTTCCTTCCCCGGGGAAATTCCATGACTTGGGGCCCATGGTTTCAATAGTCTGAAAGCGATGGGGAGGGACACAGTGTGTCTTTGTAAGAGGCTCTTTCCTGCTAAGTAGTTGACTAGTTACATGCACAACTTTTCTGGTCTTTTCTCCTGTCCATGCAAGCTTGCTTCATGGAAACGTTCACTGTATGTCAGGCAGTGGACACTGTCCACCTGTGCTCTGTTCCCCATGACAGGGACACTGTCCACCTGCGCTCTGTTCCCCATGACAGGGACACTGTCCACCTGTGCTCTGTTCCCCATGACAGGGACACTGTCCACCTGTGCTCTGTTCCCCATGACAGGGACACTGTCCACCTGTGCTCTGTTCCCCATGACAGGGACACTGTCCACCTGTGCTCTGTTCCCCATGACAGGGACACTGTCCACCTGTGCTCTGTTCCCCGTGACAGGGACACTGTCCACCTGTGCTCTGTTCCCCATGACAGTGGACACTGTCCACCTGTGCTCTGGTCCCCATGACAGTGGACACTGTCCACCTGCAGCTTGTTCCATTACTGTAGACAACAGATTACAATGGTGTCTTTTATTAAACCAAGCCATTTTCCTGCTGTGCAGTTTTTCAAAAATGCCTGTGTTTTACTAAATCTCCAAGAGAGAATTTTGTTAGAACTAAAAAGTGTATTTTTATGATCATGTCTGAAATAGATAATTCTCTTTCCAAAGGTTTAATGTAACTTCATCTCTGAAATGGGAACAATAAAAGTCAAAGTCACCTTGAGTGCTGTTAAGAGAATCTTATGATTTAAGTGCCTGAAGTATGAGAGTAAATCAGTGTGTGATGTGTCATTTGCCATTGTCCTGTGCTGCTTGATGCACCATAGCAAGCTTGTAGTTCATGGTTCATCATGATGGAGACTTCAGAAAAGATGTGCTGGTATTGGTTTGCAGGGTGTTAAAATATAAGAAACTAACTAGCCCTTATGTTTTATTATTGTTGTTTTCTCATGGTGTGTATATAAGCATGTGCACATTTATGAGAGTGTGCATTCACATGTGTATGTGTGCACATGGAAACCAGGGGTTAACCTTGGATGTCAGTCCTCAGGTGCCACGCATGTTGTCTTTTGAGACAGAATATCTCACTGGGACCTGGTGATGGGTGTTTCACCTGGACTGCCTCTCCTTCCCCAGTGCTGGAATTATAAGCACACCACCACAGTCAGCTTTTTATGTGGAGTCTGGGGCTTGAACTCGGGCCCTCTTGCTTGCATGGTAAACTCATTAAGCCATCTATCTCCACAATCCCTCAGATTTTTATTTGCTGCTGATTTCAAATAACTTAGGAATATTCATCCGAAGTTGTTGTAGAACTTCTTCTCCACTTCTGTATGCAAATTTAAAAAGGCTGATTTCACCACTAGTCCTCCCTTCCCCGGATGCAGGCCCCATCTGTGTGTGCTAATAGATACCTTTTCACTCCATGTACCAGTCTGCCTGTGGCAAGGCTCAGGCTTGGAAATGCCTCCCATGATCCACACTTACTCTGGCACCATTGTGATAGATTGCTGCTGACTTCCTTAGCCTTACTCCAGTTCATCTTGGAGGACACATGTTTAAGCTAATTTGGAGAAAAAATAGTTTGAGAAGGGCTTTTCACAGGTAGTTCATTTTTCTTTTGCAGTGTTTGTTTTACAGCATTTAGACCAAAAGGTCAGATGGTGCCACAGATATGAACATGGAACAGGAGAAGTAGTAAGCGTTCATCTCACAGGTGCTCCACACCAATCAGGGAGAGAAGTCAGTCTGTCCTCATTTATTAAAAACATATATGCTAAATACTCCATTAAGCACTGTGCAGTCATGGCTTCTGTTAACTTTTCAACAAGCTGATAACATGTCACTGTAATCCATTTAGAGATGAAGCAAACAGAATCTAAGATAAATCCATTGAATATTTTTATCCATCAGTTACTAATAACTAAACCACATCTGTGACCTGGGTCTCGGATTCAACCAGGAATTTCCAGGTTCTTCGTGCCTTAATTTTAATAAATGGAAAGGATGACACACAGGAAGTTAAACAGCAAACTGTTTCATTTCTTTATTAATTTTTTATTTCATTTATTTGTGTGTGTGTGTGTGTGTGTGTGTGTGAGTGTCTACATGTTCTAGCACATGTTTGGAGGTTCAATAGACAACTTAAAGGAATATATTCTTCCCTATCACTCTGTGGATCCTAGGGTTTAAACTCAGGCCATCAGGCCTGCCAGCAAGGCTCTTTATCCACTAAGCCATCTTACAGGTCCAAACAAAGACTTTTTAAAAATTGATTTTTTTTAATATTATGATTTTGTCATACATTCTGTTTTGATATTTTTCTCCTCCTCCAACTCCTCCCAGACCCTCCCTTCTTCCTAGCCACTCAATTTTACCCATGCCTCTGTATCTAAATTTTAAAAAAAAAACTAAGTAAGATTAAAATTACCAAAAGAAAACAAAACAAAAAACCTACAAAGCATATGGAGTCTAGGTTTTGTGTTGGCCAGCTACTCCTGGTCATGGGGCCTGCTCTGAAAGTGTTAGATATACCAGTAGTACTTTATTGGAAAACCCTGATATTCTCTTTCCCATGAGGTATCAATTGCAAGTATGTTCTTAATTAGCAGTGGGACTCTATGTTTACTTTCTCTTCTGAGTACTGAGGGATTTTTATCTCAGTGAATTGGGGAAAGTCTCTTTTTTATTATTAACTAATACATAAATAAATTAATTGATTTTTTCCCAGCCCGATCATAGTTTCTCCTCCTTCCACTCCTTCCAGTCTCTCCCTAGAACCTCCCCACTTCCCCTCCCTCTCCCCTCCCCCTCCACTTCTTTTCAGAAAAGGGCAGGCCTCCCAGGGATATCTGCCAGCCGTGGCATACCAAGTTGCAGTAAGACTGGGCACCTCTCCCACTGGTTGGATGAGGAAACCCAGGAGGAGGAAAGGGATCAGTGTCAGAGACAGCTCCTGATCCCACTGTTATGTGTCCCACAAGAAGACCAAGTTTCACAACTCTAACATACGGGTAGAGAGCCTAGTTCAGTCCCATGCAGGCTCTTTGGTTAGTGCTTCAGTCTCTGTAAGCCTTTCTCAGCCCTGGGTAGTCAATTCTGTGGGGTTTTCTTCTTTTTTCTTTTCTTTTTTTTTGTGATGTCCTTGATTCCTCTGGCTCCTAAAATCATTCCTTATCCTCCTCTACAGGATTCCTGAGCTCTGTCTAATGTTTGGCTGTGGTTTTCTGCATCTATTTCCATCTGAAACTGGATGAAGCCTCCCTGATGACAATTGGGATAGGCAACAATCTATGAGTGTAGCAGAATATCATTAGGAATCATTTCATTGACTTCTTAGTCACCGGTCATATTTGGTTTTATCCTAGGTCTCTAGGGTCTGTAAGCAGTGCCAGAGGGTGGGCTCCCTCTCATGGTATGGGTCTCAAGCTTGAGCAGTCACTGGTTGGCCACTACCATAATTTCTGCATTACCTTTACCCCAGCACATCTTGTGAGCAGAGCAAATTGTAGGCCAAAGATTATGTGACTTGCTTGGTGTCCCAATCCCTCCACTGAAAGTCCTGTCTGATTATAGGAGATGGCCAGTTCATACTCTGCTTCTCCACTGCTAGGAGTCTTAACTAGGTTCACTCTCATAGATTCCTGGGAGTTTCCATTGCACTAGGCTTCTAGTTGGTCCTCGAGATGACCCTTGACTCCAATTGTCTCTCCCACTACTCTCTCCCTCCATATTTCCCACACCTGATCCCTCCTGTTTCCACGCCCAAGCCCCTCATAGCCCCCAACTCAACTGTGATGTCTTTGTTATTTCCTTTTCACAGTATGTCCCTCCTTGAGACCTCCTTGTTACTTAGCTTCTTTGGGTCTCTTCATTGTAGCATGGTTATGTTTTATTTTATAGGTAATAGCCACTAATTAATGAGAACATGCCATCTTTGTTTTCCTGGATCTGAGTTACCTCACCCAGGATGATCGATTTGCAGATGAATTTCATGATGTCATTATTTTTTTTAACAGTTTAACAATACTCCATAGTGTAAAGGTACCACATTTTCTTTATCCATTCTTCAGTTGAGGGACATCTAGGTTGTTTCTCATTTCTGGCTATTCAGAATAATGTTGCTATGAACACATGTGGCTGATGATGATGACTGATTTACTCTTCCTGTCTCTACAGAGTACTTTCTGGAACTATGAATTATAGTCAGTAGCAGTAAACCTAGGTGTATACCAGTGTTAATTTTCTGTGTTCAGTGACATAATAAGTGTTGCCCTCAGCAATAAGGGCTTCTCATCAGGCTGTGGAGAGTATCAAACGGCATTGGCACTAGTCTGTGATGTTGGGGGAGAGGTCTATGGGACACGTTCAGCCAACAACATGAGGAGATGGGGCACAGTCGAGGCACTGGAAGTTTTACTTGGTGGTGTAACATATCTCCATTTAACTTACTTTCATGTGAGTATAATTTAGAATCTCTATAGTGGTAAGTTTCTATGGCTTCCAAAGGCCTTTAGTGTTAATTATCCCTTCCCATATTGTCTCCTAATCCCTTTGCTTCTATCCCCCTCTCCTTTTAATCCTCCTATTCTAGTTTCTTTTTTATTTCTTTATGATACTATATTCTATTTCCCTGTTCTTGGTAGATCCCCTCCTACCCGCTGGTCTCTTTCTAGCTATCTGTGATCTCTTGTTATTGAAACTGAAACACATATACTTTAAGCTTAGAAACTAACATCCATATGTGATAGAAAACATGCTTTATTTGGCCTTTTGAGTCTGAGTTACCTCATTTAGGATGATTATTTCTAGCTCCACCCATTTACCAGAAATTTCATAATTTAGTTTTTCTTGGCAGCTGAATAATATTCTATTGTGTAAATATTCCACCTTTTCATTCTTTACTAATCAGTTGATGGATATCTAGGCTGTTTTTCACTTTGATTATTAGGAATACAGCAGCAATTAACATGGGCAAGTAACTGTCTCTGTAGTAGCATGTAGCATCCTTTAAGTATATGCCCAAGAGAGGTATAGCTGGATCTTGAAACACGTGGACTATCAACTTTATGAGAAAGCTCTGCACTGATTTTCATAGTTAATGTTTTTGCACTCTCACCAACAGTGAATAAGAGTTCCTTTTCCCCACATCCTCATCAGCATGTGCTAAATTGATTTTAGTGATCTTGGCCTTTCTGACTGGGGTAAAATGATCTCTAAAAGTAGTTTTAATTTGCATTTTCCTAATATCTTAAAGACGTTGAGCTTTTTCTTATGTGTTTTTCAGTCATTTGTGTTTCATCTTTTGAGAACTATCTGTTTAATTCTGTACCGCACTTCTTTAAATTGTTTTTTCTTCCTTTGATGTTCATTTACTATTTAAAAGCTTTTTATACATACTAGAAAGTAATCTTTTATCAGATATATAATTAGTAAAGCTGTTTCCTATTCTTCAGGCTGCTACTTTGCTCAAATGATGGTGTCCTTTATTGTACAGAAGATTACAACTTCATGAAGTTCTATATATTAGTTGTTGGTCTTAATTCTTGTTTTATTTGTGTTGTGTTGAGAATGTCCCATTGGTGTCATTGGGTTCAAGACTATTTCTTAATTTCTCTTCTCTTGTAAAAGATTAAAGGTATTTTTTTTTTTTTTATCTTGAGGCTCTTGAGTTCTTTTGCAGGGTGATAGATAAGTGTCTATTTGCTTTTTTTGCATGAAGCTATCCAGTTTGAGTAGCATTGTTTGTTAAAATGCTCTTTCCTTCAGTCTGTATTTTTGGTGTTTTTGTCAAAAATTAGGGTTCCACAGGTGTGTGAAATTATGTCTGGGTCTTCAGTTCTATTCCATTGATTAATGTGTCAACTTTTAAGCAAATACCAAGCTGTTTTTATTATTGTAGCTATGTAGTGCACTTGAAACCTGAGATGCTTGATTCCTGCAGCTGTTCTCTTATTATACAGGATTGTCTTTGCTATCCTTGGTTTTGTGTTTCCATATATTAAGTTAAAGGTTTGCTTTTTCTTTGTTTTGTTTTCAATTTCTCTGAAGAATTGTGTTGAATTTTTGTAGAGTTTGCATTGAACCTTTTGTTGCTTTTTGTAGGAAGGCCATTTTCACAATATTAATCCTATAGATCCATGAGCATGAGAGAGCTTTTCATCTTCAGATGTATTGTTCAATTTCTTTCTTTGGGGCCTTAAAGTTTCTGTTATATAAACTTTTCACTTGCTTAATTTCAGTTATTCTAAGATATTTTGAGTCTATTCTGAAAGGTACTGTTTTTCTATTTTCTTTCACAGTATGTTTGTCATTTGTATATAAGAGTACTAATAAATTTTGTATGTTAATTTTGTAGCTTGCTACTTCGTTAACAGCTTTATTAACTGCAGAAATTCCTGGTAGAGTCTTTAAAGTCTTAAATGAATAAAATTGCTTCACCTGCAAAGAAGATACATTGACTAGTTCCTTTTCTATTTGTATCTCCTTGATATCCTTCAGTTGCTTTATTGCTCTAGCTAGAATTTCATGTACTGTATTAATTTCTATGGAGAGAGTGGGCAACCATTTCTTCTTCCTGATTTTAGTGAAAATGATTCATTTTTTTAAACTTAACATCAAAGGTTCTCCTTTGTGTGTCTTTTAACCTATAAGTGGTGCTACTTCTGAGGTTTTGTTTGATATTCTGAGTTTTAATTTTCATTTCAATTTCTTTTTTAATGATTCTATTTCTTTGTTGAACTCTAATTTCATTACTTAAATTCTTTTATTATTTCATTTAATTATGTTTGTGCAGTCTTCATTAAGGCATTTATTCATATTCTCTTTAGGATATTTGAGCATATAAATAATTGCTATTTTAAATTCCTGTCCTTTGCTTTAAGTAAATTGTTTCCTCAGGGCCTATCATAATAAAGCTATTGGCATCTGATTGTTTACATTTGTATCTTTATGCTGACACCTAGGCTTCTAGAGTTTTTGATATTTGAAATGTTTTGGAATAGATACATGACCCTATCTTTGTTGAGGAAGTGCTCTGTTCTTTGGTTTCTGTTGCTCACTGTTTTAGTCAGGGTTAGTATTGCTATCATGAAACACTATGCCCAAAAGCAAGTTGGTCAAAAAGGGTTTATTTGGTTTATGTTTCAGTATTAGTGTTCATCACTGAAGGAAGTCAAGACAGGAACTCCAAAGGACCGGGGTTCAATTCCTAGCACTCACATGGCAGCTCACAACTGTCTATAACTTCAATATCTGACACCCTCACACAGACATACATGCAGGCAAAATACCAATGCACATAAAATAAAAATTCTTTTTATTAAAAATAGATTCCTTTCTCATACACTATATCTGGATCACATTTTTATTTCCCTGTACTTCTCCCATTTTCTCCCCATTAGATTCACTTTCTTTCTGTATTTCATTAGAAAAGGATTGGTTTCTTACAGATAGATAGCAACAAAACATAGCAAAATAAAATATAGTAAGATAAAATAAAACCTATCACATCAAAGTTGAACAAGACAAGCCAACAGATGGAAAGCAGCCAAAGGGAAGACACAAGAATCAGACCCACTCATCCACACACTGAAAATTCCCATAAAAACACTAAGCTGAAAGCCATATTACATACTCAGATGACTTGGTGCCGACTGTGCTTGACCCTTCATGCTTAATGAGTTAATATGAACTTTGCTCAGTTGATTTAGAGGTCTTTGTTCTCCAGGTGTCCTCCAGGCCTTCTGGCACCTGCACTTTTACCATATCCTCAGGGGGTTCTCAAAGCCCTGAGAAGAGCAATTTGATGGAGACATCCTATTTAGTGTTGAGTGTAGCAATCTCTCTCTCTCTCTCTCTCTCTCTCTCTCTCTCTCTCTCTCTCTCTCTCTCTATGCGTGTGTGTGCGCGGGCGTGCGCGCACGCATGTGTAATGTATGGTAATGGTTGTCTGTATTTGTTCCCATTGGCTGGAGGAGGAAGCTTCTCTGATAATGACTAAATAAGGTACCAATGTATGACTCTAGCAGAATATCATTAGGAGTCATTTTGTCACTACATTTTTAAGTTGGGTAGCATTGTGTTTTACCTTGTCTCAGAGCTATATAATCTCTGGTTTTGACCACCAAGGCAATATGGAATATGAGATCCATCAGGTGGAATGGACCTCAAGTCAAATAAGACATGGGTTAGTAACTCCCAGAAGCTTTGCTCCATTGTTGTCTTCACATTTATATCAGGCAGGACAGCACTGTAGATTAAATGGTTTGTGACTGTCTAGGGGGTTCTCCTTTTATTTTGGAAGCTGAAAGAGTACCTTACTATATCAAAAATCAGAACATAGGGGTGAAATGTAATTCACCATATAAAAAATAAAAACCACATGTTAACAGCATTAGATTCAGAAAAGGCCTTTGACAAAATCCAACACTCTTTCATGATAAAATTTCTGGAGAGATTAGGTATACAAAGAACACATATCAATATAGTAAAGGCAATTTACAGCAAGTTGATAGCCAATATCAAGTTAAATGGAGAGAAACTCAAAGCAATTTCACTAACATTTGCACTCTTTCCACATCTATTCATATGGTACTTCAAGTCTTAGCTAGAACAATGAGATAACTGAAGGAGATCAAGGAAATACAAATTATAAAAGAAGAAATTAAAGTATCTTTATTGGCAGAAGATATGATACTGTACATATGTGACCCAAAAAATTCTAACAGGAAACTCCCACAACTGACACTTTCAGCAAAACACATATATGTGTATTTAGCTGGATATAAAATTAACTCACAAAAATCAGTACCCTTCCTATTTACAAATGACAAGCAGACTGAAAAAATAATTAGAAAAACAACACCTTCCACAATAGCCTCAAATTATATAAACTATTTTGGAATCGCTCTAGCAAAGCAAATGAAGGAGTTTTATGATAAAAACTTCAAGTCTTTGAAGAAAGAAATGGAAGAAGATATCAGAAGATGCTACAACCTCCCATGCTCATGGATTGGTGGGATTAACATAGTAAAAATTGCCATCTTATCAAAAGCAGTCTAAAGATTTGAAGCAATAACCATCAAAATTCCATCACAATTCTTTACAGAGCTTGATGAACAATAATCAACTTCATATAGAAAAGCAAAATCCAGGATAGCTAAGTAATCCTGCACAGTGAAAGCACTTCTGGAGGCATCACCATCCCTGATTTCAAGCTGTACTACAGAGCAGTAGTAATAAGAACCATACAATTTTAATATAAAAAGAGACATGTTGATCAATAGAATTGAATTGAAGACCTAGACATAAATCAACACACTGGAGATAAGTCAGGGTCTTCAACAAATGGTGCTGGTCAAACTGGATAATTACATGTAGAAGAATGCAAATAGATCGATATTTATCACCCTGCACAAGACTTAGCACCAAATGGATCAAGGACTTCAACATAAAACCAGATAAACTGAACCTAGTAGAAGATAATGTGGGGGATAGCTTTGAACTCATTGGCACAGAAGACTTTATGAACAGAATTTCATTAGCTAAGATCCATAGCTAGTAAGTTGGGACTTATGAAACTGAAAGTTACTTTAAGGCGAAGGACACCATCATTTGGACAAAGCAGCTACCAACAGAATGGGAAAAGATCTTTACCAACTCCACATCTTATAGAGCACAATTATTTAAAATATATAAATACCTAAAGAAACTAGATATAAAAAGATCCAAAATCCAATTAAAAGTGGGGTACATGTCTAAACAGAGCATTCTCAATACAGGAAATTCAAATGCGAAATGCTTTAAGAGAAATACTTAAAGAAATGTTCAACATTCTTAGCCATCAGGGAACTGCAAATAAAAACTACTTTGAGATTCACTCTTACATCTGTGAGAATGGCTAAGATCAATAACCCAAGAGACAGCTCATGTTGGTGACAATGTGGAATAAGGGAACACTCATCCATCACTGGTAGGAGTGCAAACGTTTATAGCCATTATGGAAATCAGTGTGGCAGTTCCTCTGAGAGATGGGAATCAATCCACCCCAAGATCCAGCTATACCACTCTTGGGCATAAACCTAAAGGATACTTCATTTTAACCCAAGGACATCTGCTCAATCATGTTCATTACTGTTTTTTCCACAATAGTCTGAAATTGGAAACAACTTAGATGTCCCTCAACAGAAGAATGGATAAAGAAAGATGGTACATTTATATAATGGTGTATTAGTCAGCAATAAAAAATGACATCATGAAACTCCCAGGCAAATAGACAGAAGTAGAAAATATCATCCAGAGTGAGCTAACCAAGACCCCAAAAGACAAATATGGTATGTATACAGAATATAATAGTACATGTGGACATTAGCTGTTAATAACAAAGCTACAATCTGCAGATCTAGAGAGGTTAGATACTAGAGGAAGGGGCTAGCGAGAACACGTGGATGTCAATGGGAGGGGAAAATAGAATAAATTTTATGTGTGACTGGGGACAGGGGAGCAACAGGTATGGGAAGAACAGGTGGGGTTGGGGAAGAGAGACGAAGGTGAGGGAGGGGTTTTTAGAAGAGAAAGCTAGAATGGAGGGAAATCTGAGGAGTGGTATGGAAACCAAGTTTAGCTGAAACCTTCTAAAATATATGAAGTTAATACTAATGAAGTTTCCAAATAAAGGGGAGGCATAGCCTGAACTGACTATTGATTTTCACCAAATGAAGTTTCTTGTACCAGGACTGGGTGAGAGTTGTTGGCCAAAGGGATTTAATAGGAAATGGCTGCCCAGACCCAAGCTGTTGCCAAGACAATAAGTTGCTCTCTACAAACTGATGGAAAGGCCCCATTGTAGCTGGAGATTTCTCTCTCAGTCTCCAAGTCCCGAATAACCACTCTGAGGCTAAATATTAATTACAAACTTTTTGGCTCCGGCTTAATTATTGACTAGCTCTTACAACTTAAATTAACCCTTTTCTATTATTCTATATTTTACCTTGAGGCCTGTGGCTTGTTTCCCCACATCTTGCTACCCCAGTGGCTGCTGGCCTCTCCCCGGCTCTGTCTACTTCTCCCTGTATCTCTGTTTGAATTTCCCACCTAGATATATTCTGCCCTTCCATAGACCAAAACTGCCTCTTTGTTAACCAATGATAATAAAACATATTAACAACATGATTAAAATAATCTCTCACATACATTCTCAGAGATCCATTTCGCAGGTGATTTCAGGTTGTGTCAAGTTGAGAACTAACACCAACTATGCCAGTTGTCAAGTGTATTGTTAGAAAAAGATTCTGTACTGCCCAAACTAAGTGGAATCCTGGATTGCTAAGCAATTCCCTATGTTTTCCTGCTTCAGATTTTCACTACCCTTTCTTCATATAGCTTCTGTCTATAGGTAGAAAGAGCAAAGATTTCAAGGTCTTCCTTTGTCAGATAATAAAAAGGCTGTTTCCTTGTATGTTGAATTCATAGGAAGACATAGGTATATAGTCAGCTACTGGATGTTTAGTCTCCAGTTTGAAGTAAAACTGGACTACCCAGCACTTACCATATAAGTTCAACTAATAAATTCCATTAGTAATATATATTTATTTTATCAGCTCTGACTAATCACAGGGTTTTCTCTTTCCCAGTGATGATTCTTTATAGTTTTAGAGACAAGAAGGGAAAACATTGGCTGGTTGATGATACTAATACATGTGGAGATAAAAGTCAGACAATGCTACAAGAAAAATATTATACATTCTGATAGAGAGGAGTACTCTACTGCTTTCCCAGGAAGATCTGTGCTGTGATGTAATTCCAGGCACAACGTGACTAAATGCTAAGTAAATTCATACTCACTACAGTCCGATGCAGTGAACTGCACATAACCTACATAGTCAAAATATCATGCCAGCTTGCAAATATGGTGACATAAGAGTGCTTAATAGGCAGTAGGAAATCACAGAAAGTTGAGAATTTCAATTCAAAAAGTTGATTATAGGACTAGAAGATAGCCCAGTGGTTAAGTATTTACTGAGCAAACTTGAGGGACCTAGGTTTGGATTTTCAGTACCTATTTAAAGTCATATTCAGTGGTGCATATATTTGTAAATCCTAGTAACCACAATGAGAGATAAGAGGAAAAAGCAGGAGACATCCTCAACTTTACAGACCAGCTAGCCTTGCATATGCAGCCATGAATGAGAAACCTGCCTCCAACAGTGTAAAGATGCTGACTGACACTCAAAACTGTCCTCTGACCTTTACCATCATGCTTAACACTTGCACATCCTCACAGACACAAACATATACATATCTACCCAACATATGCAAAAATTGCAACTATTTCTAGAGGAACAAAATCCTTTAGTGCCAAGTTGGTATGCACTTAAATTATTAATCATTTAAAATAAAATACCCAATCAGGAATATCTAGGTATTAGTCAGTATGTGTATGCCCTGAACATAAGAGAAATTGGCTCTGAAATCAGTGGGTTCATGGAACTTACTCCATTTGGTTAATGAGATTAGTTTGGCAGAAGGGTCCTTTGCCTTTAGGGATGATTAAATCACCATATCAAAACTGCATTCTTATTTGTTGAGAAATAATGCCATAGGCATGAACATATATGTGTTTAGTGGGCACTGAAGGTGATGCAATTTTGTGAATTCCCTAGTATAAAAACATCACAAGATTGCAAAAAAAATAAAACTAGGTTCATGGAGCCCTAAAAATGACAAAAGCTGAGCTAGGCATGAAGAAAATTGTTTTTTTTCCAAACTGGGAGTCATTTTTAAAGAGAACCATGAAATGGGAACTATTCAGGCCATATGCATTTTTGTTTTTTTTAATTTATTTATTTATTAAGGATTTCTGCCTCCTCCCATTTCCCTCCCCCTCCCCCGATCAAGTCACCCTCCCTCATCTGCTCAAAGAGCAATCAGGGTTCCCTGAGCTGTGGGAAGCCCAAGGATCGCCCACCTCTATCCAGGTCTCATAAGGTGAGCATCCAAACTGCCTAGGCTCCCCCAAAGCCAGTACATGCAATAGGATAAAAAACCCACTGCGATTGTTCTTGAGTTCCCATTCTTCCTCATTGCATTTTTGTTAAGGGATCATTGATTTTTGTTTTCATACTCAGCTGTTCTTGGCATAGGCTGCGGTCTAGATGTGAACTCAATAGGGATAGAATAGTGACGCCAATCTCAAAGCCAGAAGAGATGCTAGGCTAAGAACCATCTGCCATGGTTAAGCTTTATTATTGTTTGTTACTTTTCTTGGGGACATTTGAGCCAACATCTAGTCCCTTCAGGTGACACCACTGATGGAACAAATTAATGACTTCATCAAGTCTAGCCTAGCGAACCAGTGAGTTTGTTGAAATCATTTACAGGGTCATGGATGACTCATTGGTAGAAACATCACTGAAATCTAATAAATAGACATGGTCAGTGGCTCAGGAAAGCTATACGAGCTTTGTGTTGTCAGCACTCCTTTTAGACTGATCAGCACCCAGAGTCTTTTTTCTTTAACGATAGTTTATTGCTTATATAACCTTGAGTGGAGATTCAAGAATCTTGTAAATTCCCTTTGTGTCTTAGTGACAGTGTCCTTTGCTTTACAGAAGCTTCTCAGTTTTATTAGGTCCCATTTATTCAATGTTGCCCTTAATGCCTGTGCTTCTGGGGTTATACCTAAGAAGCGATCACCTGTGCCCATCTGTTGTAGGGTATTTCCCACTTTCTCTTCTATCAGGTTCAGTGTTTTCGGGCTGATAATGAGGTCTTTAATCCATTTGGACTTGAGTTTTGTGCACGGTGATAGATGTGGGTCTATTTTCATTCTTCTACAGGTTGACATCCAGTTGTGCCAGCACCATTTGTTGAAGATGCTTTCTTTCTTCCATTGTATACTTTTAGCTCCTTTATCGAAAATGAGGTGTTCATAGGTTTGTGGGGTAAAATCCGGGTCTTCTATACGATTCCATTGGTCGACTTCTCTGTTTTTATGCCAGTACCACCCTGTTTTCATTACTGTAGCTCTGTAATAGAGTTTGAAGTCAGGGATGGTAATGCCTCCAGAAGATCCTTTATTGTATAGGATTGTTTTGGCTATCCTGGGTTTTTTGTTTTTCCATATAAAGTTGATTATTGTCCTCTCCAGATCTGTAAAGAATTTTGATGGGATCTTGATGGGGATTGCATTGAATCTATAAATTGCCTTTGGTAGAATTGCCATTTTTACTATGTTGATCCTCCCAATCCAAGAGCAAGGGATGTCCATCCATTTTTTGGTATCCTCATCAATTTCTTTCTTCAATGCCTTAAAGTTCTTGTCAAATAGATCTTTCACTTCCTTGGTTAGGTTTACCCCAAGATATTTTATGCTGTTTGTGGCTATCGTGAATGGAGAAGCTTCTCTGATTTCCCTCTCTGCTTCCATATCCTTTGTGTATAAGAGGGCGACTGATTTTTTGGAGTTGATCTTGTATCCTGCTACATTACTAAAGCTGTTTATCAGCTGTAAAAGTTCTTTGGTGGAGTTTTGGGGGTCGCTTATGTACACTATCATATCATCTGCGAATAACGAAAGTTTAACTTCTTCCTTTCCAATTCGAATCCCCTTGATCCCATTATGTTGTCTTATTGCTATTGCTAGAACTTCCAGCACTATATTGAAGAGGTATGGCGAAAGTGGACAGCCTTGTCGTGTTCCTGAGTTAAGCGGGATGGCTTTGAGTTTCTCTCCGTTTAATTTGATGTTAGCTGTCGGCTTGCTGTATATAGCTTTTATTATATTTAGGTATGACCCTTGTATCCCTAATCTCTCTAAGACTTTTAACATAACTGGATGTTGAATTTTGTCGAATGCTTTTTCAGCATCTAATGAAATGATCATATGGTTTTTTTCTTTCAGTTTATTTATATGCTGGATTACATTGATAGATTTTCGTATGTTGAACCAGCCCTGCATCTCAGGAATGAAGCCTACTTGATCATAGTGGATAATTTTTCGGATGTGTTCTTGGATTCGGTTTGCCAGTATTTTGTTGAGGATTTTTGCATCGATATTCATGAGTGAGATCGGCCTGTAATTCTCTTTCCTGGTTGAGTCTTTGTGTGGTTTTGGTATCAGAGTAACTGTAGCTTCATAAAAGGAATTTGGTAATGACCCTTCTGTTTCTATATTGTGAAATACATTAAGGAGTATAGGTATTAGGTCTTGGGGGTGGGGTGGGAAGGGGGTAAGGGGAGATGGGGAGAGAAAAGGTAGAAGGGAAGGAGGGGGGACTTGGGGAAATAGGAGGATCGGGATAAAGGAAGGTTGGATAGGGGAGCACGGAACCACAATCCTTAGTTAAGGGACCCACTTTAGGGTGGGCAGGAGAATTGACCCTAGAGGGGCTCCCAGGTGCCCAAGCTGAGGTCCCCAGTTAGTTCCTTGGGCAGCTGAGGATAAGGAACCTGAAATGACCCCATCCTAGCGCAATACTGACGAATATCTTGCATATCATCTTAGAACTTTCATCTGGCGAGGGATGGAGATAGAGACAGAGACCCACACTGGAGCACTGGACTGAGCTCCCAAGGTCCCAATGAGGAGCAGAAGGAGGGAGAACATGAGCAAAGAAGTCGGGACCACGAGGGGTGCACCCACCCACTGAGACAGTGGAGCTGATCTACTGGGAGCTCACCAAGGCCAGCTGGACTATTACCAAAAAAAGCATGGGATAAAACTGAACTCTCTGATCATGACGAACAATGAGGGCTGATGAGACGCCAAGGACAATGGCACGCAGTTTTGATCCTACTTAATGTGCTGGCTTGGTGGGAGCCTAGCCAGTTTGGATGTTCACCTTCCTAGATATGGACGGAGGGGTGAGGACCTAGGACTTACCACAGGGCAGGGAACCCTGACTGCTCTTTGGACTGGAGAGAGATGGGGAGAGGAGTGGGGGGAAGGGGAGAGGGGTGGGAGGAGGGGGAGAAGAGTGGGAGGAGGGGGAGAAGAGTGGGAGGAGGGGGAGGGAAAGGGGAGGCTGGGAGGAGGTGGAAATTTGTTTTTTTTTCTTTATTCTTCTTTTATCAATAAAAAATATTAAAAAAAAAGAATCTTGTACATTTCAGAGGTTATTCCTGAGACTTGTGAGTTGTGTTTGCTTTATAAATTTTGGAACTATTCTTTCTCCTTCCAGAAGGGAATGTTTCAACTTGGAGAAAATAACTATATAATATTTCTACATGACACTCATTGTGACATTTGCTTTATCATCTGTCAACATGAACTTTGGCATGATTCTTGGACCTCTGTGAAGAGTCGAACTTGCAGATACCAATATCTTCTATATAACTTGGTAAATGATGTTGTAGCTCCTAGACATGATTTTCATACATTTTTAGGAGATCAGTATAGAACCATTCATAGTCTAGGCTGACCTCAAACTCATATAGTAGAGGATGACCTGGGACTTTCAAAGATTCTCCTGCCTCCACTTCTTTAGTGTTGGAATTAATAAATTCCACATCAAGTTTATACAGTATTAAGGATGGAAATTGAAGTTATTTTGTGGAATTGACTGGCACTCTTCAAGCTAAGCAACATCCTCAGTCCCATTCCTTACATTCTCAAGGTATACAGCCAAACTCATTTTCCAACACATGTGTGGTGTCCATATCTATAATCAGATATGTAGATAGATAGATAGATGAAAATACATAAAAAATAGAGAGATAGATAGCTGTATATATATATATATATATATATATATATATATATATATATATATATACAGCTGCCTATCATCTATCTATATATATAGAATGGGAACATGAAGAAGATATCTTCAGGAGGGAAGAAAATGTCTTTCCAAAAATAAAAACATATTCATCTAATAAAATTGTGGTAAAACACTATTCTTTTTTATTTTTTACCTCAAAGAATTTTTTTTTGAGGAAGGAAAATTAGACTCTTTTTTTCCTCCTAATTTGTCTAGAACAAAGACAGTCCTGACTTCCAGGTCTGGTTGGACAGACAGAAGGGCTGAGCAAGAGTAGGGCATGCAGTGACCATGAAAATATGAAAGTCCTATGATTCCACAAGGGGAATGGAAGGAAACTTGAAGCTCAGTTTAGCACTGACAGGTTGCACAGAAATTAAATGAAAATGTGAGAACACAGGGCTGAGGAAGGTTAACTGGGTAACGTGCTTGCAGTGAAAGCATCAGGATTTATGTTAAAATGCCCACAACCCACGTAAAATCCAAACATATCAGTGTGCCTCTGTAACCACAATGCTCTGAGGCAAGGAGGCTTGCTGGTCTGTCAGTCAGCCATTGCATAGTGGTATTCTCAGATGCACAGAGTTCTTCAAATCCTAGTTGTGTTGTGATCATATAAACACACAGAAATCCCCAATCTAATGATCCCAATCTTTTTGTCCTAATTTCACTCTGGTCCATTGATGTAAATAGCAAGTTGATAAACACCTTTGTACCAATAACACTGCCATAAATCCTCCATTGTCTACACAGAAGCATGCGCACACAAATGCATGCTACACATACATGCTTAGTACTATGATCATTCTGAATATCAATTTCTACTCTTTTGACATCAAAAAGTTTGTCAAAGATCTTGTTAAACACAAAGGCCAACACCAATGAAATAAAGTAAGTTGGCAATTACCTGGCAATAATTTGGAATTATTAACTCTAAAGTAGGGTATAGATATTAATACTTATAAATAAATTCCAGGCATATCTCCATATCTCTGACCATCTGAATTTTCAGATTAGCTGTAATTCATGTTGGTTTAACATTGTCCATTTGTTCAAAATCCTATTATCACAAAACCAAAACTTCAATAGGCTCTACTTTGCCAGCACTGACTGCTTTCTGACACCGACATTCTTGCACCCCTGTTGAAGTTCAGGTATCAAATTTTGTGAACAAATAGTTCTTTTTCTCTGATTCATGTCAGTCCTCCAAGAAACTGGCAAGCAAATGAAGCTTGCCCAACTGGATAACTCCCTCATACTAACATGTGTGAAGTGACCTTTGCCTTGTAGCTATACACTCAGCTAGGAGGGAATAGAATATTGGCATGGGTTGCACTCTGGTCATACTTTATTCTCATGTGAGTTCTATAGATGCTTTCTCAGTGATTCAATGTCTTAAAATAGGCATTTAATAAATTAATCGCCCTTGCTAATGTATATGTATAGTTTGATAGTTTGTGGTCTTAATGCATTTTTGACGTATAATAGTACCTTTGAGTATTTTTTGTTTACCATATTATTTTATTATTCTTTCATGTCTCTGCCCAGGAATTGTCATGAACTGATGCTGTCAGTCTTCATCTTCTCTTTTCTTCATGGAAAACTTTCAGTTCCAGATAAGAAGAAAGCCTACTGATGAAGTTATCCCAATGGGGCTGATATTCTAAAACTAGTTTATGGGTCATTTTGCTCATGTTCTGACAAACACGGACGGAAGTAGGTATGGAAGAAGGCTTTATTTTGGCTCACATTTGAGAAAACAATCTATCATGTTGAGGAAGGCATGATGGCAGGGACTTTAGAATGTTTTTCAAATTCTATATGCAATCAATAACAGAGAGACAAATGCTGGTTCTCTGCCTGATTTCTCCTTTTCATTCAGTTTAGGATCCTAACCCCTGGGATGCTGCTGCCTACACTCAATATGGCCCTTCCCATTTCAGTTACACCTTTCTGAAGACACTCTCATAGGCATAACCAGAGATGTGATTCCATAGTATGAAGTGTGAATTAGGCAGGCAGGCATGCTGCTAGGGTAGTAGCCAAGAGTTCATATCTTGAGGCAAAACCATGAGGCAGATGAAAACACTGAGAGTCTTCTGAAACCTGAAGGCATGTCCCTAGTCATATACCTCCTCTAATCAGGCCATACTTCCTATTCCTTCTAGACAGTTCAAACATATTCAAACATATTAGTCTATGGGAGGCATTTTCATTCAGACCCAGTAGCCTCAAATTCCCAATACTCCTGCCTCTCACTCTGATTTCTGGATTATAAACATGTGCCATCATGTCTGCTTTGGGTCAAATTGTAGAAAGATAAGGTCTACAAGGCTGAGAGATGAGCCAGCCTGGATTCTGCCTCAGGGCCTAGCAACAGGCACTGTCAGAGGGCCTGATTGTGCCTCGCCAATGAGGTGTGACCATGCTATGTCAATGGATCAGAATTAAGTCTGGGCACTGAGAGGATGGTATACATAAGTCTCTCGCCATTGCTGCATAAACAAGTCTTCTGTTTGTCTATCTGACTCCCAGTGTCTGTTCCATTGACTCTGCACTTTCTTACCCCCTCTCCCTAGGGAATTCTTAGGACCCAGCAATATCAGGTTACATATGTGTTACTGTTAGATATGTGTTTAGTTTGGTAAACATTTTAAAAATAAATTGTTGCTTTTTGTCCTGAATTTTATTACATTTATTTATTTATTTAGTCTCTCTCACTGTAGTATGTTTGTGTATGTGTGTGCGCATGCATGTCCTTAGCACATATACACAAGTCAGATGACAGCTTTTGGTTGTGTATCTTTCCTTCCACTGTATCGGTCCTAGAAATCAAGCCCAGGTAGTGAGGCATGTGCTTTTTCCTGCTGAAACATCTTACTTGTCCCCTGAAAAGTTTTCTTTATTTGAAGCTATATTTATTCTTTGGAATTGACTTACCTCTTCCATTTTTCTTTTAACTGGTATTAGCACCAAAATTTACTGATTTTTGTCACCTGAATATTTTTTTGTTTAAGCCAGATTGTGGTGGCCCATGCCTTTAATCCCAGCATCCAGGAAGCAGAGACAGGCAAATCTCTGTGAGTTTGAGTCTGTCCTGGTCTACAGCACAAATTTCAGGACAGCCAAGGCTATTCAGAGGAGCCCTGTCTCAAAAAATAAAAAGAAAAAATTAGTCATATTCTTCTTTATAATATTTTAAAATTATTATTTAAGATTCCATACATCTATAGCATGTATTTTGACCATATCACACATTATTTTTTATTCTTTTCTCATTCCCACTGAACTTGTTCATTTATTCAATAAGTCCCTTCCTAATTTCATGTCTGTTTTTGTGACTCAATGAGTTTAATAATGACTGCTTGCGAGAGATGACTTGATGAAACATGAGCGCTTTACCAGTGGCTGTTACACTGAAGAAATGGCCCTCTTTTCCCCAGATATCATTAATTGCCAATAGATACTTAGGGAAGTTAAGACAGCATCACACTATGTAGTTCAGATTAACTTTCACTTTTGAAATCTTCTTACCTTGGTTTTCTGGGTCTCTGACTGCTACATGTGCTAATGCACTTGTTTTAACTTATTTCTAGTGGATACATCATTGCATGAACTTATGGGTTCATTATAATGTTTAACACACAAACACACATACAGTGTGGATAATTGGCACCTCTGTCTATTTAAACATTTACCATTTGTTTATGCTGGGAATATTGCAAATGGTCTTTATAAGCCATTTTGAAATACATAACTAAATATTGTCACCTGTTGGTCCCTGACTGTGCTGTAGAACATCAGAAGTTGCTTCTCCTTCCCAATTACACCCTTTTCCTGTTTCCATTCTCTTTTGGCCCTTCCCTCCCCTTCTCAGCCTTTAGTAATCACTACTATATGTTATACTTTATTTTTAAAGGGATTATTTAAATAAATCAGAATTTGTTATTGTTTTGAAATCACGTAGAGGATTTTTTTTAAATTAGGGCCTTTCTTAGACGTAATAGATTTTGTTTGGCTAGTACTGTATGACCCCTCTCCCAGTTGGGTTCATACCTTAATCTCTAAAGCTTTTAAAAGGCCGTGTAGACAAAGTTCTAGCTCAGAGTTGTTTATTCTGGATTTTCTACATTGGCCCTGTCTAAACTCTAATACCTAACAGTAAAAAAGGAAGTAAGTGTAATGTTTGGAAAGGACTTAATCTCCTTGAGGTGGCCTTTGGGTTAGAAGGACTTGTGAGCCAAGCAAAGTGAGCCACATTCAAGGCCCAAAAAAGATGAGAAATCAAACCTACCTGTGCAGATGGGAATGCAGTCCTCCAGATGCCTCCTTTTTTATCTCAGTGAGACTGTTGGAGACTTCAGACCTGCTGAACTGGAAGATGAAATGCTACTCCCTGTAACTTTGTGGTAATATTTTTTTTTTTGTAGCATAAGAAATGCAGATCCTCATATCTCATGATGAAACCCAGCCTGGCTCTCTGCAGTAGACATAGTACTTTATTTACTAACCTGGCTTTGGCTTTTATTTATTTCACACTAATGCATTCTCATTACCATTTTAATTGTTATTTGTTTCATGCACATTCATTATTTTCTATGAAGAAAAGTTAGGGACTCTGCACTGGTTGCTATTCTTCACCAACCTCATCTACAACTAAATTAAAAATTCTCCTGTGTGTGTTTTAAAGTGTTATATAATCCTGAAACGAGTGGGAGAAAGAGAAGAGAATAAAACTGAACATGGTAGTTGGGTTTTTTTTTTTTTTTTGTTTTGTTTTTTTCTGGAATAGCAGAATGGAATGTGGAGGCAAGAGAAACAAAATTTCCAAAAATCTAGATTTAAAGTTCGTCTTCCCACTTCAAATGGTTTAGTTAAGAAACTGCACAGCTTTAACCAGCGACTTGGGTTTTAGTTAATTTCAGATGTAGTCAAGTTGACAACAGAATAGCCATCGCTACTCCCTCCCCTTCGCCCTTGTTCCTATATCCTCTGTTCCTCTCTCTTTATTTCTTGGGCTACATAAGATTCTACAACCTCTCTTGTCTCCACAACAAACAAGTGTGAAAGCAACAACAAGGTCATTTTAGCAGAGAAAAAGAGTATGTGCTTGTTAAAAAATCTTTGGTCTGTGCTACTTAACACCTCAAAAACTCAGAACTTCTGATCTGAGAAATAGGAAGGAGAAATAAAACTCAGGAAATATTTGTGGGAACAAAAGAAAGAAAATTAAGCAGCATTTATGACTAAGTAGTTATTTGGATATTTTGGAGTCTGAGTATTTGATTTTCTTAATCAGAACAGAATAGGCCACAGACTCTGTAAGTAAACATATAGTTCCTGTTGATGGATTTTAGAGTATCAATGAGGTCAAGGAGAAAGGTCTTTGAGAGCATTTTTCTGATTGGTAACATATAACTTCTTTAATTCTTGATCTTCAATTGTTCTCTCTTTTACTCAATCTAACGAACAATTCAATTATATGTTAGCAAATACTACACTTGTACAAACATGGCCTATTTCCACGGTCTGTGAGCTCACAGTTACATTGTTTCCCCTTCATGTAGTTCATGCTCATCACCTAAATGGATATGTATTGCCTTATTTCCAAACGCAATCTGTTGATGAGAGCTGACACTTTGTATGAGCATTTGAATTTTAATGTGGTTTTTGGATGACTGGGCATGTGATAGTTTACTGAAGCGGGCTTTGTTTTCAAGGCAAACCAGAGGGAAAAATGTCTTTTTAATTAGTTTGAGTGTTGTGGGCATTGAAAATAATTTAATTACACACAATTGATATAATTGCTATTTGACAATAAAGAGAGATGCACAGAAATGACAGAAAAAAGAGTTTTAAAAGCAGTATTTGATATTTAATCTAACCATTCCATATATATGTATATAAATATTTCAAAATAATATTTAATCACACACAAATGCATGTATTATACACTTTTCATATATGTCATAATACACACTGTATTATATAGTTTTTATTTTATATATGGATGTTAATATTTTATATGCAAATTATATCTAGATGACATAGCTATAAGACATACATAACATGTATATGTACACACATGCTATATAAATAAAATTTGTATTTTAAATTTCTCAGTTCTTTTGTTTTTGAAGAAAAGTACTTTAATCAGATTAGTCCTGGTTTGCTTTCTGATAGGCTAACCAACAACAATTCTTCATTGGATCAGTCTTCCATTTCATATATGCTTCTCCTAGGAATAAAACCAAAAAAGCGTGGGAAAATATACTCAGCAATTTTGTTGAACTTTCTTGGAGCACCAACTCACAAATATGACGTGGAAACTTCTTAATTATGAAAACTAGACCTTAGCTTAGGCTTGTTCACAACTAGGTTTTATAATTTAAATTAACCTACTCCTGTTAATCTAAATTCCCCCACATGGATTTTTTTAAACCTCTTTTCTGTTCTATAGGATGATTTGCTCTGTGTTTTGCTGACATCTTCATGTGCTTACATTCATCCTGAGTTTCTCTCTTTCTCCAGCAGTCTCACCTATTCTTTCCTGTCTAGCTATTGGCCATTCAGTTTTTTAATAAACCAATAAGTTTAATAACAGTTCTTTATTAAATTAAAGTTCTTAGCCGGGTGGTGGTGGCACATGCCTTTAATCCCAGCACTCGGGAGGCAGAGGCAGGCCGATCTTTATGAGTTTATGTTGTCATCCTGGTCTACAAGAGCTAGTTCCAAGACAGGCTCCAAAGCTACAGAGAAACACTGCCTCAAAAAGTAAAAATAAAATAAATAATAAATAAAACAAGAAAGCGGGAAAGCAAGCAAGCAAGCAAGTTCTTTATTAAACCACCTTGGAAAAGAGACATCTTCACAACATACAAAAATATTCTCCCACAACAGGAGAAAAATCTGCTGCTTCTCAGGGAATCATTACTTCAGCTCCTGGTCTTTCAAACAGGTGAAGTAGAAAATACGGTTTATTGGCTTCATGTTCCCCACTAACTAAGCAGTGTTACTCACGTCAGCCAAAACACTATCAACTTCACTTTCAAGGACAATTTAAAAGTGAGTTACCATAAATACTAATATGCATAGTATTAATATGACTAGGCTTACTTGAATAATTATGACATGAGTGAATAGCTGATTACATTACAAATAAAATTTGCCTCAACCAACATGTTTTATATTATAGTATATTACCCTCCAAACGTGTGTTTGCATGTGTGTGTAAGAGACATGCATTTGTCTTATTATGGAATATTTAAAAGACTTATAGTCTTCACAAAGATTATGCAATAGAACCTTCTGGTAATATTTTGTTTATTAAATTGAATGTTTTAGTTAAAGAAGGTGATAATGGACACATAAAATTCATATCAAGATTCTACTTGAGACTGACCAATGGCACAATGACTATGGCATTCCATGCCATAGACTTTAGGGTTGTACTGTGATAAGATTTCACAGAGGGAATTATTGTAATGAAGTCTTTACACAAAATGACCTGAGAAATATGAAGAGTCGTGGGTATAGCATTTAAAATGAGGGCACAGGAAGCCATTGTTCTTGGTAATATATACAGAGAATATATATATATATATATATATATATATATATGTTGGTAATATATACAAATATATACAAAGAAGAGAGAGAGACAGAGAGAGAGCCAAAGAGAGAGAGGCACAACGTTTGCTTTTCTTTGAAAACTTTCTCTGCTGAATTCCACAGAGCTTTAAGCAGAAAGATTAGCAATATTCAAAGACATCATTGCTTCCCCTCTACCTATTTTTACTTGAAATTTAGTTTTATTTGTTTGTTGGCATATATACCGGCTTACCTATATGTGCACTGTACACATGTAGTACTCACAGGCATTAGATGCCCTGAAACTGATGTCATGGGATTGGAAAGAGCCAACTTGATTGCTAGGAATCCAACCCAGGTCCTCTGCAAGAACAGCAAGCTCTCTTAACCTCTGAGCCATCTCTATAACTGCTCTTGTGCCTATTTCATCCTAACTGAGTGAGCAGGACATTGAGAGATAGGGGGAATAGTTCAACACCAAATCCAGGTTACATGACTAATCACCTGTAAATATAGCTATACTTACATCACAGCATCATAAAATTGAAATCCAAAGATCTGATTACATGCACTATTACTTAGCCGTTGCACATCACATGTGCATGCACATGTTAAATCACCATGCTCTGTGCGGTGTGTGTGTTTTTGATTGTGTGCACATGCGTGTGTGAGAATTTTAAATGGGTCCAGGAGAGACAGTTCTATAATTAAGAGTACAATACATGTGACTCTTATAGATCTGAGTTCAGTTTTCAGTATTCAGGTCAGGTAACTAACAGACAGCCTCAAGTCCAGCTCCAGGGTTAAGACACCCTCTTCTGGCCTCCCATCCCTACCTGTCCACACAGAGACAGTTGTGATTAAATTACCTAACCAATTAAATTAAATTTAAAATAAAACAAAGTAAGCAGTGGGAAATAAATTCTATAAGTGCATATCTTCCCAAAGTCCATACATTGCCCTATCCCTCTTATCTTATCTAGAACAGACAGATTTATAGGAATAAAAGTATGCTGTAATTGTCATGGTCTGAAACCACATGTGTTGGTACTAAGCTAATGGAAATTTTAGGGGCTGAATAGATTCTGAAATTGGATAGTGATGATGTCTGCAAAAGCTTCTGAGTATACTAAGACAGCTGATGTGCACACATTTAAATGGTAAATTAGGCATAATTATTTAATTTAAAAAAAATAAAAGGAAAATTCATCATTTGAAATACAGACATTTAGCAGCTGCAGACTTCCGCATCAAAGATTCCATTTCCATATCAGCCTAAACAGGTGCAAATTAGATACATGCTAAATTCATAATGTACAAATCAAAAAATCACAAAAACATGTTTGCCCAGTAATGATGGAAAACACAGACCAAATTTCAAGATCCATCCATTTGCCCGCAAATTTCAAGATATTTTTTTTAAAAAACATCACATTGATTGAAGTAACCTAGACCCAGAAAGTCAAATATAATATGTTCTTACTCGTAAGCGGCTTTTAGATATAAAGCAAAGAAAAACCAGCCTACAATTCACAATCCTAGAGAAGCTAGACAACAAAGAGGACCCTAAGAGAGACATACATGGATTGAAAAGTAGAAAAAGACAAGATATCCTGAGTAAATTGGGAGCATGGAGATCATGGGAGAAAGTAGAAAGTGAGGGAGAAGAAATGGAGGGGATCAGAGAAAAACATAGCATTTAATAAATGAAAGTAATTAAAAATAAGGGAAGAAGAAAAAATTACTCTTTGAATATCAGCAGAGCAGAACAACTTAAAGAAGAGGAGTTATAGTTCTTTTGAAGAAAAGTCTTGTTAGCGTCATGGAGATCAGAAGCAAATTTACCAGGTATTTAATGGCTCAGTTATAGCTGGAAGAGCTGGCCTCTGCAGAGAGTCCTTTGCAATGCTACTGTGTTGCATTCCCAAAAGCACTTCTACTGTACTGGGAACTGGTTTCTATTTGTAACTCTTTTGGTGCCTGCTCTGCCCCAACCATCCTGAGCATGTTTTTGTAGCTTCTATCAAAAAGGGTGCAAACCCAGAGCTTTGCAAAGGGTTTGGAAAGCCAACTGTAGACAAGGATTTCTCAAAAGGAAGCTAACTTTTGGGGAGACATCTTTGTCTGTACAGATTTTGGAACTAACTTTTGAAATATGTAAAACTTGGAGATTTTTCTCCAGAGCTTATAAAGTTATTTTAAACTCGAATTGGCTTTTCTTAATGAAGGATCATTAGATGATCACGTTTGTAAAAGCTGCAGAAAAACGTAAACTGCTTTCAGCTCAGATTCTCATTTTCTACCAAGGTCAAAAAATAAAAAAGTTGTAGATGCCAAAAAAAAAAAAAAATAGAGAAAAAAAACACAGACGAAAATTCCCATCCTATGATTTAAGTATGTTCTAGCATTCTTTTATTTTCTCATCAGTGGTTCCCCATTTGTGCCAGGAGAGTTTTTTCCTAATGGTAAATTATGAATTAAATATGTCATTTTTTGTGTATGTTTGCACAGAGGTGGGTGTACATGAGTGCCCATTTGGTATGTGCAAGCATGTGCACATGTATGTGACAGTCAAAGGTTGACATCCAATGTCTTCCTTTATTGCTTTCCACTTTTCAAGAAAAGGCCTTTTCAAGACAAGGCCTCTCACTGACCCTGGAGCTCACATACTCAGACTGAAAGCAATAGGGGATACCTTTGGATGACCTCAATGGTGAGCTCACAGCTACTATTGTGGATACTGAGGATTGAACTCTACTCTTCAGGTTTGTGTAAAAGGTGCTTTTTAAAAAACATTCAAATAATATTTTTAATAAAATTTTATCTATTCCTTATAATGTCTGCATTTTTCTCTTGTTTTAAAAACATTGTAAAGTTTGAGAACCTGGTTATTTTGTTATTATTCTTACTGTTTATTTGTTGGCTTGCTTCTCTTTCTTTCTGAAATGACATTGTTTGGTGTCTGAAAACTTAGGTGTGCTTTCTTTATTTTATTTTTAATTGTGTGTGCATGTGCACCTCTATGTGTAGGTATGTACATGTGAATTCAGTGCCTTTGGAAGCCACATGAGGGTGTCAGAACCCTGGAGCTAGAGTTATAGTAGGTTGTATGACCTGCCGTATGTGGGTTCCAGACATGGAACTAAGGTCCTTTGTAAGAGCAATGCACACCCTTAACTGCTGAGCCATCTCCACAGCCCTTAGCTATGCCCATGTATTTGGTTCTATTGATTCATCTCCTGTCAGGAAAAAAAAACCCTATTTACAAAAAACAGTGTGACTTATGACTTTATTTCTTCTAGTCTGTGGCTTAATGTAGATGCATCATAATGGCATCCTAAACTTCCGTTAGTCCTGACATCTTATTTTATATACTGTCTTCTTAATGACTTACAGGACTATCATGACACTTTTTACAAACAATTTATTTATTTATTTATTTATTTGGTTAAATGTAATCTCTTTTATGCAATTCTCCTATAGGATGTGTCTTCCTCTCCTTATCACTCACACCTTCATTTCTCACAAGGGTATTCAGCTTTGTATTTTAGCATTATGATGCTGTTTGATACTATTTCTGAGGAGACAGGCCACACCCATTGGGAATGCACAGTAATTTAAGGTAATGACTATACCACAGCCCAACTGGGTGAATCCATGAGTTTCTTGGGGTTACTTACGGGAGTGCAGGTGACACAAAGAAAAGTGGATCACTGAAAACCAACCTGAACAGGATGGAGGGACAGACAACAACTCAGGAAACTTGCTGTCCTGAGATTCTTGGGAGGACATAGAGGCAGTTGTACAGGTCTGAGACACTCCTTGCTGATGTGGGAGTGATTTCTTATTAATAAAGAAACTGCCTAGACCCATTTGATAGGCCAACCCTTAGGTAGGCGGAGTAAACAGAATGGAATGCTGGGAGAAAGAAGCTGAGTTGGGAGTCGCCATGATTCTCACACTCCAGGCAGATGCAGATTAAGATCATTCCTGGTAAGCCAGCTTGTGGGCTACACAGATTAATAGAAATGGGTTAGATCAATATGTAAAAGCTAGCCAATAAGAAACTAAAACTAATGGGTCAGGCAGTGTTTAAAAGAATACAGTTTCCGTGTAATTATTTCGGGTAAAGCTAACCGTTCAGGTGGCCGGGTGCTGGGACTCAGCCCGCCTCTCCTACTACAACAGAGTGGCGCCCAGACGTGATGGCCTAAATCCACTTAAAAACCTGAGAGGGCTTTAAAAAGGTGAGAGAGAGTTTAACACAGTTCTTTTGTGGCTTGTGGGTGGTGTGCTGCAGAGAGAATTTCCTGACTCAGCATCCGCAACAGGAAAAAAGCTGCAGTTTTAAACCGCAGCTTTCTGGGCTGTGCCGCCATTGCGATCTCTGTCTGGCCGCTGTGGGAGACAGAGCTTTTGAATGGAGCATTTGGAGTAAAGCTCTATGGCTTGGTTGATGGCAATGTGGACTGCTGTGTGCCTGGAACTGTGTGTGGCTCAGGGGCACCAAATGGCTCTAAGGCAGGAGCTGCTCAGCTCCGCCATGCTGAACTGTGCTGGTCTCAGGTAGCAACTACCGTAATTACCATAAAAACAGCGCAGTTAAGGTTTAGACTGGGCAGGACACAGGCGGTACCGTATTACCTGTACATGGTGCAACTTAAGTTTTTAAGAACTGCTTAACATTTTAAGAAATGCTCCTGGATAGTAAAAAAATGTTACAGATTCACAATAAAACAGATTCAGACATAAAAGACCACATTGTTGGATGACTGTACGTAGGCTTGAGAGAGAGAAGAAAAGAATATAAAGCTAATGGTTAAAAAAAAAGGTAAAGTCTTTAAAGAGATAGAGTACAGATAGTTAAGAGATTAAAAGAAATAAAGAAAAATAATCCACGTAAAAATGAAAAATTCACAGAGAGTCTGGATTATGTACATTGTGTTTTCTTTAAGATTTTTGACTGTAAAGGAGCTAAATACAGAGAGACATTTCATTATATGGGCTGCTAAGCTGAACCTGAACATATGTTCTAAAGGTATCTTGACTTCAGAATTTGGGTCTAAGGATATGATGCTTTGGAAAGGGTCTTCTTTTGTTTTCACAGAGGACCAGACCCTTTGGATTGCATCTATCCAAATTTGGTATGACAGACCACGACCTCCCGAAAAGTTGCTGTGAACATCTTCAGAAAATTACTTCGCTCAACTGCCAACTGAGATGAAACTAGCACACAGGTTATACCATGAAAGACCTAATTAACGATGCCCCCATTCAGCAGGAAGCAGTTTGGAGAGAAAAAACTGCGCCCATGTTCCCAAATATGGTTTATAAACGTTCTTTTACATTTAAAGGGGGATATGATATAGACACGAATAATTTGCATTAGTATAGATTTTGCTTTATTGATAGAGATTTAAGGTCAATTTTGTTATATGTATAAGTGTTTCTGATTTTGATTAAGGTATTGTGATTGTGTAGTTCATTTAAATATGTACTGTATAATTAAGAAATATAGGTTGTTAATGGATAATCATCAATAATAGTAAAGCTTGTAGTCATGTTAGTTAGATTTTCTAGATATATAGAGATGTATTTCAGTTAGATAGACATTCTTCATATCTTTCAAAGACTGCAGAATATGGCATTTAAAATATTTTAATAACTTAGGACTTTTCATGACAATGAGACACTCTGCTCCTGGCAGCACCAATCTACTTCAAGAAGAAGATGGGCATCGAAGAGGATCCTTATGGAGTTTGATAGCCATTTGGGCAAGAAACTGCTCTTGCCTGGACTATTGCATAAACTGGACACAGAGAACCCACAGAGAGAGGACTACTAAATTTGCCTAAGGTGAGATGATCTTTCGGGGTTTCTGATTCATGAAAGAGTCTGCGAGACATTCTGCAGGACACAACAGATAGTGACTAAACTGTCTTTGGAATTTCCTGCTTAATGAAAATGTCTGCTGGATACTATGGGCCTGAAGGCTGAAGATGGATGCCCCAATGGTACAAAAGAACTTTGGGTGACTGGCCAGGCAGCAAGATGTCTTTGTTATTTCTAGAGTTTGAAGTTTCTTAGTTCTTGTTTACTTAGGTAATATTATATCCTTCTGGAGTCTTTGATGGAGTTAAAGAATGGATAGGTAGTTACAGTTTTCCATTGTTATGATAAAAATAGATATAAATATTGTAACTGTGATTCTTGCTTAATAACTGTTTTTTGCTATATGTAATTTTACTGTGTTAAAGTTAAAGCCTTTCTTTTTTGTTTAAACAGAAAAAGGGGAAATGATGTGGGAGTGATTTCTTATTAATAAAGAAACTGCCTAGACCCATTTGATAGGCCAACCCTTAGGTAGGCGGAGTAAACAGAATGGAATGCTGGGAGAAAGAAGCTGAGTCGGGAGTCGCCATGATTCTCACACTCCAGGCAGATGCAGATTAAGATCATTCCTGGTAAGCCAGCTTGTGGGCTACACAGATTAATAGAAATGGGTTAGATCAATATGTAAAAGCTAGCCAATAAGAAACTAAAACTAATGGGTCAGGCAGTGTTTAAAAGAATACAGTTTCCGTGTAATTATTTCGGGTAAAGCTATCCATTCAGGTGGCCGGGTGCTGGGACTCAGCCCGCCTCTCCTACTACAACACCTTGCTCAGTGTTTGCTGCTTCCATAACGTTGGAGACAGTCCCAGGAGAATCCATATGCTTCAATTCCCACAGGCATATGATGTGTGCTTACCTCCTGGGTCTCATGAGCATGCCCCTCCTTCTTGGAGGTGTGACTTCAATCTGTGGGAAATTGCTATGCAGCACATATCTCATTTCTATTTATAATTTACTTGACAGCTTCTTTTATGCTTTTTCCTTTTCCCCCCAGTTTCTCTGAACTATACTCACTGGCAATTAATTCATAAAATGTATGTAAACAGCATTTCTAAAATCTTCTTTTTCTGAAAATGCTGTGAATTTGTTCTCCCTCATGAATTCCATTTTGTTTTGGTATAGAATTTTAGCTTGACAGTATTTTCCTATAGACATTCATAAATGATATTTTTTTACTTTTGTATTTAGTATATGTTTTCTATTTCAGCACATTCTGAAATTTTACTTACATTTATTTTGATTTTGATACAATATCATATATACCTAAGGGACATTTTCAGTAAGACTTTTTAAATTTTTTAATGATTAAAGATAATATTAAATGCTTCACCATTTTTTCCTTCTTTTTTGCAAATACAATAGTAGACAGCAATACTTTTTAAGTAGGATTTCTTCCTGGGTAATATGGGTGTGGAAGTAAGCTTGTTCCACAGTGAAGCTAAGAAGCAAAGACTTGTTGTACTATAGCTGGAAGGTTCCCTGCCATGAAAGCCCTGTTCACCCTCCTTGGGGAAGTCTTTACTCCTCTAGGCTGATGGGATGTACAGAGAGATTTCAACACACAAGCCAGCCGCTGCCACCCTATTCTCAGAAAGACACAGAAGGCATACTGACTTCAAATATACTGGGCACACTACATAGTCCAGTATATTTGAATAAGAGGTACCTCATTAAGCCACAGATATATATGTGTTTATACATACTAGCTTACCTTAAGGTACGGATTCTTTTGTTAAAAGTATCTAATGCATTGTAGACTTTTGTCATTGAGTAATTTAAATATTTTGCATGTATATTTTTGGATGAGTGCTATGGGATGTTCATTAGTCAATCTTTGGCTTATTTTCAGTCTGTTCATTATTTTTCCTCCTTTGGTTATAGTTTTCATTTAGTAAAGATGTATTTGAGACTCTTATACAATGCAACATATTTTTGTTTCTGATGTAATATCCTCTATCTCTGGAGAAATTCTGACTATGAACTCATGTTTCTTGATACCCACTACTTTATCACGTATTTGCTCTCTTTTGTGTTATATGGTGCATCCTTTAGATTATGTTCTTTGATTTTTCTTTCCTATATACTTGGTGATCTTAAATACATGTAGTTATATTTCCATTTGAGCGTCCATAGGGCTGGGAAGATAGTCCACTGGTCAAGAGTACCTTCTGCACAAACACAAGGACCTGCGATCACATATCTGACTCCCATCTAAAAAGCCCAGATATGCACTTAAGACTCCTCATGGGGGCGTGGCGGCAGTCAGCCTTGTTCCAGGTTAAATAGGAGACCCTGTGTCAAAAGAACAAAGTGGAGAGCAAGGGAGTTATACAACTGCCATCTTTCTCGAGCCAGCAAGGCACACCTGCATGCAGATTCATATAGCAAACACACATAAACCACACACAGAAACCCGATAGAGAGAGGTCCCTGATATTTTCCACACATTGAGACTTCCCTCTCCTGAGTCCCTGGAAGGATTTTTTTTTTTTCTTTCAAGTGTACACCACTATAGCTCCTCTTAAACTATGCAGTTTTTATCTTGGTGAGTGTTTTCTCTGTTTACTGCCCTCTCGAGCCAACGAATCCATATTTAAAGTTTCAACTAAAGGCTAAACACCCATAAGGCTTACTGCTAGTGCAAATAAAGGGCCATGTATCAGGTAGGGTCCAAGGCAGTCAGGAAAAACATAAAGATCACCCTGAGCTCTCCAAGTTCCAGTTGAGCAATGATTTTTATTTGTGACCTTTTAGCATCTGTTGACCAAACCATACCTTTCACAGAGATATTCCTCTGTCTTTCCTTTATTTTTAAAAATATAAACAATCTGTAATGCGTGATATGTTTGTACCCGGTGCATAGCATGAGCATGCAATTTAATTTTTACAGATTTTGTGGAACTGCTGTTTTACATTAAGGCTACTGTAACTTCTAGAAATTTCACTGAGGTCTAAGATGGATACTTGTTTCTGCTCAGTTTTTTTCACTATTTCCTTTGGAAACTTTTAAAATATCTATGTCAAACAAAGCACTGAAAACCATCACTGATTTTTCTGTTTCATTGAGTAACAGAATTTCTGTAGTCTCAGAAATTGAAATAACAAAAGAAACCCACCTGTGGTTGCATAAATAAGCTTGATATTCAATGACATTCTATACCCTAGACACTAGGACATTTAAAACTTTTACAGAAATAAACTCTTAAGTTTAAGAAAATAGGTTAACTTTCAATTAGCCACAGGCAAATATGGATTTCTCTGGATAAATTTATTCTACCAGGCAATGGAATATGAGAAGATACAGTGTTGTTTATTTCAGAAGACTAGAATTCATGGGGCTTTGGGAAGATACAATGCATGTCTTTCATTTTATAAATTTGTATGAACACGTGTGTTCATGTATGTGCGTGGATGTTTCTATATGAAGGATTTGTGTAGTAGAATGTGGTGCACGTGTGTACAGAGATTCCCACAGTGACCAGGGTTCAAGTTACCTGTTGTTGCTCAGGAGTCATTCTTATTATTTTTTTTGAGACAAGGTTATCTTGATAGCCTGGAGCTAATCAAGTAGGCTAGTGTGTTCTGGAATCCTTCATTTCTTCTTCCCTGAAACTGGGATCACAAATACGATTCAGCCATGTCTAGATTCTTGTGTGGGTTCTTGGGAATAAGCTCATGTACACACAACAGGTACTATACTGACAGAAGCTTCTCCCCAGTCCTAATGAGAGAAAAATATAACTGGTATGTCCAACCCTTTGTTTTGAAACCATGATGTATATTTGCCCAAATTCTTGTATACGATCACTTAGTTTTCACTACATCTGTGAGTTAGTGCCAATGATTGTACAAAGACGGGTACTGAGGTCACCACAAAATGAGTGTTTTCTCCAGAAGCCAGTGAAAGCTCTAGAGCTAAGATGAGTCTTCCTTCCAGGTACACTTAATTATTGTTTTTTTTTCTTTTGTGATAGAAATATAGACAGTTTAGTTACAAAAAAAATGACACTCATGATAGTGAAGTGAGATCATGAGCTGGGAAAAAATAACTGTTGCAAAACCCATAAGGTATACTCTTGATTGATTTTCTCCTACAACAGTCTTCGGGGATTTAAAATATGGTATTTTCTTCTACTGTAATGAAACTCTACTGGCAGTAACACAGTAGGTGTACAGCAGATATTCTAATGGCACTATTAAACAATCTTCATCTGATGAAAAGAAATTACATAACGGAGACCACATTCAACTTGAGAACAAAGAACCAACTCATCCATTATAAGGAGAGAAAGATAACCTCCAGCATGGCTCAGTAGGGGATGGGAAGTGTTTACTGCTGTTGCTGATGACCTGAAGTCCATCCTTGGCATTCACATGGAGGAAGGAGAACCTGACTCCCATGCATTGTCCTCTGACCTCTATATGTATTCTCCAGGTAGCCAGCCAGACCAGGCAGACAGGCAGAGTGAGTGAGTGAGTACAATTTAAAGGAAGAATGAATTCCTTGTCGTGCTCTCTCTCCTTCTGCTCCTGATTTGGACCTTGAGATTTCTGTCCAGTGTTCCAATGTGGGTCTCTATCTCTGTCTCCTTTCATTGCCTGATGAAGGTTAATATTCAGGAGGATGCCTATATGTTTTTCTTTGGGTTCTCCTTCTTATTTAGCTTCTCTAGGATCACTAATTATAGGTTCAATGTCCTTTATTTATGGCTAGAAACCAAATATGAGTGAGTACATCCCATGTTCCTCTTTTTGGGCCTGGCTTACCTCACTCAGGATAGTGTTTTCTATTTCCATCCATTCGCATGCAAAATTCAAGAAGTCCTTGGGTTTTTACTGCTGAGTATACTCTAATATGTATATATTCCAAGCAAGGAACTCAGGACCGCGAGGGGTGCACCCACATACTGAGACAATGGGGATGTTCTATTGGGAACTCACCAAGGCCAGCTGGCCTGGCTCTGAAAAAACCAGGGATAAAACCGGACTCGCTAAACATAGCGGATAATGAGGACTACTGAGAACTCAAGAACAATGGCAATGGGTTTTTGATCCTACTGCATGTACTGGCTTTGTGGGAGCCTAGGCAGTTTGGATGCTCACCTTACTAGGCCTGGATGGAGATGAGTGGTCCTTGGACTTCCCACAGGACAGGGAACCCTGATTGCTCTTTGGGCTGACAAGGGAGGGTGACTTGATTGGGGGAGGGGGAGAGAAATGGGAGGCGGTGGTGGGGAAGAGACAGAAATCTTTAATAAATCAATAAATAAATTTAAAAAAATAAATAAATAAAGGAAGGAAGGAAGAAGGAAGTGTTATATTGAAAACCCTTCACACTACAATGACATGAACACATTTAGTTGGACTTGACCTGTTAAAACCCTTTCACAACTTCCTCTCAAAACCCTCAGACCCATCTTTTGTCAAACAAACAGCACACTCTTCATGTAACTGAGATGCCCCTTATAAGCAAGAACCATCTCAAAATCTTTTCACTACTGTTTTAAATCATTTTAAAACAGAGGTGAAATTTTTCAATCCAAATTTCTGAATTCAAGCTTTCAATTTTTTATCCTTTTGAAAAATATGATTCGTGTTTGTGAGCGCTTTGTCCACATTCATGTGGGTGCAGAATGCTTGCATGAACTCACCTGGCATCAGATTCTCTGGAATCGGAATTATAAATGCTTATGAGCCATGCTGTGTATATAAGGGACAAGATCCATTTTCTGAAAGAACAATGAGTGTTCTTAACCTGTGAGCCATCTCTCAAGCTTGTTCCACTTTCTTTTAATCCTAGTCACTTCATAAACCAAGTTATTTATGGAGAATAAAATATACATTTTATGATGCTGTTTAAGTGAATAAGTTGTGCTTACATTTGTTGAGAAAGAAGCCTAGCCTACATGAAGTTTCAGCCGAGCCTGATGACATGAGTTCAAATTCACAGGCCAAACCCCTTCATGTAGAAACACCCATGCACATACATGAGCACATGTGTGCACACAAATTTACAAAAAGGTAAAATTGCATAATATCTTCCTAAAGCTTCATGAATTCTATAGACCACATATGGTAGGAGAGAAATGACCACTATGGGTTTTTCTGATCTTTACATATGTATGTGCCTCAGCATGCATTCACCCAGATGTATTGTGCTTGCGTGCCTGAGCATACTCACACACACACACACACACACACACACACACACACACACACTAAATTGATAGAATGCAATAAAATTAAGAAGCAAAATGTGTGTTCCTGAACGCTTTGATTCCCACATGGGTACATAATATTGCATTGACTGCCAGGCTTAGGAGGTTAGTGACTAAACTATTGGTCTTTCCATGCTTTGAAACATTTTTGTCTGTGAGCACAAATAGTGGCTCTGCTGCTTCCAGCACAGTGACTCTTTTTCAGCTACCATTCTTTTTTTTTCCTAATTCTATGCAGACTAGAGAACAAAAGGCTACAGGAGGCAGACTAAAGGTTTAGTTTTAGCCCATAAGATGATAATGACTTTCAGCATCCTGGCATTTCCCTAAATGTGAGGAAAGAATATCTTGCACATCATGCAATTACAAATTTGTGTTAAGCCCTTTCCATTCTTACTGGTGCAGACTGCAATTCCTAACTGTCTTCCATTTGCTCCTGATATTGAAATGCAAGTGTAATTGGTGACTAATTTGATATTAACTCTGTTGTTTTGCTAGCAATTTCTAGACATGCATTGTGTGTATAAACTTGTGCTAGCAATTTTTTGTGTGTGCATTGTGTGTACAAACAGGAGGCCAGAGGTTGATGTCTTTTGTTTTACAAGATTTCTTGCCATCCTATTTATTGATAAAGAGTCCTTTAGTCAAGTTTTTAGCTCTCCAGTTCTGTTAGTTTAGCTAGCCATCTTGCTTGATTAATCCCTATCTCTGTCTTCCAGTGATCGGATTACAGACTTGCTGCCATATCTGTCTAGCATATTCATAAATGTTGGTGACTTGAGTTGTGGGCCTCAACCTTATGTGGTTGTTTACCCACTGAGCATCTTAACATGCCAAGGGGTTCAACAATTTGCTGTGATATAAGGAACACATCATGCCTTACCTAGTCTGATTTCATGCAGTGAAAAGGATAGTGTGGGTTGAATCCAAATGTAAAATATGACTAGTTCAGGGCTACCAGATGGCTTCATAAGCATGTTCAATGGAAATGACAAGTTCCATGAAGACTGAGAAGTGAGCTGAGGAACAGTGTACTCCATAATAAACACAGTAAAGGTGTGGTACAAGAGTTCCTTTAGTAACTACTTGTGGATCTGTGATAAACAACTGAGTAGTGAGCTTTTGTACAGATTCTTCTCTCATGTTTCCTCTCTTGACTCATGATATTTAAACCTAACAGGAATAAAAGTGGACTGCTATGTTAGTTGCATTAATAAAGTATTTGCCTTGCAAGCATGGGGACTTGGAGCCCACTGAAAAGTGCCTGGCATGGGAGCAAATACTTGTTATCCCAGGACTAGTGTGGAAATATGCAGATCCATGGGGCTCATTGATCAGCCACACTAGCTTACTTAGTGATCTCTAGGTCAATCTGTCTCTGCCTCAAAAAGCAAATCAAATCAATATGATGCACCCTCACACACAAAAAAATGAAGAGAATGGTGACTGAAGAATGGAATTCCAGCTGAGATGCTGAGATTGCCCTCCTGCTCTCCATACACATATACACACACATGCACATGCATAGAGTTATGACTTCATCATCTCATCCTGTACTGCTGTATATAGTATTTTGTATATCTCATTCCTGGGAAAACCCAGCCTCACCTACCAACTTTTATTAGTCCATCATTTTTAATATTTGTACTCCTATAATGCCAAAGGAATGCTTACCACATATTTTTACAACATGTGAAAGAACATACTGGGACTAATAACTCATAATCATAATCTTTTCCTTCTAGATTGAAAAGCTGATTGAAACCAGAATCCTTACAACTAATATTCTTTACCAGTATTCTTTTCTTAATATTTTAGAACACTTCCATTATTTAGTGACAGACCTATTATTCCCATGAATGATGTCATTAACATTATCAGCACGTTTCACAGATGAAGTTCCTCTTTAAGGAAAGAAACTTACCAAAGGTACTTCATATGTTTGTAAAGAAGTAGCTTTCCTAAGCCAGTAACTAGACAAAAGTGCTGTTTTGCAAAGGAAGTGTCTTGTTTTGCTCAAACTGTACTTGAAATGGCCTAAAGTCACCCTGGGAGTCTCGTTTGAGGGACAATCCCATCAGACTGAAACATGGAATTATCCATGGGGAACTGTTTTGATTGTTAATTGATGGAGGAGGTTCCAAAACAATGTGGGTGGGTGATACATTCCCTAATGGGGTGATCCTGGAGTATATAAAACAGCTAGTTAAATGTGAGCCTGCTGATAAGCCCACAAAAGATGGACAGAGCCAAGAAGTAGACTCCTTCATGGTTTCTGTCTTATTTCCTTGACTGGAGTTAATGCTGCATTGATGAGTGAGCAGGCTTGACTTCCTTTTTGCCATGAGGTCCTGACAGGACACCTGGAAGAGCAAGTCAAATTACCCTTTTCCTCCCCAAAGTTCCTTTGGTTGAAGTGTGTTATTACAGGATCAAAATATAAACTGAAACATAAAGAAATAATTTTCCTGGTACCGGATGACAGAGATCCACTATTTTTCTTCACTGTGTTAAGGGTACATGACTCATTCCTCACAGTTTGTTTCTCTTGTCTCTCCTTGTCAGAATTTATTGAATAACAATAAATAAACTTGAATGGTATAGCAGTTTTATAGGTAGTGTTGCCAAGGAGTGCAGCTTTCCTTGATAGCCTTGGATGATGCTAGCTTTTGCATGCGTCCTAATTGGTCTTAATAATAAAAACCTAAAGCCAGATACCAGGGAAAATACTGAGAGATCTGAGAGACAAAGGAGTAAGCCACAGCCAACTCTTACCTTAATAACTTCTCAGTCAAAAAGGGGTGAGTTCTTGCCTCCTACCACCTTATATTCCTCTCCACCAAGCCATAATACTTCCCTTCTATCTATAAAGACCTCCAGACTACAATGATTAACTATTGGCTAGCTCTGCCCTCTGATCTTCAGGCAAGCTTTATTTGTTAGAGCACAAACAAAATATCATCACATTTCCCCTTTTGTCTAAAATTTAAAAATGCTATAATTAATACAAGAAAAACATATACATTGAGTACCATAACTATGTATAATACATACAGGTGATAATTACATCAACCATGTCTAGTCTATGAACATTTGACAAATTTAAAAAAATTCTCCATTATCTATGCTATCTTGGTGAATCCAAAGGTTGTACATAATTCACTTTTTATCCTAACTTGTATTACCAACCCAAAATTATCTTTTTATGTCTCTCAACTTTATATACTCTACATTTTTTAGTAAATTTGTTTTTTGAATCTGGTAACAAGAAAAACTAAAACTATACTAGCAGTAATATACCCAGAAGAAATTATAATACCTTTTACTAATGAGAAAATTGACAAATTATGCCGGGCGATGGTGGCGCACGCCTTTAATCCCAGCACTCGGGAGGCAGAGGCAGGCAGATCTCTGTGAGTTCAAGGCCAGCCTGGTCTACAAGAGCTAGCTCCAGGACAGGCTCCAAAACCACAGAGAAACCCTGTTTCAAAAAACTGAAAAAAAAAAAAACAAAAAAAATTGACAAATTATGGGCAAAAAGTGAACCTGGGCAAAAAAACTTGTGGTAATTTTCTGGGAGAGATTAACAAATATCCCAAAGGAAGAGAACTCAATTTGTAAAGAGAACTACCTATATTCTTTGTCATATTAAGTCAACAACTCCATCAGATATCTGAGAAGGAACTTACAAAAAATGTGAGAAAAGCCGAAAAGAGCTGGCTACCAGGAAAGTTATTTACCTTTGGCCTATAGGCCAAGTATATATGACAGATATTTCTGTGAAGCAGGAAAATTTAAAGGGCTGTCCTACCTTGTCTATGTAAAGTTCAACCGTCCTTTCTTTGTGTCCTATTTGTCCAATTTGGAGAACATACTGGCAGTAGTTGAGGCAAGAGAATGTTTTCCCATTGGCTAAATTTTGCCACAAAGCAAACTCCATTGAAGCACAATTAATAAACACTCAGAATCAGATATCGGGGGTCAACCTAAAGCTTAGAAAACTGAAAAGCCAGCCACTGGCTTGTAGTAGAGATGCCACTTATTGGTTCCTGGCTGCCCCCGGCTAACTTAGACCTCAAATAATCACACATAAACTGTATTAACTAAATCACTGCTTGGCCCATTCTCTCTAGCTTCTTACTAGCTCTTACTTCTTAATTTAACCCATTTCTATTAATCTGTGTATTGCCACATGGCAGTGGCTTACCAGGTAATGTTCCCAGCATCTGTCTCCAGTGGCTCCATGGCTTTTCCTTGACTCTGTCTCCTTTCTCCCAGTATTCCACCTAGTTTTTCCTGCTTACCTAAGTTCTGCTTTGCTATAGGTCCAAAGCAGTTTCTATTAACCAATAAAAGCAACACATAGACAGAAGGACCTCCCATACCATTTCCCCTTTTCTGATTAAATAATAAAGGAAGGTTTTAACTTTAGCATAGTAAAATTACATATAATAAAACAGGTATCAAGAAAGAATTACAGTTACAATTTATATGTACTTTATCTTTTATCATGACTAAGAAAAACGTTATTACCATCTATTCTTCAATTCCATCAAAGACTCCAGAAGAATATAATATTACCTAAGTAAACAGAAAGTACATTGTAAGCAACTTACAAAACTCTAGAATTGACAGAGACATATCATTACTGGAACAGTCACCCAAAGTTCTTCTGTAGCATTGTGACATTCATCTTCAGCCTATAGGCCCATAGTATCCAGTAGGCTTTTCCATGAAGCAGGAAACTCCAAAGACAGATCTACATATACTGGAAGTTTGTCAGCCATTTTCTTCTATGTCCTGCAGAATGTCTGACAGACTTTTTCATGAAGCAGGAACAATGAAGGATCATCTCACCTTTAGGCAAGTTCAGCAGTCATTTCTCTGTGAGTCCTGCATGTCCAGTTAAGCAGTCCAGGCAAAAATAGTTTCTTGCCCAAATGACTAGCAAATTCCATGAAGAGCCTCTTCAATCCCCATCATCCTCTTAAAGTAGTCTGATGTTGCCAAGAGCAAATGTTTCTCTTGTCATAAAAAGTCCTAAGTTCTTAAAACATTTTAAATGATGTATTCTGAAGGTCTCTGAAAGAAATGAAGAATGCCTATCTAACTGAAATACACCTTTTCCAAAGCAACATATCATTAGACCCATATTTGGAAGTCATGATACCTTTATAATATGCATGCTTTTTAGGTTAGCAGCCAATACAATGAAATGTCTCTGTATACTTAGCTACTTCACAGTCAAAAAATTCAAAGAAAAGCACAATAATATACATAATCCAGTTTCTCTGTATATATTCCATCTTTACGTGGCTTATTTACTTTTATTCTGTCGCTTTAAAGACTTTACCTTTGTTCCAATCCCCAAAACCTGAACATTTACCTCCTAAAGAGGCCAATTTGGATGCCAGGAACCTGCTTCAATTTTGGTTACATCCATACCTTAAAAGACATCATTTATTCATATTTTAAATATTGATCTTTGTTCATTTATAGAAGTTTGCCAAAAATATTTGCTCTACAGTTTCTTCTGTATTTTTTGTTCTCCCTTTTATAGCTTTTGGTTTCTTACAATAGGCATTAGGTTCTTTAATTGTTCTGGGTAGGAGTTTCCTCCATGATTACAGGAAATGACTTGACCAATTGGCATGTTGGCCTGCAATAGGTCCATCAAAGAGTTTCCCAATTGCTAAGTTATCTTGACTGTCCCTTGTTGATCTACATTTATTATTCCAATGCCTGCATTTGCCACACCTGCAACATCCAGAAAGGAGAGGTGTTCTGTTTGAATTAGGCTTTTAAAAAATCATTGCTTCTAGGAATGATTTGCTTACAATACCTTGTAAGGTGACATTGTTTTTCACAATTGAAACACTTGACATCTCATTTTTTTTAATACTCTGCAAATCACCACTGCTACCCAAGCATCATTTTCATGAGATTCAATATTGATTATATTTTGGGTCTATTCCTCCAAGAGTGTTGATCTTGCCTTTAATGGCCTAATTACCATTTTACATTGTATACTAGTGTTTCAAAAGCCCTATGAAGGTTTCCTTTAGGCCCTGTGTAATTTTAGTAAATTACGCAATTTCTTTCCTACTTCTCTAATTCTATCCTAAGCATATAAAGCTGCTGCATGGCATAAATGCACAACACAGTCATCAAATAGAGATTGTCTATGTACATTAGCATAATCTCCCTCTCTAAGAACTTGGTTTTGGGAGACTTCCACACCTCTAGCTCTACTTCATTGTTCAATCATCTTAGCCTCACCTTTCCAATTAGGTCCTCCATTGTAACCGAGGACCAGGCTTCAAGACCGCTGTAAAAATTCTCTCTAGTCTTGAGGGATAATCCTATTAGATATTGACCATGAATTTAACATCTGCTTCACAAAGGGTGAATGCATTCTTTAAGAAACTAGCGCTTCCTTAAATTTCTTTAAATCTAACATTTTCCAAGCTGGGCAATGGTGGCACACTCATTTAATCCCAGCACTTGTGAGGCAGAGGCAGGTAAATCTCTGTGAGTTCAAGGCCAGCCTGGTTTACAAGAGCTAGTTCCAGCATAGCCAGGAATGTTACACAGAGAAACTCTATCTCAAAAAACCAAAAAAAAAAAATCTAACATTTCTCCATGAGTCCATTTAACTTTTGCATAGCCTTGGGAATATCTATCATTCAGTAATTATTCCTGTAAAGTTACTGGAGAAATTAAACCTGGCTATTTGAAAACATTGGGCTGTTCCTCCATAACCTTAAAGTGAAATGCTGAGATTGATGCCCCTTTAAATTCCTCTGTTTAGTTCTGAATATTTCTATAATCTGTTTTAATAAGTTTTTCTAAGACCTGTATCTTGGCATTCATATTAACTAACTTTTTAAAGGACAAGCCAAGAATTATCAAAATGATAATTAACAGTATGTCAATCCCAGTTTAGTTGATTATCCCTTCATTTAATTGCTCTGTTTTTAAACTATTCATTGTATAATCCTAGAGAGACCCAACTTTCTCCATTGTAATACTGTTTCCCATTTTTTTAATGTAGAAAAAATACCCCTCTCTTTTTAAAAACTAATTCTCCCTTAAGAATTCCCAATTTTCTCACCAAATCTTCCGATAATGATGGTGGAGCATAAGCCTAAATAGCACGTCTGACTGGAGAACCCAGTTGGTGAACAGCATGGTTGAGAACAGCTGTAACTGCTAGTGCGTCCATGTGAGCTGTGAGTGTGTAGTGGTTACAGCAGCAATAGTAACCTGAGGAGGTGTTAAGGCAGCTACCTAATGGGGCAGCAGTTCAAGAAGAGGGTTCAGGGCAGCCCACGACCCATGGGAAAAAGGGATCAAGCTATCTGAAAACTGCACTTGGGACTGTATGGAAGAAGTACACATGGCTGGGTTCGCCTGAAGGCCAGCCTGGAGCCAGCAAGTGTAGGGTGGGTTAAATTCTGTGGCATTTGGAGACCAGGCGATCCTGGAGTTTGGATGGCAGCTTTAGACTGTTGTAGAGTGTCTACAAAAGAAAATCCCTGACTTGCTCAGAAGCTTGCAGAAAAAATAGAGGAAAACAGTGGATTGGGTATATGCAGCTCCAATGTGTTCCAGTGGCTACACAGCCACAGGCAAGCTGCTTGTGTGTGTGTGTGTGTGTGTATGTGTGTGTGTGTGTGTGTGTGTGAATTCATACTTTAAAGTTGGGCACTAATTGTTGCATGAATCCTAATTGGTCTTAATAATAAAAACCAGAGCCATATATTGGGATAAACACTGAAAGATCTGAGAGACAAGGAAGCAAGCCACAGTCCAATCTTATATTACCAACTCCTTAGCCAAAAAAGGGGTGACTTCCTATCTCCTGCTGCCTTATATTCCTCTCTTTGCCCAGCCGTATCACTTCCTGTCTATCTGTAAAGACCTCCAGGCCTCTATGGTTAACTTGCAGCTAGTTCCATCCTCTGATTTTCAGGCAAGCTTTATTTGCTAGAGTACAAACAAAATATCACCACAGCTACCAAAGTTCTTTTAGTCCAACTTATTAATATTTTTTATTACTTTACAAAGTAGCGAATTTCTTTGTGGCATTTTCATATATGTTTTGGTATGTCTCTCCCCTATATCCTCCTCCATCTATCTGCTTTTAGCCTAATTAAAACAATCCAACGAAGACATTCCCACCATCTGCACCTTTCCTCCTTAAAGTCACCTCACACACATGTCCCCCAAATGCACCCCACCACACACATGGTTTCCTTTCTATTTTCATGGCCTCTATATACTCATTGTCTTGCAAACACCTAAGTATAAAATTTGGAGGCTAGGATGTGCATATGAAGAAAACACAGAATATTTGTCTTTGAGCCTGGGCCATGTCACTTAGTATAATATTTTCTTTTCTCCACTTTCATGTAAATTTCATTTCTTTCTTTTTTTTTTTAACCAGGTAATACATACTTTTATTTGGGTACTTTTAATTCCAGTGTACTTTCAGAATTATCCCATGACAAAGTTCTAGGGAAAACAGAGTCATAATTACTTGCATATTTCTGCTGCTGTGTGTTTTATATTATCCTTAGCATTTTGGATATGGAAAGTGTTTGCTGAGCACAAAGTACTTGTGTAACACTTCTTTATCCGTTTCTTTGGCACTTTCTTATTTTCCAGTCTAGAGAAACATCCCAACTAGGAACAGTTTCCAGAGAGTTAGGAAATACTTTGTCCTTGCTCCAGGGACCAGACAGAAACCAGAAGATTGCATTTTTGACCCAACACATCCTGCCTTCACCATCTGCCTGGAGGACAGGGAACAAGAAAGTGGAGCCATTCTCTCCCCCACCACCGCCACTTTGCTCTTCCCCACTCCCTCTTTGTCCCTCCAACCCCCACCTATCAGCTCCTCTATTCCCATCTCCAAACCAGTGGGATACAGGCAGAGTATCGCCCAATCCTCCTCTGTTGTTTAGAAATAAACTTTATCAATGACTCAGTACAGCCTGAGCTCCTTGTGCTAATGGTATTTAGGTTCACATATCACCCTTTGAAGGAATAAACTTCAGAAGTCATCCAAGTGCTTTTTAAATGTCCCATTTTCTCTCACACCAAGTTACAATGAGCTTGCCACTTCTTTCCAGTTCCAAGAGAGCAGCCCCGAGAAGCCAGGCTCCCATGACGTTCATAACCAATTTGATGGCTTTCCTGGTAAATCACTCATCTCGGCAGAAGGTCTGAGCATTAGAATGGCAAAGCAGAGTTGATGGTGACAGTGGCACACAGGAAGGAAGGTGTCCAAGTGAACTACTGCATTTAAAATGAAATGTCATGCAAAGCAAGGAAATAAGCGTTTATGGAAGGGGCTCATGGGTATGTGTGTGTGTGTGTGTGTGTGCATGTGTGTGCACGTGTGTGAGTTATGTGTTTGCGTGTCTCTGTGTATATGCATGCATGTATGTGTTTGTGTGTGTGCATGTGTGTCTGTGTGTGTGAGCATGTGTGTACGTGTGTATGCGCGTGTGTGTGTGTGCATGTGCGTGTGTGCATCCCTTAGCCCTGAATGACCTTAAACTCAGCAATCCTTATTGCCTCTGCTTCCCAAGTGCTGGGATTATCAGCATAAGGGAGAACATTATTCTGAAGTCTTTTTCAAAAAGCTGTATCCAATCAGAAGCCTCTATCCTAGACAAATTAAGGCAAATAAAACACTAATTAACACACTAGATTCTAACAGCTAGTCAGCAGAAACAATGCCTCCCCAGCGCAGCAGGCCAAAGGTTCTTAACTTGGTATTATTCCTAACATGGAAAAATACATTTCTGAAATGATTCTGGGGTTGGATTTGGAAACCTTACAAGCAGAAAAATTACCCCAAATGTTTATCCTATTTAACTTTATATTCTTGAAACTAAGCAGTTCTCAACATTTTAGGTTTACCAAACCAATTTTCTTCAAATAGAACCAACATAGTAGTGCCATTTTGTTTTGTTTGTTTTTGACTAAGCAAAGATAATTAAAACTAATCACTCTCCATTCTTATACTGTTTGTGAAATGTTTACAAGAGGACATTTTAACCTCCATAAATATGGAAGTCCCTAATAAGGTGTGTTCCTATCCACGTTCCCACACTTGGCAGCTGCACTTGATTCATAGTTTTCTCAATGGGTCAAAGCACCAGATTTTTCAGACAGGATCTCTATGTCACCCCGATTGGCCTGGAGCTCACCTTGCAGACAACACTAGCCTCAAACTCAGAGATCTGCCTGCCTCTGTCTCCCAGGTACTGTTATCTTTCAAATATCATTACACCAAGGGTTTGAAAACTCTTGCATAGAGTTGCAAGCTGGTGACTTCAGATGCCAAGCAGATGACATAAATATCTGAGGGGAAAATGGTTTTTTAAAACAACAGGAAATGATTGGGGATAAAAATAAAAACTATAAAAACTATTGAATGAGCCTGCTCAAGTACAGGCCATTCCAGGCAGAAGACACCGGTGTCTGATCCAATTGTCCTTAGAGGCTTCATCCAACAGTAATGGAAGCAGATGCAGAGACCCACAGCCAAATATTAGGCAGAATCCCACATAAGGTGAGGAAGGATTGTAGGAGCCAGAGGGGTGGAAGACACCAGGAGAACAAAGACCATAGAATCAACTAAGCAAAACTCATAGGGGCTCACAGACTGAAGGGGCAATCATGCACCTGAATATGTCTGACCTAAATTCTCTGCACATATATTATGATTATGTAGCTTGATATTCTTTTTTTTGTTTTGTTGTTGTTTTTTTTAATTTATTTATTTATTAAAGATTTCTGTCTCTTCCCCGCCACAACCTCCCAATTCCCTCCCCCTCCCCCAGCTAAGTCTCCCCCTCCTCAGTTCGAAAAGCAATCAGGGTTCCCTGTCCTGTGGGAAGTCCAAGGAACGCCCACCTCCATCCAGGTCTAGTAAGTTGAGCATCCAAACTGCCTAGGCTCCCACAAAGCCAATGCGTGCAGTAGGATCAGAAACCCACTGCCATTGTTCTTGAGTTCTCAGTAGTCCTCATTGTCCGCTATGTTCAGAGAGGCCGGTTTTATCCCAAGCTTTTCCAGACCCAGGCCAGCTGGCCTTGGTGAGTTCCCGATAGAACATCGCCATTGTCTCAGTGTGTGGGTGCACCCCTTGCGGTCCTGAGTTTCTTGCTCATGCTCTCTCTCCTTCTGCTCCTGATTTGGACCTTGAGATTTCTGTCTGGTGCTCCAATGTGGGTCTCTGTCTCTGTCTCCTTTTATCGCCTGCTGAAGGTTAATATTCAGGAGGATGCCTATATGTTTTTCTTTGGGTTCTCCTTATTTAGCTTCTCTAGGATCACTAATTATAGGCTCAATGTACTTGGTTTATGGCTAGAAACCAAATATGAGTGAGTACATCCCATGTTCCTCTTTTTGGGTCTGGCTTACCTCACTCAGGATAGTGTTTTCTATTTCCATCCATTTGCATGCAAAATTCAAGAAGCCCTTGTTTTTTACTGCTGAGTAGTACTCTAATATGTATATATTCCATACTTTCTTCATCCATTCTTCCATTGAAGGGCATCTAGGTTGTTTCCAGGTTCTTGCTATCACAAACAATGCTGCTATGAACATCATAGAGCATATACTTTTGTTATATGATAAGGCCTCTCTTGGGTATATTCCCAAGAGTGATATTGCTGGGTCCAGGGGTAAGTTGATCCCGAATTTCCTGAGAAACCAAAACACTGATTTCCAAAGTGGTTGCAAAAGTTTGCATTCCCACCAGCAATGGATGAGTGTACCCCTTTCTCCACAACCTCTCCAGCAAAGGCTATCATTGGTGTTTTTGATTTTAGCCATTCTGACAGGTGTAAGATGGTATCTTAAAGTTGTCTTGATTTGCATTTCCCTGATCGCTAAGGAAGTTGAGAATGACCTTAAGTGACTTTTGGCCATTTGAAATTCTTCTGTTGAGAATTCTCTGTTCAGCTCAATGCCCCATTTTATAATTGGGTTGATTAGCCTTTTGCGGTCTAGTTTCTTGAGATCTTTATATATTTTGGAGATCAGACCTTTGTCAGTTGCGGGGTTGGTGAAAATCTTCTCCCAGTAAGTGGGTTGCCTTTGTGTCTTAGCGACAGTGTCCTTTGCTTTACAGAAGCTTCTCAGTCTCAGGAGGTCCCATTTATTCAAACAGGTCCTTAATGTCTGTGCTACTGGGGTTATACGTAAGAAGTGGTCTCCTGTGCCCATGTGTTGTAGAGTACTTCCCACTTTCTCTTCTATCAGGTTCAGTGTGTTCGGACTGATATTGAGGTCTTTAATCCATTTGGACTTGAGTGTTGTGCATGGTGATAGATATGGGTCTATTTACATTCTTCTACAGGTTGACATCCAGTTTTGCAAGCACAATTTGTTGAAGATGCTCTCATTTTTCCATTGTATACTTTTAGCTCCTTTATCGAAAATCAGGTGTTCATAGGTGTGTGGGTTAGTGTCAGGGTCTTCTATTTGATTCCATTGGTCTACTTCTCTGTTTTTATGCCAATACCAAGCTGTTTTCAATACTGTAGCTCTGTAGTAGAGTTTGAAGTCAGGGATGGTAATGCCTCCAGACGATCCTTTGTTGTATAAGATTGTTTTGGCTATCCTGGGTTTTTTGTTTTTCCATATAAAGTTGATTATTGTCTTCTCCAGATCTGTGAAGAATTTTGATGGGATTTTGATGGGGATTGCATTGAATCTATAGATTGCTTTTGGTAGAATTGCCATTTTTACTATGTTGATCCTCCCAATCCAGGAGCAAGGGAGATCCTTCCATTTTCTGGTGTCCTTTTCAATTTCTTTCTTCAAAGGCTTAAAGTTCTTGTCAAATAGATCTTTCACATCCTTGGTCAGAGTAACCCCAAGATATTTTATGCTGTTTGTGGCTATCGTGAAAGGTGATGCTTCTCTAATTTCCCTCTCTGTTTCCTTATCCTTAGTGTATAGGAAGGCCACTGATTTTTTGGAGTTGACCTTGTATCCTGCCACATTACTAAAGGTGTTTATCAGCTGTAGGAGTTCTTTGGTAGAGTTTTGGGGTCGCTTATGTATACTATCATATCTTCTGCAAATAATGAGAGCTTAACTTCTTTTCCGATACGAATCCCCATGATCCCCTTATGTTGTCTTATTGCTATTGCTAGAACTTCAAGCACTATATTGAAGAGATATGGAGAGAGTGGACAGCCTTGTCGTGTTCCTGATTTTAGTGGGATGGCTTTGAATTTTTCTCCATTTAATTTAATGTTAGCTGCCAGCTTGCTGTAAATAGCTTTTATTATATTTAGGTATGACCCTTGTATCCCTAATCTCTCCGAGACTTTTATCATAAAGGGGTGTTGAATTTTGTCAAATGCTTTTTCAGCATCTAATGAAATGATTATATGGTTTTTTTCTTTCAGTTTATTTATATGGTGGATTACATTGATAGATTTTCGTATGTTGAAACAGCCCTGCATCTCTGGGATGAAGCCTACTTGATCATAATGGATAATTTTTCTAATGTGTTCTTGGATTCAGTTTGCCAGTATTTTATTGAGGATTTTCTCATCAATGTTCACGAGTAAGATTGGCCTGTAATTCTCTTTCTTGGTTGGGTCTTTTTGTGATTTTGGTATCAGGGTAATTGTAGCTTCATAAAAGGAATTTGGCAATGACTCTTCTGTTTTTATATTGTGAAATACATTAAGGAGTATAGGTATTAGCTCTTCTTGGAAGTTCTGGTAGAATTCTGCATTGAAGCCATCTGGTCCTGGGCTCTTTTTGGAAGGGAGATTTTTGATAACAGTTTCTAGTTCTTCGCGACTAACAGGTCTATTTAGATTGTTCACCTGGTCTTGGCTTAGCTTTGGTATATGGTACTTATCTAAAAAAATGTCCATTTCGTTTGCATTTTCTAGTTTTGTGGCATACAGGCTTTTGTAGTAAGATCTAATGAGTCTCTGAATTTCCTCTGTGTCTGTGGTTATGTCCCCCTTTTCATTTCTGATCTTATTTATTTGCGTGTTCTCTCTCTGTCGTTTAATTAGTTTGGATAGGGATTTGTCGATCTTGTTGATTTTCTCCAAGAACCAACTTTTTGTTTCATTGATTCTTTGGACTGTTTTCTGTGTTTCTATTTGCTTGAAAGACCTTTTCCCAACCTTTTACTCTGAGTAGATGCCTGTCTTTGTGGTTGAGATGTGTTTCTTGCAAACAGCAGAATGTTGGATCCTGTTTTCGTATCCAATCTCTTAGCCTGTGCCTTTTTATAGGTGAATTGAGACCATTAATATTAAGTGATATTTATGACCAGTGGTTGTTTACGCCGGATATTCTTATTGTTTTTGGAAGTAGAATTTGTGTGTCTCCCTTCTTTGAGTTGTGCTAGTGAAGGGTCGCTAGATGCCTTAGTTATTGTAGGCAGTATTGGCAATGTTGGATTCCTTGGGTTGCGATTTTCCTTCTATTATTTTCTGTAGGGCTGGATTCTTGGCTACGTATTGTTTAAATTTGTTCTTATTCTGGAATGTCTTGTTTTCTCCATTTATAGTGAACGCAAGCTTGGCTGGGTATAGTAGTCTGGGCTTGCATCCATGGTCTCTTAGCTTCTGCAGTACTTCTATCCAGGACCTTCTGGCTTTCATTGTTTCCATAGAGAAATCAGCTGTAAGTCTGATCGGTTTACCTTTATAAGTTACTTGGCCTTTTTCCTTTGCTGCTCTTAGTATTCTTTCTTTAACCTGTATATTTTTTGTTTTGATTATTATATGGCTAGGGGATGTTTTTCTTTGATCCAGTCTGTTTTGTGTTCTGTATGCTTCTTGAATATTCAAAGGAATATCTTTCTTTATGTTGGGGAAGTTTTCTTCCATAATTTTGTTCAAAATATTTTCTGGGCCTTTGAGCTGTGACTCTTCTCCTTCTCTATTCCTATTATTCTTAGGGTTGGTCTTTTTATTGTGTCCCATAATTCCTGAATGTTTTGTGATGAGAATTTGTTGGCTTTGCAGTTTTCTTTGATCAGAGCATTTATTTTCTCTATGGTGTCCTCAGAATCTGAGAGTCTTTCTTCTATTTCTTGTATTCTATTGATTATGCTTGTTTCTGTAGGCTCTGCTCGTTGACCTAGATTTTCCATATCCAGCTGGTCCTCAGTTTGTGTTTTCTTCCTTGCTTCCATTTCAGTTTTCAATTCTTGAACTGTTTCCATTACCTGTTTGATCATTCTTTCTTGGTTTCCCAGGGTATTATGTACGTATTTACTCATTTCTTCAAATTTTTGGTTATACTTCTCATCCATTTCTATAAGGGCATTTTTCACATGTTGTTTAAGGGACTCTATTGCTTTCATAAAGTCATTTTCCACTTCTTCTGTGTTAGGGTGTTGAAAACCTTCTGTTGTAAGATCATTGGGTTCTGGTGTTTTCATGCTGTTTTACAGATTATTGGGTGAATTCTTGCCTTGGCTTCTGCCCATCTCCTCCTATCGATGCTATCTAAGGGATCTGTTAAAACTGGTTCAGGTTTCCCTGCTGGCCAGGGGCTCCTCTTTCAAAATGCCCTTGCTCTGTTTCCTGGTTGTTGCCGGGGGCCAAGATCCCTCTCACCCCTCAGAAGGGTCTTCAGGTATAGGACCCGGCTCCTCCTTTGCCAGGGACCTCCCCAACCGAAGGCCTATCTCTTTGATTTAATTGTAGTGGGGCGATCTGCTCTTGGTGTTGCAAGCGGTCCCTGCTGCCTGCTTCTGCTGCCACGAAGGTTCTGCCGCCTGCATACTGTGTCCTCTGCTACCGCTCCGGTCCCAGCCAGTCCCAGTTAGTTCCAGTTGGTCCCCACCGGCTGCGGAGGGCATCCTCCGGCCATCTCCGCCGTCCGGTGTTCCGGCCGCCTCTGCTGTCCGGTGTTCCTAAATTTCATTTCTTCATTGAAGGGGATTTCCATCCTTAACTTATGGATGTTGCTCCACATAGCTTTTTATAAGATTTTATCGGCACTCATAACCATGAGTCACATAGCCATAGAAGAGGACAAGGACGAGATGCTGAGGGTATCCCTATTGAAGGAGGAAGTTGTTTGCTTCATTTGATAGATGAAGCATCCAAGACTCAATAGGATACGGCATCTTACCAAGGTCAAACTTTCTTCAGAATTGTCCCATCTCTCAGCTAGAGCAAGGACACTACAGCTGTAGCCAGCTTTCCTATCAAGGATCATTTGACGTGACAACAAATATTTCGTTTCAATGTTATCAGCGCTGTAAAATTAGAATCAAGTTATCTATTAGTTGACTTTATGAATGCTTGCTAACATTACATCAGAAGCTAGGATATGCTGTTCTCTGGTACTAATTTAGTACAAGTGATGAAGACATAGCCCCACTTCTGAGACTATCCCACAATTGAACCTACTTTTTAGAGTTAGAAAATTAAAGGGAGGAGATTTAGAAAAACACTTTAAATGTATTCCTATACAAATGAGAATACCCTTTCTTCTTCATATAAAAGCCACATAGAATCTCTTTAGAACTTAAGTATATCACTGTATTTTCTTATCAAAAGACTGCTAATTATGTCTGAGAGATTCAGTACTTTTCTTTTGTCTAACAGATGATAAGACAGCACAAAAACAATTTGAATAAAGAATAAAGGCTCATTTTTGCAACATTTCTATGGACTGATTTTTTCTTAGCATCATTATTTCTCTCTCTCTCTCTCTCTCTCTCTCTCTCTCTCTATCTCTCTCTCTCTGTGTGTGTGTGTGTGTGTGTGTGTGTGTGTGATGGAGAAGGGAGTCACAGCATGCAACTTGAAGTAGGAGGACAAATTTCTGGAATTGGATTTCTCCTAGTTTTTTGGGTTCTGGAGAAGCTAACTCAGATAGCCAGGTGTCCATGGCACTACCTTTACCAGACTGAGCCATCTCACTGCTCTATATGAATTCCTATGCATACATTTTGTTACATAAACAGGGTACTAGCCACATAAAGAGATATTTGATTTTCACTATGTCTTAGTCAATATTCTATTTCTGTGATGAGGCATACAGCCACATACCTCTTATAAAGGGAAACATTTAATTGGGTCTGACTTACAAATTCAGAGATTGAGTTCATTACCAGCATGACAGGAATCATTGCAGCATGTGTGCAGATATGGTGCTAAAGAAGATGCTGTGAGTTGTACATCCAGATCAACAGGCAGCAGCGAGAAACTCTGATTGGGCTTTGGCTTTTGAGACCCCAAGGCCCAACTCTAGTGACATGATTCCTCCAATAGGGCCACATCTCCCAAGCCTTTCAGATAGTGCCACTCCCTGATTATGAAGCATTCAAATATATGAGCCGGCCAGGTATCCTCGTTGGAGTGACATCGTCTTTAAACCCTGGGTGGCAATCCCTGACCCAACGCCGTGATTCCCAGAAAAGACAGGGCAACCTGGAAGTTTAACTACTTCCTTAAGATCATCCAACTTTTGGATGATTATTCAAAATGCTTTATTATGGGAGCAGACTATGTGGGCTCCAAGCAGATGCAGCAGATCCTCATGTCCTTGCAAGGAAGTCTGTGGTGCTCATGGGCAAGAACACCATGATGCGGAAGGCCATCCAGGGGCACCTGGAGAACAAACAACCCAGCTCTCGAGAAATTGCTGCCTCATACCCGGGGCAATGTGGGCATTTGTGTTCACCATTGAGGACCTCACCGAGATTGGGGACATGTTGCTGGCCAATAATGTGCCAGCTGCTGCCCGTGCTGGTGCCATCGCCCCATGTGAAGTCACTGTGCCAGCCCAGAACACTGGTCTGGGGCCCTAGAAGACCTCTTTTTTCCAGGCTTTACGCATCAACACTAAAATCTCCAGGGGCGCCATTGAAATTCTGAGTGATGTGCAGCTGATAAAAACTGGAGACAAAGTCGGAGCCAGTGAAGCCACGCTGCTGAACATGCTGAATATCTCCCCTTTCTTCTTTGTTTTTTTTTTAATTTATTTATTTATTAAGGATTTCTGCCTCCTCCCCGCCACCGCCTTCCATTTCCCTCCCCCTCCCCCGATCAAGTCACCCTCCCTCATCTGCTCGAAGAGCAATCAGGGTTCCCTGACCTGTGGGAAGCCCAAGGACCGCCGACCTCTATCCAGGTCTCGTAAGGTGAGCATACAAACTGCCTGGGCTCCCCCAAAGCCAGTATGTGCAGTAGGATCAAAAACCAACTGCGATTGTTCTTGAGTTCCCATTCTTCCTCATTGTCCGCTATGTTCAGCGAGTCCGGATTTATCCCATGCTTTTTCATACCCAGGCCAGCTGGCCTTGGTGAGTTCCCGATAGAACACCCCCATTGTCTCAGTGTGTGGGTGCACCCCTCGCGGTCCTGAGTTCCTTGCTCGTGCTCTCTCTCCTTCTGGTCCTGATTTGGACCTTGAGATTTCTGTCCGGTGCTCCATTGTGGGTCTCTGTCTCTGTCTCCTTTCATCGCCTGATGAAGGTTAATATTCAGGAGGATGCCTATGTGTTTGTCTTTGGATTCACCTTCTTATTTAGCTCCTCTAGGAACATGAATTATAAGCTCAATGTCCTTTATTTATGGCTAGAAACCAAATATGAGTGATCATCCAGCAGGTGTTTGACAATATCAGCATTTACAACCCAGAAGTGCTTGACATCACAGAGCAGGCTCTGCGCTCTCGCTTCCTAGAGGGTGTCCAGAATGTTGCCAGTGTTTGTCTGCAGATGTTGACTGTTGCCTCAGTGCCACACTCGATCATCAATGGATACAAGCGGGCTCTGGCTCTGTCTGGGGAGACTGAGTACACCTTCCTACTTGCTGAAAAGGTCAAGGCATTCTTGGCTGATCCATCTGCATTTGTGGCTGCTGCCCCCGTGTCTGCTGCCACCACTGCTGCTCCTGCTGCTGCTGCTTCAGCCCCAGCTAAGGCTTAAGCCAAGGAAGAGTTGGAGGAATCAGATGAAGATATGGGATGTGGTCTCTTTGACTAGTCCTCTCAAAGCAACCAACTCAGACAACTTAATCCAAGAAACATGGAAATAAAAGCTTACTTCTGTTAAAAAAAACAATATATGAGCCTATGCGGGCCATTCTATTTCAGATCACCTCATACTAATTGTTATATTTTAGTTGCTTAGGTGTTTTTATTCAATTAATTATTTATTAATTATTAATTAATTTTTATTAAGATATCATATTATTTAAAACATCACTTGTCATACCATGTAAAATTTGTTATAGAACAATCAGAATTATCTAATATGTAGCATATGGGATAAGGTTGAAGAGAATTGAACCACATGGTTTAAATTCAGTCCTTTGGTAAGTTAATAAATGCATTGTGAGTTAGTTGATGACTGATAGTTCAGTTTTCTCTCATAACAACTTTCAGATAAAGTTGGGAAAATTCTGTTAAAGTCCTTAGCTGTGAGTCATGAAAGTGTAAGAATGAATCCTCTTTGAAGAGGCTACACTACATAACTACATAAAGGGAAGGTATGAATTATGCCAGTGATCAATGCCTTTCAGAAGTCAGAGGAAAGAGGAAGGTGAAAAAGGATGTAAGCGGGGTCTATAGGGTTGGGAAAGTTCTCTGTGTCCAGTGGTGGATATATATGCTCTTGGAAGATCTTAGATCACTATCTATTGAAAAGTAGCCTCAGCAAATGGTGTCAAAGTCTATAAAGACTACAATGCCAAGTGTGAACTAACAAAAACAAAGTGTATGACAGAATAAACTTTCTGAATGAAGAAATGGGCTACTTTTTGGTAGGGTATTTATTCTGTTAAGGAATATGCCTATGCAGAAGAGAGACACACAGGGAATTTCTGCATCTTCCTCTCAAATTTAATGTGAATCTAAAATTAAATAAAATGTAAATATTTTAAAAAAGATTATGAGATGAAAGAATGTTAATGGTTAAAAATCTTTCCAAATAAAAACTTTTTGGCTCTTCATACCTGACTATTTCAAAAATATAATTATGTTCTTCCACATTCCAATGAATGTGCTTGTGCTTCAATACACTTAAATGTAACATGAGGGCCTGTTTGTTGGGGTTTCTGTCCTCCCAGTTCCTACAGTTGGTAAGCCCCAAAAGAAAATCACACAGAATTCTACACTAGCCATAAACTGATTGGCCCATTAGTTCAGGCATCGTATTAGCTCTTATAATTTATACTAACCCATTATTTTTATCTATGTTAGTCACATGGTTCAGTACCTTTTTCCGTGGGGCAGGTCGCATTCTGCTTCTTTGGTGTCTGTGCAGGAGTGTGGGAAGAGCTCCCGTCTTCCCAGAATACCCCTGTTCTCATTGCCCCAGCTCTACTTCCTGTCTGATTGTCCAGCCGATACTTCCTGCCTGGCTAATGGCCAATCGGTGTTTATTTAAAACATAATTGACAGAATACAGAATTGTTGCACACCACTTACATATAAAGGTTATTCTTATATTCTTACCCACCTGCATATACACATAAGCATATAAGTATTTAAGGCATGATTGTATATATTTGTTCACATACATGTGTATTTTAAATTAATGTGGATATATACTCTAATGACACACTTGGATGTATATGTACACACATATATATATACACATTCAATATATTTTAGTATCTATAACTATACATATTTCCCCATATCTATTTGTATATGTGTACATCTGTAAGTTTATCTATGTGTGTATATGCATACATTGAGGATAAACTTATATACATATTTAAGAGATACCTATACATGCATATATTTGTATGTAAGACACACCTGAATATATATGTATGCATACCTAAAATGTACACTAAATATATACTTTTGCATTAAGAAACAAGTATGTACATATATTTGTATACCCTAGAAACAAATTTTATGCATTTCACTTATACTTATTCTTAATACATAACTGTGTATGTGTATACACAGATATATGTAAATAAGGCACACCTGTGTATGTATAGGCACATGCATGTATGCACATTTAAGATATACTTATGTATATATACATGTAAATATGCACATTTAAAACATTCATAAATATTTAAGTTCATATTAACTAAGCTAAAGAAAAGTGTATAGTAGGAATTTGGTATGTGATCTCTTGACTATATGTGTTATATACAACACTATGCTCTTCATAGGCATAGATAATAATTGACACATTTTCCAAATTTGATTATAAAACAAGTTGTTCAAAGAAATCAGAATGATATCAGCAAAGATGATGGGCCCCATACATCTACTTGAGGAAACCTGGGGAATATGATGTTTACAGAATCAAAGCAATGCATTTCAGGGAATTCTCCTCTTTCTAGAAATTCACTCACTTCCAGGGCAGTGCAATTTCTTTTCCATCCATCCTATCCCTCTTGCCTTTCCATTGGCATCTTCCTTAGAGTATATTCTAGCTTTGTTTGTACAGCAGCACCTCATTTATAAATGACATTGCAAGGGCTATTATTGAAGTTGTTTGCAGAATGTAGAATAGCTGTCAAATTGAGCAGAGGCAAACGGTTTGCTGCAAACAGCAAATAAAACATACTCATAAATGATTAAAGGCACTCCGTAAGCAATCCTTCCCAAGAAAAGGGAAGTGTTGTCAGACAGAGAATTCATCTGTCTTGTGCATCTGGGATGAAGCAAAAACCAGTTGCTTCTAATAGCTATCACATTATTAAGATGCTCATCAGGCCTCAGAAGAAGAAGCTCTCTACTACAAGTTCAAGCATTTAAGTGTGTTGTTATGGCATCAACGGGACTTGCTCCTGTGACATAAACCTTATTGCACAAACTCCTTTTAATCATTTCAGTGACTTTATAAAGAGAACATTAATAAACTGGAAATCAGTGACATAAGATAAGGAAGCAGCTAAGCCTACCCTTCATACAATAGAATGTTACTCAGAAGTAGCACAGATACATAAATATAATGTCTTATGTAGGTGGTGTGTTTATGTGTATATGTGTGGTTACACACATGCCCATGTGTGTGGAGGCCAGAGAAAAATCTCCAGGGTCATTACATGGCCCTACTCACTGTTCTTCCTTCTTGAATTAGGCTCTGACATTGACCTGGAGTTCCCTCATCAGACCAGGCTCACTCATCCGCTGTTCCCAGGGTCACTTCTGTCTGATGCAATACTGGTGTGACGAATTCATGCCACACATCCAGCTTTCTGACTTAACTGACTTACTCTCTCCCCAGCCCAATATAGCTTTCCTTTATTGACATGGTAGCTAACACTATTGAAGAAATTTTTGATGTACTTAGAGAGCTTCATTCTTAATATGTTCATGGAGAGTAAAAAGTCTTCAGGATACCAAGCAATAATGAAACCTGTATTTCCACTTGTTATAGGGAAACATGAAAGGCCTTAGAAAAAGTTATTGTACATGATCACATTTAGTTTACAATAAAACCCACAAACAATGTGTGTGTGTGTGTGTTGTACATGTGAGTGTGTGTTTATGTAGAAGTGTTTATGATGTTGTGTAAGTGTATAAATATTTGTGTGCTGCCACAATGACAAAGCCATTTGTTTTCCTTAACCATACTCTAATCACTGAATCTGGATTTTGCTGAACTGATGGGTCAGTGATTTCAGGGACTGTCCTAACGTGGCCTCCTCAACACTGGCATTGCAATGAGCATGGTTCTTTTCACCGTGTTGAGATTTAGATTCTCATTCCTGTATGGCAGGCAGTTTATTTTCATAAACTTTAAATGTTTTCTACTCTCATTTGTATGAAGGCCCTCCCTTGGCACCCTGATAGTCATTTCCCTGTTTCTTCACTCCAGATTAGTCTCCCCTCAGAACATCACATCAGTGGGCAAGCAATAGGCTTCTTTCATGCAGCCTGCCATTATGGCAGTTTTGGTTGTTCTATGTTCAGTCAATACATTCTGTGCACAAGTGTTCATTTTGTACTATGTCCATAGATGGAAAGAGAAACTCCTTGAACACTAAGGAAAATCTTATGACTTCTGATGTTCCATAAGCTTATTTCCTTTTGGGAGAGATTAGACACAACTGACCTGACCATCTGTAAAAGACTTTAAACTGGGTATTGAAATCTCAAATGGGCTTTGGATCAGGTGACATTGAAGTCTAACAAGAACCTGGAAATGGAGGAAAAAGTTGGGCAACAGAGGAAAACTTTTCATGGTTAGAAGCAAATCATGGCACTACCTAATTAGAGGAGGGTTTTGTTTTGTTTGGACAACTTGTCCAGATTTAGGCAATGTATATAAATGCACCTCTTTTCTACGAACATTTAAATTCTGTTCAGTGGACTCCCCTCCCTAAGGCAGACTCTGGTTTGCCTACAAGTTGTATATTGACATCAAAATTTATTATCTATAAAAATATCTTTTCTTTGTGTTCTCTTTGAACTGCTTATGCCACTAGATTCCTTATTTTCCTTATTTGTGAATAAAATATCTAGCCCTTGCTGATTTACTTTTAGCTTTTTCATTTTATGTTATCTGTCATAATCAATTGATTAATCGGTGCAGTGCTGGAGTCAGTTTCCAGGAGCTAGCACACGCTAAGCAGGTGCTCTGCTACTGTGCCACATTCTCAGACCCCTGTTCATTTTTGTATCTGTGTGATAATTGTAATTTTACTTAAAAATATTCATCTTTTATGCTAAAAAGATAACTCAGAGCTGATAAGAACATGCTATTCTAGTAGAAGATCTGAGTTTGCTTCCTAAAGTCTATGTCAGGTATTTTACATTTGCCTCTAACATCCTCTCCAGGAAACCTGACCCCTTCTTCTGTCCCCAGATTGCACAAATTGTCACCTGTGCATATGTAGGTGCGCAAAAACTCTCTCTCTCTCTCTCTCTCTCTCTCTCTCTCTCTCTCTCTCTCTCTCTCTCTCTCTCTCTCTCTCTGTCTCTCTCTCTGTCTCTCTCTCTGTCTCTCTCTCTCTCTGTCTCTCTCACTCACACACACACACACACACACACACAAATTGATAATAAATTTAAATCTTTGAAGCTCATCTTTGGCAATCAATTAAATTCAGGTTAAGTTGGCCATATACAATGCAAACCTATGTCGTTCCAGGAGTGAGTCACACATTTCCATGACAACACTTCTGCCAGTTTCAGTTTCTTTTTCACATCATATAGTGTGGTACATGATAAGCTCTCCTCCACCCAGGACAGAACAATCTCTCAAGAGAGCTTTACCTTTCCACAGCAGGTCCATCTAATGAGGCATACATGCTTTTGAAAGAGGTATCTTACTTTCCAAAAATAGCAGGACTCTTCAAAGTATAGCACTGATAGAAGACTTGTAACTTTGTAGTTAGGGTCACATAAAAGAAGAATCCACAAGATTTCAGTGTCAGGTTCCTCTAAGATTCATTTTTTTTTTCAAATTGGCATGTTTATTGTTGGAAGATTCCAGAGAAAAAAATGCAACATTTTTTTTCCTGCTCTATTATACTTGTAGGTGTCATTAAGTGTTTATTCTCATAGGAAACCCTTGATGGTAATAGATCAAGTTTGTATGACTTGTTTATGTCATAGATTGGCATATAAGTATCCAGTTCTATTAATTTATTTTTTACTTTAATTTATTCCCTTTGAATCCTTCCTACTGTCCTGTTCATCCCTATTTCAGCACTTGGAGATGATCTTAAAATCACCTGGGCCCAGATTCATCTCCATGTACTGAAATAGGACTAGAAAGAGAGCTCATCTGGTAAAGGCAGTGGCCATTAATCCTGACGACATGAGTGCATACTCTGTGACTCATGTTGTGGAAGGTGAGAACCAACTAGAAGTTATGTTCTGATATCCACATGTTCATTGATCAACAAACACATGTAATTAAAAAATAGTTTTGAAAACAAGGAACCTAGAAAGATTGCTCAGTGGTGGAGAATACTTGGTGCTCTTTCAGAGGACCTAGGTTCAGTTTCCTGCACACACATGATTTCTCATAACCTTCTACAATTCCATTTCCACGGTATCTGATGCTGCCTTCTGACCTCTGAGGACACCAGCATGCATGCAGTAAACATACTGTCTTAGTCCCTGTTCTATTGCTGTGAAGAGACACATTGTCTATGGAAAGTCTTATAAAAGAAAGCATTTCATTGTTACTGTCTTACAGTTTCAGAGGTTTATTCTATTATTATAGTGGGAAGCATGGCAGCAGACAGGCAGACAAGGTACTGTAGGAGTAGTTGAGAGTTCTACATGCGGATTTACAGGCAGCAGGAGAGAGACTCTGAGCTTGGAATGAGCCTACGCCCAGTGACACACTTCTTCCAACAAGGCCATACTTCCTATTAGTTTCAAATAGTGTCCCTCCCTGATGACCAAGTATTCAAGTCTAGGAGTCTATTCAAACTACCACACCCACATATTTGTAGACAAACATTAGCATACATAAAATGAATAAATAAATAAAATGATTTAAAGTAAAAACTTGTAAAAATAAGTAAAAAAAATAGGAATTGCAGCCTATAAGCCATACAGTAAATAAATATGATCAAAACCATCAAGTGGGCTTTGTGTAGAAACTGTTTGTAGAGACAGCTTGGCTTATTAAAGCTATCTGAAAAGCCATTGTGCTTAGGAGTTCTGACTGTCAGAAGTGTCCTTTAGATAAAAAACTATCTTTATCTTTACCTATCAGTTTGTGTATACCATTTCCTCTGGGTTAACTTTGGGCTGAGCAATTGTAATACACAAATAAACACTCTATTCAGACCATTATAATGGGTGCTGTCTCATTTAAGGGAGCTATGCACTGAACTCAGACAACAAATACTTTCCTTAGATACCTGAAATGTGAGCAAGGGACTCAAGATTTAAGCATCAGGACTATTTGGCTACCACCAACCTGCTTTAGCTCTTGCAACTGAAAGCACCTAACATCTCAAAAGTCTTGTGGAGACAACTCACCTTTGTGAATGAGATAAGGAGTCCTGAATCGTGGAGATGTGAGTTTATAATATTAACATTTCAAGCTCCTATGAATGAAATGATTGCTGTCATGGGAACACAGGCTGCCTACTTTTTACAGAGAGTTCTTGGTGCTCATGATAGGAGCTGTAATTACAAGGATGATCTATTGTGAGTTTAAGCAAAACTGAATGCATTTGCTTCTGTTCAGATGCTAGATCAATATTTGAATTTCCATGTGTGTAGGCAAAAGCCAAGCTCTGATTCTCTCCATCAAGGACCAAGGTAGGATCTCACCAAACTGCTCCTGTATCTGAGGCATGATCTATTTTGCCACTTAGTCATGAAGCTTAGCCTGAGCTTGTATGCCTCTGTTGGCTAAGGCTCTGTTGGTTGATTCCTCAACTCAAGCACCTTTGAATTAAGCATTAGTAAGAGAGTAAACAGCATCAAAAGGAAGGATTTAAAGTAAAATAAGAAGAAATGTAAAAATAAGCAAGCAGGGGAAGAGCTAGAGGGATTGATAGCCTAGAAAGCACGTAGACTGTAGGTATGGGGAGCACAACTACGAAACAGCTTTGCACTGAAAGCAAAACAGCTCCATCTGCCCTTTGACCTTGCCTTAGGACATAACAAATAAGTGAAATATTCCCTGCCAAGTTTTATCCATCAAACAACAACACACGGGGTCCTATAATTTCCTGGCAGATTCTTTGAAGAAGCCCACATCTCTGCTGATCATAGGCTTCCACTGTAACCAAATGTCATTCACTTCCTTCTCTTTTCTGCCTCAAATCTTGTGTTGCTCAGCATCTGATTCCTCTCAAACCTCCTGGAACTTCACTGTAGCCAACAGTGCCACTGCTGCTTTTCTTGTCCTTGTTCTTACAAAACACTGGACAAATAAATTTCAGGAAAGAAGAAGGCTTGTTATGGCACAGTTTGAAGGTATAGTCCATTGTCTTCGTTAGAGTTGTTATTGCTGTGAGGAGACACGATGACCATGGCAACTCTTACAAGGAAAGCATGTAATTGGGTTGCCTGGCTTACAGCTAAGAGGTCCAGTTGATTATCAACATGGCAGATGTGGTACTGAAAGTCCTACATCTTGAAGGCAACAGGAAGTTCACTGAGACACTAGGTGGTATCATGAGCATAGGAAACCTCAAAGTCTGCCCCTACAGTGAGAAATTTCCTCCAACAGTGCCATATCTCTTCCAACAAAGCCTCACCTCCCAACAGTGCCACTCCCTATGGGATTATGGGGGTCAATTACATTCAAACTACCTCACTAACCCACCAAGGAAGGAAAGGCATAGTGGCAGGAGTGTGAGGCAGCTGCCACACTGTGTCCACAGAGAGGAAACCAATGAATGTTGGTGCTCACCTCGCTTTCTCTCTTTACTCAGTCCAGGACTACAGCCCACAGACTTCAAAGCGTTTTTTCTCTCCTATGTAAAAGTTTTTTTGAGAAAACCTGTGTAGACACGCCTAGAGGTGTTTCTATGACAATTCTAAAAATCAAGTTGAGAATCTCGATGAGCCATCACAGACACTAGAGCCTCCTCGGTTACCATTGCCACAGTTCCCGAGGAGACATCTTGCTCCACGTTGCTGTACTCATAGTAAACTGAATGTGGGTAGAGACAGGTACTACTACAGCTGGCTCAGATATCTGAGACGTAAAGGGAACAGATGTAGTAAAATGAAAAGTGTGGCTTCTACTCCTGGGAGAGAGGCATTTTCATGATCAAGGAAAATTTTCTTCAAACAGAAAAGAAGGGGCTCACCCAGGTGGCATGGTGTTTGTGGATTAAAGGAAGTAGCATGCAGAGAAACAGCCTCTGTGATTATGAGGAACAGAATTATTCTTACATTTACAAAATCCGCTGAAATATTTGCCTTTCTATGTGACCTCTAAAGATACTTCTGATCTCAAAGCACTCTGCCTTCACAGTTATCAAAACTTTTTAATAAAAAGGGGGAAAGATTTACTTTTAATTTTTTGGGAGTGTTTGTGTGTGTGTGTGTGTGTGTGTGCATGTGTATGCACACACACACACATGCACATGCTTAAATGCATGGACTTTTGAACGCACATGCTTGTGTATATGTATGTTCTTGGGGAGGAGGGTGTTGGGTCTCCTAGAGAAAGAGTTACAAGCAGGTGTTAACTGCCTAATGTGGATTCTAAGAGCCAAATTCAGGTGTTCTGTAAGAGTAGCACATGCTCTTAGCAGCTGAGGCATCATCTCTATCTCTCCAGTCCTGTCAGTGACTAGAGTCCTGTGCATGTGGATGCTGAGAGTGTCATCTGGATATTCAAATCATCCTCAGCTTTTGTACATAAATGGGTCTGGCTTTAGCATGCTAACACCCATCTCTCGGTTTTTCTGCAGGCTATGCCTATTTCTTCTTCCATTTTTCTATTTGTCAAGTAAAACTCCATAGATTATATGATAATAACTCAAATAGAGTATATCCTTTGGGAACATATTTTAAATGCATGAAAGAATAAATTACATGTATTACCTTAGTCTAAGAAGCCAGTCAATTTCACATATAAGTCTGGCTATATCAGACTTTAGTGTGAAGGATTTTCACTTTTATTTCTTTTTTCTTTTACTATTATAATTATTTACTGATGATTTTGGATTTTACTTCAATTACCCTAATCCTCCTCACCTTCCAGTCCCTCTAATATGTATCCCTTACCCTGGAACATCCCTCCCAAAAGTACCCTCTCAAAATTAATTAAAAACAAAACAAAAAAAATCACCTCACTCTCTCTTTCCAGCTTCCCCAACACCTCCTTATTCATCCCAGTGGAACTGGGAACTGCAGTGTGTCATGCACTATATACTCTTTGGTCTAATCAATCCCAACCACAAATGTTCATTGCAGTGAGCCACTGGTCTGGTTCAAAGCCTCTGGCCTCTGGCATACCATCATTGCTGAAGTCTCCCTGAAACTCCTCTCAGAAATCTTGCTGTTGTCCCAGTCATGGAGATCCTGTGGCTATCATTCTGCTGGACTGGTTCCTTCAGATACTCCAGTGGGTCACAGATACGGTGGACGTTAGGGTGGGCCAGCCTAAGGCCAAGGATGTGGATCTGTGTGGGAGCTAAGCAGGTCATTCTGGGCTGACGAGACCACCCCCATTAAGCAAGGGGTAGAACCAGATCTCCCATCCCTGTGGAGAGGTGTGGGAAATTTCTCCCTAGTGTGAGGGGCCAGCTCTCCCGTGAAGAATGGTGCCAGCTCTCCTGCAGCAGGCCAAGGAGGGGCAGGATCAGCTCTCCCAGGCATTGAAGGGTGGAGCCCGATCAACACAGCCCTTGTGTTTCAATATGCATGTTTCCTATGAAGGCATACACAGGCCTGTCTGCCGCCTCTTGCCCCAGGTAGATGAAAGACACCCACAGGCCAGCCTGGGTCCCTGCAGTCCAAGCTGACTGAAGGCATCCACAGGCCAATCTGGGTCATCACAATTTAGGCTAACAGAAGGCATCTACTTGCCTGCTTGGTCCTACTCAGCCTAAGTGGAGGAAAGGCATCCACGGGGCATCCTGGGTCATTGCAGTCTTGTATAACTGAAGCCATCCATAGGCCAGCTCAGCTCCTTGTGATGCTAGGTGGGTAGGTGCCATTATGATGAGCAAATATAGGGTGGATAAATGGGAGAGAAAGAAAAGCAGAATGATTCATGTGCTGTGGAAGGAGGTGACACTGAAGAGGTGAGGACAAGGAGGAACAGGCTGATTTGGGTGGCCTGCCTGCCACCCTGGGCCAAGATGATGTCCAGGATCAGACCTTGGTCTGTGCTCCTACTGCAGATGGGGTCTGTGTTGACATCCATGACTCATGTTGTTATCAAAGGTCAAACGCATGTGTGTTGTCTGCTGTCTAAAGGCTGTGCTGCTTCTTGAGCAATGTTGATCTGAGCAGACCATGATGACATTTGGGCATCAGCTTCTGCCAACGGCCATGTCTGGGTCCATGACCCTACCACAGTCAGGGTTTGTGTTGATGTTCATGGTTTCAGTAACCACTGATAGCTAAGTGAGTCTGGTCAGTCACCGAGGCCAAGGTGGCATCTGAGAGTAATGAAGCAGCTGGGGTCAAACATACATATACGGCCTGTGCTGCTTTAAATTTCCATGGTAACATCTGGTCCAGACTGTAGCTGAGGGCCGTGTCTGGGTCCACGGCCCTACTGCAGTCATGGCCTGTGTTTCTGTCCGTGGCTCCTGTTGTCATTGAAGATCATATTTAAGCCAGGGGTCTAGGCTACCACCTGAGGCCCTGTTGGCATCTAAGAGCAGTCCTGCCACCAGAACCATGCTGATCTCTGTGGTCCATGCTACTACCCAGGGACATGGTGCCATCTGGGCCTGTGCTGCTGCCAAGGGCCATGTTTGGGTTCATGGCCCTATGGAAGCCAGGGTCTGAGTTCATGTCTGTGGCCTGTGTTGTCACTGAAAGTCACACAGATAACTGAACTTTGGTCAGCTTGAGACCATGTTGTCACTGTTACCATACTGATCTGGATAGTCTGTGCTGCCATCCAAGACTGTGGTGATATCCAGGCCCAAGCTTCTGGCCAGGGCCTACATCCTGTCTAGTCTTGATTCTGCTGAAGCTGAGGTCTCTGTCTATGTCCATAGCCTATGTTAGCACATTTCTTTCTTGTGTGGTGGATATACATACAAGTTTCTTCTCATGCATATTTGGGTATATGAAAGATAGAGTTTAATCTCTAATACTTCAACAGCCCAGTTAGATATATTTCATATGGAGTGACTATTTTAACCTTTGGATATCTGAAGCAGATTATGTATGCTGTTTACTTAGCCACCAGCAATGTGATCTTTCAGGACGATGAGATATACACACTATTCCTGCACTGATTGGAGGAAGAGATGAGTGACTGATTTCCCAGTTGGACTGCTCCAATATTTAGACCTTAGGCCCTGGAGTACACCCATTCCCTCCCCCTCCCATCTCATTCCCAGCAATCGGTCAGTAAGACTCCTCTGGACATGGACATGCCTCTCCATCACCCCACCACTGACTGGACTCTATAAAGTACAAGATACACTCTGTTCCTCAAACTCCCCCAACTTAACATCCTCCCCTGGCCAACCATCACCCATGGCATCAACAGCCCTTGGAGCCAAAAGCACAACCTATACAAATTGGAGGAAAATGTGAGTGACTGGTCTCTCAGCTGGACTGCTCCAGTTTCTAGGCCCTAGGACCTGAGGAAGGTCCTGTGCCCCTCCCCCTCACATCTCAATCTCAACAGCTGATCAACAGGTAGAAGTTCTGACGACAGGGTGCTCTACCACCCCCATACCTCATTGAACTCTGTAACTTATAAGACCCACTCTGCCCTCCAAACCCATAAAACCCATCATCTTCCCCCTCGCCAACCATTGCCTGCGACATCAGAAGCCCCTAGAGGCACAAGCACTACCTGCATCAATTGGAAGAAGAGCCTCCTTGTGAAGAGCCTTCTCCAGCAACATCAGCAGACCCTATAGGCACAATCACCACCCATTCCAGTTGAAAGCACAGGCACAGGCAAAACCTGTACCAGTTGGAATAACTGACTACATAGGAACAGGCACAACCCACACCAATTGGAAGAACAGACCCCATTGGCACAAGTAATGTTCACATTAGCTAGAAGAATTAGACGATATGCTGGATATAGGCACCCAACCCCCTAAAACTTCAGCTGAGACAACCCTACTTGACCTGACATCTAGCCAATCACCAGAACCCTTGACCATTCAGGTCAAAGGCAATAAAGGAAATAGATAATAAGGGAACAAAAGTACTATTAAATGAAGACATTCAAGAGAATCAACAGTTGGACCAAAATAAACCCAAACTCATATGAGTAGATGGCAGCATAAGAATACATTTAACAATGTAAAGAACAATATGGCACCACCAAAATCCAGTGGTTCTAAAACAGCAAGACCTGAACATCCCAACAAAGATGAAACAGAAGAATACGACCTTAAAAATAAATTAATGGGCCCTGTAACCACCAGAACTTTGGACCAGATGGCCCCCAGAAATGAGCATCTTAATCCCCACTTAGAGGGCTCAGCTCTCTAGGCCCTTGTTCGGGGAGAAACAGCCCATTCTTCTACTTCCAGACACTAAGTCCCAGAGATCCCAAGCAGCCTCTGAAAACATACTACTGTCCTCTACATCTTTGACCACTGGAGTCTTTACCAAGACTGCCGCTGGAGACAAGCCCCAGAGCCTTATCAGCATCCACTAGAGGCACAGACCCACCTGCACCTGGGGGCAAGAAAAACCACCTAAGCCACAGGTCTCACCATTGCCGATTGGATGAAGAGGAATCCCCTGAAGCACAGGCCCCAACTGCACCCACTGAAGGAAAAGATGGACAGATGGCAGTGTAAGAACACAAGCAACAACATAAAGATCAATATGGTACCACCAGAACCTAGCAGTCCTACACCAGGAAGACCTGAACATCCGAACCCAGGAGAAACAGAAGAAAATGACTTTCAATCTAACTTTATGAAGGTGATAGAAATCCTTAAAGAAGAAGTGAAAAATTCCCTTAAAGAAATGGAGGAAAAGACAAACAAAATCAGTAAATCACTTAAAAAAAAACCCAAGAAAACAATCAAACAGGTGAAGCAAACAGTTCAGTCCTCAGACTTGAAAACTGAAATAGAGGCAACAGAGAAAATGCAAACAGATGGAATTCTGGAAATGGAAAATCTGGGTAAATGAACAGGAACTACAGAAGCAAGCATAACTAACAGATTACAAGAAATGGAAGAGAGAATCTCAGGAGGTGAAAATATAATAGAGGTATTATATTCATCAGTCAATGAAATCATTAAATCCAACAAATCTTTAATACAAAACATCTTGACACCATGAAAAGACCAAAACTAAGAATAATAGGGATAGAAGAAGGAGAAGTCTAACACAAAGGCACATAAAATATTTTCAACAAAATCATAGAAGAAAACTTTCCTAATCTAAAGAAGTATCACCCTATGAAAATACAAGAAGCTTACAGAACACAAAATAGACTAAACCAGAAAAGAGAGTCCCCTTATCATATAATAATCAAAACACTAAACATACAGAATAAATAAAGAAGGTTAAGAGCTACAAAGGAAAAAGGCCAAATAACATATAAAAGCAGATCCATTAGAATCACACCTGACTTCCTGATTGGTTTGATGATTTTTTTCCTGGATGAGTATGAAGTGTCCTTCTCTGAAAACTCTGAAAGTCAGAAGGTCTTGGTTGGATATGCAGCAGACACTAAGAGATCATGGATACCAGCTCAGACTGCTATACCCAGCAAAGGTTCTAATCATCATAAATGGAGAAAACAAGATATTCCAGAAAAAAGAAACAAATTTAAACATTACCTACCCAAAAATCCAGCGTTAAAGAACATACTAGATTGCTCTTTGAGCTGATGAGGGAGGGGGACTTGATTGGGGGAGGGGGAGGGAAATGGGAGGCAGTGGCAGGGAGGAGGCAGAAATCTTCAATAAATAAATAAATAAATGAAAGAAAAAACAAATGCAAACATTGCCTCAGACTAAAGGGTAGGAAAAACACATTCTGATCAAATGGACCTAAGAAATAGGGAGGTGTAGCTATCCTAATATCTAACAAAATAGATAAAACTAAAGTCAATCAAAAGAGATAGAGAAGGATACTTCATACTCATCCAGAAAAAAATCATCAAAATAAAGTCTCAATTCTGAGCATTGATGCCCCAAATACAAGAGTACCTACATATGTAAAATAAACATTGCTAAAACTTAAATCACACATCAAACTGCACACACTAATGGCAAGAGGCTTCAAGATCCCTCTCTCAACAATGGATTGGTCTGCCAGGCAGAAACTTAACAAAGAAGTCAGAGAACTAACAGAAATCATGACTCAAATGAATTTAATAGACATCTAAAGAGTATTTCACCCAAATACAAAACGATATTCCTTCTTCTCAGCATCTCATGGAACCTTCTCTAAAACTGACCACATTATTGGCCGTAAGGCAAATCTCAACAGATAAAAAATATTGGAATAACCCAATGTGTCTTATTGGATCTAACTTTATGATGTAAAGTTAGAATTCAACAACATGAACTGCATAAAGCTTACAAACTCATGGAAATTGAACAGTGCTCAACTGAACCATCCCTGGGTTAAGGAAGAAATAAATAAAAAATATAATGACTTCCTTGATTTAATGAAAATGAACCCATACTTATGGGACACTTTAAAAAATAGTGATAAGAAGAAAATTCATAGCCCTAAGTGCCTACATAAAGAATTTAAAGAAATCTCACCAAGTGGTTAAGAGCACATCTAAATGATCTAGAACAGAAAGAAGCAAACTCATTCAAGAGTAGGAGACACCAGGAAATAATAATCCAATTGAGGGCTGAAATCAATAAAATATTAACAAAGAAAGCAATACAAAGAATCAATGAGATAAAGAGTTGGTTCTTTGAGAAAATCAACAAGGTAGATAAACCCTTATCCAAGCTAACCAAAAGGCAGAGAGAATATACAAATTAACAAAATCAGAACTGAGAAGGGGGGCATAACAACAGACACAGATGAAATCCAGAGAATTACGAGGTTATAATTCAAAAACCTGTACTCCACAAAATTGGAAAATTTAAAAGAAATGGACAATTTTCTGGATAGTTATCACATGCCAAAATTGAAACAAGAACAGATAAACAATTTAAATAAACCTATAATCTCTAAGGAAATAGAAGTAGCCACCAAAGGTCACCCAACCAAAAAAAGGTCTAGGACCAGACAGTTTTAGCACAGAATTTTACCAGAATTTCAAAGAAGAGCTAATATAAATATTGCTCAAATTATTCCACACAATAGAAACAGAAGAGAGATTGCTAAATTCTTTTTATGAGGTGACAGTTACTCTGGTACCGAAACCACACAAAGATGCAACTAAGAAAGAGAAGCTACTTGAGACCAGCATAAGAGAGAAGGAGAGATAACATGAGGAATGGGGTTAAGACCATGATGGTGATACCCACAGAAACAATTGAACTGAGCTGGGGAGAGCTCATTGACTCTGTACTAATAATAGGGAAACCTGCATAGTACCAAATTAGACCCACTAAATGTAGGGGTGTGTTGTGAGTCTTGGAGAGTCTGTGGGGCCACTGACAGTGGGACCAGGATTTATCCCTAGTGTTGCCAGTTTGAACTGGCATCTAGGAGCAAATTCTTTTGGGAGGGATACCTTGCTCATCCTATATATGGGGGCGAGGCTTGGTCTTGTCTTGAAGTGAAGTGTCAGACTTTGTTGTCTCCTCATGGGAAGCCTTACCCTTTCTGAGGAGTGGATGGGGAGGGGTGGCGGAAGGTAGAGGAAGCAAGAGGAGGGGAGGGAGTGAGATCAGGCATAGCTGTGTAAAATGGGAAAAGATTGCATTTAAAAACATCTTAAAAGAAAAAAATAACTTTATGAAGATGATCGAGGCTTTTAAAGCAGAAATGACAACTTCCCCTGAAGAAATTGAGGAAAAGACATACAAAACTCTGGAAGAAATCAATTAATCCCTTAAAGAAAGCCAAGAAATCCACAAAAAGGCATTCAAACAGGTTAAGGAAACAATTCAAGACATGAAAATTGATATAGAGGCAATAAAGAAAACACAGAGAGAATTCTAGAATAAATGAACAGGAGCTTCAAATGCAAGCATAACCAACCGAATGGAAGACAGGAAAAGAGAATCTTAGGTATTAACGATACAATAAAGGAAACAGATTTATTGATCGAAGAAAATGTTAAATCCAACAAGATCTAGGCACAAAACATCCAGGAAACCTAGTACACCACAAAAAAGACTAAACCCAAGAATAATAAGGATAGAAGAAGAAGAAGAATGTCAACTCAAAGGCACAGAAAATATATTTAGCAAGAACAGAGAAGCAAACTTTCCCAACCTAAAGATGAACATGCCTACAAAGATACAAGAAACTTAAAGAACAATAAATAAAATGAATCAAAAAATTCCCCTTGCAACATAATGATGAAAACACTAAATATGGAGAATAAAGAAAGAATATTAAGATCTGCAAAGAAAAATGGCCAAGTAACATATAAAATCAGATCCATCAGAAAAACACCCAACTTCTCAATGGAGAATCTAACAGCCTGGACAGATGTTGTGTAGACACTAAAGGACCACGGATGCCAGCCCAGAATACTATAACTAGCAAAGCTTTCAGTCACCAAAGGCAGAGAAAACAAGATATTCCATGAAAAATAAAAAAGATTTAAATAATGTCCATCCAAAAATTTAGGCCTATAGAATGTACTGGAAGGTAAACTCTCACCCAAGGAAGTTAACTATAAACAGAAAAACACAAGCAGTAGATAATCCCACACAAGTGAATCCCAAAGAAAGGAAACACACTTTCACTAACAAAAAAGAGATCAAAATTTATCAGCAAACAACAATCACTGTTCATTAATATCTCTTAGTATCAATAGACTCAATTCACCTATAAAAAGATACAGAATAGATAGGAAAACAGAAGCTGTCCTCCTACTGGATGCAAGAAACACACCTCAATATCAAAGACAGACATTACCCCAGAGTAAATGGTTGGGAAAAGATTTCCAATCCAGAAGACCTATTATATTAGATAATAGAAAAGCTGGTATATTATCTAATATAATAGACTTCAACCAAATTCAACTAAAATTAATCAAAAAAGATGGAGAAAGATATTTTATATTCACCACAGGAAAAATCCTTCAAGATGAAATCTCAGTTCTGAACATTATATGCCCTAAATACAAGAACACAAGTTCCACATTTGTAAAAGAAACAGTACTAAAGCTTAAATTACACATCAAAACCCACACATTAATAGTGGGAAGCATCAATAAACCACACTCACCAATGAACAGGTCTGCCACATAGATACTTAACAGAGATATAAGTGAACAAACAGATATTATGACTCAAATGGACTTAACAGACCTTCAGTAATGTGGTAGGATACAAGATTAACTCAGAGAAATCATGAGCCCTCTTATATACAAAGACAAATGGACTAAAAAAGAAATCAGAAAATATCAACATTTACAATAGACACAAGTAATGTAAAATATCTTGAGGCAAATTTAACCAAGCAAGTATAAAGCCTGTATGACAAGAATTTTAAGCCTTTGAAGAAATTGAGGAAATTATCATAAAATTGAAAGATCTCCCCTGCTCTTGGGTAGATAGGATTAACATAGTGAAAATGGCAATCTTACCAAAGTAATCTACAGATTCAGTGTGATACCCATCAAAATCCCAATACAATTCTTCATGGACCTTGAAAGAACAATATTCAACATCATATGGAAAAATAAAAAACCAAGAATAGCTAAAATAATCCTGTACAATAAGGAACTTCTGGAGGTATCACCATCCCCGACTTCAAGATCTACAGTAGAAGTAAAGTAATAAAAATAGGTTGGTATTGGCATAAAAACAGACATGTGGATCCATGGAAATGAACTGAAGACCCAAATATTAATCTATACATCTATGAACATGCAATCATTGACAAACTAAAATTGTACCATGAAATAAAGATAGCATCTTCAAAAAATGGTGCTGACATATCTGGATGTTGACATGTGGATGAACACAAATAGATCCATATATAATGCTATGCACAAAAGTCTACCCAAGTGGATCAAAGACCTCAACACAAATCCAGTTATGCTCAAACTGATGGAAGAGAAAGAGAGAAGCAGCCTTGAATAGGAATAGAATGGTGGGAGGGAGAAGGGATGTGAGAGGGGAGAATGGGTGGAGAGGAAGGAGGGAAAACCGTGGTTGGTATGTAAAATAAGTAAAAAATTTAAAATAAAAATAAACAAAACAACAAACAGAAACATATACACACTATTGCCAAAAGATAGTAGTAGGAGGATGTGATCAAGGAGAAATCTGAAAAACAAACCCAAACTACTCAGGATGTAGGTTTCTTATTCACGTTTTTTTTTAATTTATTTATTTATTAAAGATTTCTGTCTCTTCCCCGCCGCTGCCTCCCATTTCCCTCCCTCTCCCCCAATCAAGCCCCCCTCCCTCGTCCGCCCAAAGAGCGATCAGGGTTCCCTGCCCTGTGGGAAGTGCAAAGACCACCCACCTCCATCCAGATCTAGTAAGGTGAGCATCCAAACTGCCTAGGCTCCCACAAAGCCAGTACATGCAGTAGGATCAAAAACCCATTGCCATTGTTCTTTAGTTCTCAGTAGTCCTCATTGTCTGCTATGTTCAGCTAGTCCAGTTTTATCCCAGAGTTTTTCAGACCCAGGCCAGCTGGCCTTGGTGAGTTCCCAATAGATCATCCCCATTGTCTCAGTGTGTGGGTGCACCCCTCACGGTCCTGAGTTCCTTGCTCGTGCTTTGTCTCCTTCTGCTCCTGATTTGGACCTTGAGATTTCTTTCCGGTGCTCCAATGTGGGTCTCTGTCTCTGTCTCCAGCAATACCATTCTTGGAAATATACCCAAGAGAGGCCTTATCATACAACAAAATTATATGCTCTACTATGTTCATAACAGCATTGTTTGTAATAGCCAGAACTTGGATAATATCTAGATGCCCTTCAATGGAAGAATGGATGAAGAAAGTATGGAATATATACATATTAGAGTACTACTCAGCAGTAAAAAAACAAGGACTTCTTGAATTCTGCATGCAAATGGATGGAAATAGAAAACACTATCCTGAGTGAAGTAAGCCAGACCCCAAAAGAGGAACATGGAATGTACTCACACATATTTGGTTTCTAGCCATAAATAAAGGACATTGAGCCTATAATTTGTGATCCTAGAGAAGCTAAATAAGAAGGAGAACCCAAAGAAAAACATATAGGCATCCTCCTGAATATTAACCTTCATCAGGCGATGAAAGGAGACAGACAGAGACACACATTGGAGCACCAGACAGAAATCTTATTCATGTTTTATGTGATCCAGAAATTTTATTCTATAATTAGCTCTATTTAAACTTTTCCCTCCCACAGTTTTCCACGAAATATGTTTCTTGGAGCTAGCAAAATGATAGGTCCTGCATTTTAATCCACTCTGTTAGTTTATGTCTCTACTGGGTAATTGAGACCGTTGATATTAAGCAATGTGTGTTAGTGTTTCTCATTAGCTTTGCCTTTTGGTGTTTTATTAGCCCTCTTATGATTAAATGGACATGTTAATTTATTTCTTGTCCTGCCTTTGTGTATTTAACCCTCTCTTTAGACCTATGTGTTCTCCCACTATGCTGTATAAGTTGGTTATGTGATCATAAAGTTCTTAAACCTATTTTTGTCGTGGATAGTTGTCCTTTCTTCTTTCATTGCAATGGATGGTTTTCCTTTGTTTACAGTCTCAATCAACATCTGTGGACTCCCATAAGTAATAGAATAAGTTTAAGCCTTTTTGGCTTTCACAGACTTCACTGAAAATGAACTCTTATTCTCCAAAGTATTTCTTTCCTTAGATTATGTAAGTTATTTTCAATGAGTTTTTAAAAAATATTTTCTGTGCCTTTGACCTAAGTCTCTCCTCCTTCACTACTTATGATGCACACATTTTTCTAGTGGCTCAGAATTTTCATATTCTCTGTTAATGGGTTGTTTCTTTTTTTCTTTGATTTTGTTCCATTATCCTTTGTTTCAATTTCTATCCCTCCACCAATATTTAATGCTAAACCATGGTGTGCTAAGAATCATGATATATGTTTATCCTTTTCATATATAGTGATGGGTGTGGGCTACATGCTTTCCTTCTATCATTGAAGTTTAGGGTCATCAGGATCAGAAAGCACATGTGACATAATTAAAATAAAATCTCACTGTGTCTCTTTCTCTGCCTCTGTCTGTCTCTCCGTCTCTCTCTCTTTCTTTCTCTGCTATTTTATTTTGATATAGGGCATCTCTGTGTTAGAGTCGTGGCTGTCCTGGAACTCACTTTGTAGATCAAGCTAACCTCAAACTCACTGAGATCTGCCTGCCTTTGCTTCCCAAGTGCTGGGATTAAAGGAATGCCCCACCACTGCCCATCTTCATTAAGTTTCTAAGAGTTGTTTGATGGGCAGCTTGAGATGTCCTGGACAAGACCCTTTGTGATGGTGAGAAGAGTATGGACTCTGCTGAGTCTGATGTCTTCCTCTTTTACCCGCAACTTACTTTCCAAATTGAGGTCTTTTGTGAAACCTGGAGCTCTCCAATCAGTTTGATTGACACCCTACATTCTTTCTGTCTCTGCCTCCCCAGGACTGGGCTTACCTGCTTTTGCTACCATGCTTCTCCTTGATCACAAGTTGTGAGGATCTGAACTCAGGTCTTTATGCTTATACAAAAGGGTATACACTAATGGCGCCATCGTTCTAGTCTCTCTTTTTTTCTTCAGATTGTATTTGTTTGTCTGCTTGTTGTGCCTCTATTTCCCCTGTTCTCACTTATTCTGCTTCTCTGAATCAGTAATGACCCTGTAGCTCATAGACTTGCTGGGGAAAAAAAAACTTTTCAGAAGATGAGAGTTAGTATGCTCCGGCCTTAGTGCCAGATGTGAGACAATTTCCATGAACTCCTGGTTAGGGAGGCCCAAAGATATTGTACATTCTTGACATTGAGCTTGTTTGCCCAACAGCAATAAATAAGATGCTATGATGGAAGACACCACACACGCCAGAGGCATGACAGAGAAAAATCAGGATTAAAACGAGTCGAAGCTTCCTCCCTGACAGCTGGGTTTCAAAGAATCCGAAAGTGCTATGTGTGCTGTTGAGAGGAAAAGGTGTCAATGATTGTACTCAGCAGGGAATCCCATAAGCTCTAACACAAATGGGCCAAGGGAAATTCCTCACTTGTGCAATAAGGGCATGACTAAAAATATGAAGGTAACCAATCTCTCTCTGATTGGGTGTGAGGTCCATTCCATAAAAGAAATACATACCTAGTACTGTAACTCCAGAAAGGAAGGCAAGGATATTGAGTAGAGAGGGTTCACTTAAAATATTCAATCTAACAATATAAATAAGCTTGCATGTCTTTAATACTGCCCCATTCAAGGATAATTCCCACTTTCAGATATGTCTGCTAATCCTTGTCTACCCTTTGCACTTCTCTTCCTCACTCTCTTGAATTTCACTGAAGAACATTTTGACTTTTCTGACTAAAGCTGAATTTATTAACTTAATGTAAATTCTCTTCCTTTGAGTGCCATACATTTTCAATGTTCCTTTAGACAAGGAAGATTTTATTACTTAGGACTTTATTGTTCAGTGAGAGGTTAAAAAAATCTTTCCAAATCCCATTATACCTAATTCCTATTTTTTACACATGCATTTAAATAGTCACTAAGTATAAAGATAAGAATTTATCTCTGTCTCCTTTCATCGCCTGATGAAGGTTAATATTCAGGAGGATGCCTATATGTTTTTCTTTGGGTTCACCTTCTTATTTAGCTTCTCTAGGATCACAAATTATAGGCTCAATGTCCTTTATTTATGGCTAGAAACCAAATATGTGTGAGTACATCCCATGTTCCTCTTTTTGGGTCTGGCTTACCTCACTCAGGATAGTGTTTTCTATTTCCGTCCATTTGTATGCAAAATTCACTAAGTCCTTGTTTTTTACTGCTGAGTAGTACTCTAATATGTGTATATTCCATACTTTCTTCATCCATTCTTCCATTAAAGGGCATCTAGATTGAAGCCTAGGCAGTTTGGATGCCCACCTTACTAGACCTGGATGGAGGTGGGTGGTCCTTGGACTTCCCACAGGGCAGGGAACCCTGATTATTCTTTGGGCTGACAAGGGAGGGGACTTGATCAGGGGAGGGGGTGGGAGATGGGAGCCGATGGCGGGGAGGAGGCAGAAATCTTTAATAAATAATTAAAATAAATACATAAATAAATAATTAAAAGAATTTATTTTTGATTCGGTGTTAAGTGATGTTTCTAGTGATGACAAGTTTATTTTCTTCTCTCAAAGACTAACTGATATAGTAGAAATGGCTATCATTTAACAAGTTTATGTATAAATCTAGATCAATTCAGCTGCTATGAAATCTGTTTTGCCAATTTCTACCTGATATTGAACTTTTTCTCATTTATTGTGGTAATATAGGAATTGCAGTAGCTGCTTTGCATCTCTCTCATTAAAACTGAGTGGGGCATGGGAAGTAGTTGGTTCACTGTGAGATATAACAAAAATTTTCCTGTGACTGGTCACTGTAGTAATGAAAATCTGGGCAATGAGGCGATTCTTCTTCCTCTTTCCTCTTCTTCTCATCCTCTTCTCCCTGCCACTCGTGTGTGTGTGTGTGTGTCTGTGAAGATCAGAGTTAACACTGGATGTATTTCTTTATCATTCTCCACCTTAGTTTTTGAGGGATGACAATTATCTCACTAAACTTCTAAAGACCATATTTTTCTAAACTGGAAGACTGGTGAGATCTGGTGATCTTCCTGTGTTCTCTACCCCAGCTTCAGGGTTACACATACCACCACGGTTACAGGGTTGCAGATATCACCATGACCAAATTTGATGTGAGTGTTACAGATCCAGACTCAAGCCATCATCAAGCACTTTGCCTACTGAGCCTCAACTCTCCATGTTCAGGTTTTCCCTGTTTATGCTTGACTGAAAGTACTGAAAATTGAATCTAGGTTCTCACACATAATAGACAAATGCTCTGCCATTCAGCTCAGTGCATCCATTTCCTCAGAATTCAAATACAGTAGCTCACTTGAAGCTGGCATATCTCTCCTCTTTCTTTTCTCTTTTTCTGCCAACTTACCATCTAATAGATGAAAACTCTTGTTTTGTATAATAACCTCTTTAAAATCTTTTTACAGTAGAATGTTTGTAGAAAAAGGCATTTCATTCTTATAAATATTGATGATTCTTTATGAGGGAAAACCATGGCTGAATTGTTTTCTAAAAGCAAAACAAACAAATAAGTGAATACTAACAATTTGCAACTGAGAATGAGAACGAGAAAGAAGCACAGGTACTCAGGAAGCAGATGTGCACGATCAGCCCCTCACACAGGTGCTTAGAGTAAACACCCCAGAATGTCCCCGAGCTGATACTGTGATCATAGTTTAGTGAATGGCTGCTGCACGTCCCAGGACTGGATAAATGAAAACAGCTTGTAAGCCTACAGTAATCCAGCCATACACACACACACACACACACACACACGCGCGCGCGCACACACACACACATGAGGGATTGGGGTTTCTCCCATATAGATGTATACACAGATCCACAGATAGACATATTATTGAATGGCTTGTTTTGGGTAAAGAAAATAATATCAGGAATAATAATAATAATAATAATAATAATAATAGTAATAATAAAATCAGTCCATATTAGGCACATGTAGAACTATACTCAACTGTGAATTCATCATCCTTAGAATGCAATTGCATTATGAGCTACTGGTAAAATTCTCATCTGGTACTTTGCATGTAGGTTTGGCTTTCAGGCTGGCTCATAGGCCTGGGAAGGGATAATAGGTGTGAGAGCCTGGCACATCTTCAGAGTAATGTATGATAATATCTAATGCCAATTTTCTTTGCTCTGGAGGCTGGTATTGGTTGTTACAGCTATGTATTAATTTTGCTTATGCATTTTATTGCCTTCTTAGCCCAAATATCTTTTTTAAAGAATTATTTTTGTTAATTTATGTGTATGTGTGTGAACCCGTGTAAGTTTCTGTGCATCACATTTGTGCAGGAGGACCGTGGAGATGAGAGCAGGGCATCAGATGCTCTGGAACTGGACTCAGCAGGTGGTTGTGAACTACCATGTGAGTGTTGGGAACTGAACCCAAGTCCTCTCCCTTGCTGTAACACTCAACTACTGAGCCATCTTACTCTCCAGCTCCTTGGTCCAAATTTCTAAGTAGAAATAGTTTACCTTTATTTCTGTAGATGTGTATGGGTATGTGCTGTCTGTGTAGGTGCCCACAGATGTCAGAAAGGAATGACAGATCCCATTGCCCTGGAGTAGTAAGTCATTGTGAGCCAGCCAGCTTGCATGCTGGGAACTCAATTCAGATCCTTTGCAAGAACAGCAAGCACTCTTAACGCCTGAGCCATCTCTCTATCTCATTATGTTTGTTTTAATTTTGTTGCACAGATTCTGTTCTTGAAACTCTAAAGCGACCATAAATGTTCATAGTCAAGACTGAAGACATAATTCTGAATTTTTAGTGTTTTTGTATGATTTGTTCTTTGTAGTACTAGGATTGTCAGTCTGTGTTTTCTCTTGTGTTTTTTACTCCAAATGCTGACTTTTTTCTCTTATAATTGAAAAGAATCAGAAATGGGTTTCAGCTTCTCTACTGGGAACAGGTTGGAGAAAACTTTACATTCATCCAAAAACACCACTTTTAGCAGAGACACAGCTGTTTAGGGAAAGTGCGTTGGGTCCCTAGAGAAGATTCCAGAAGCTCCGTGTGTTTAAACAGTATTTAACACACTCTGTTGACTTGTGGAGCAGATGCTAAAAACTCACACAGTCCTTGAGGGTTGTTCACAAAAGCTGGCCATACTTTCTTTCTGCTCATGCTGGGTGGCCTAATCACCAAACTGAGCTCTGACTCTGTTGAAGTCCAAGGCTACCAAATAATAAGGAAGGGTTGTTCTAGGTAAATGTGATGGAATCAACCTTCATTTTCTAAGATTTAAATGTGAAATTTAGAGAATATTTTCTATATTCATCTTATGAAGTGCACTTCAGCAATGTCTTCTGTTTCCATGACTGCTTGAACAGTTTCATTTCTCTTTCTAGAAGTCTCTCTGAAGTCACAGTTATGGAAGTCTTCTGATAGGACTTCAAATGGTTGCTAGTAGATCTGTTTTATCGCATATTGTACCAATCTATTGCTATTGGGGCAACTCTTTTCATAAAGATCTCAGTATCTCACTTTTTCATCTTTCTCTAAGGAATATCAGCAGTTTTTATGATAGCAGCGTCCATGCAACTCCAATGGCACTCTGACATCTTAAAACTTCAAACATTTCAAATCTGTTTTTCATATTATGCAGTTTGGACTTTTTTGCTTGTTTACTTTTGTTCTTCTTTGAGTTAAGGTTTTAAGTTATAACACAAACTGATGGAATTTTCACGTACATGTGTCTGTATCTGTACATGGCTCTGACGCATCCCTTGTCTCTTTCCTCACATAGTTCTATCTCTAATGCACTGCTTTCTACTCTCCTGCTGTCTGAACATCCTGCTGCGATGGTAAATATTGATGGCTGTCTTGACAAGGTCTAGAATCAGCTAGGAGACAAGTTTGGGCTTACCGGTGAGGGAATTTCTAAGTTAGGTCAGCTACACGGGAACAACTCATTTTAATGTGGGCAGCACCAGCCCATGGCTGGGTACAAAATTCTGGACTAGGTTTCAAAGGAGAAAATGACCTAATCATTAACATTCATCTCCCTCTTCTTCCTAACTGTACATACTAAGTGGACAGAAGCCTCATATCTTTTCTGCTGACACTTTCCTGCCAGGAGGATCCTCAATCTGTGAGACAAACTTGACTCCTCATTCGTATGTTGCTTTTGTTGTATTTTTTACAGTGAAGCATAATGATGTTTTCTTTAAATTTCATTTGCACTTTTTTTGATCTCAAACATATTTTCAGCCAAATTAGAGCTCACACCTGAGTGATCCAACTGTTTTTTTTTCATTATTACCTGCTTCTCTGTTATCATGTTTTTGAGCCCAGCTTAGATTCAATAGCTTGATCCTACTTTTAGTAGAAGACCTTCCTTTATTAAACTTTCTCTAGTTTTTACTCATATTTAAGCCAAATCAAGCAATTTGTGGATTTGTTATTACAGAAACTTAGCTTAATGGTAAATGGTAAAATAGGTGTACATAAATATATAGTATACTTGCATATAATTACATATAATGTATATGTTATGGAATATTTGGGCTATATGACATATATTAAAGATTAGCATAGTATAGTACATATACTGTGTGATTAGTCTATCATCTAATTGATTATGTTATATAATTTATTTTAATATATGCTGTGATCGTTCATGTTAATTTTTAACTTGACAGGATATAGAATTTCCCAGGAGACAAATCTACAGATATACTTATGAGGAAATATATAGTTTAAGATTGACTCTTAAGAATGTCTATAAATGATTGTCCTGATTAGGGTAATTGATCAAGAGCCATATTCATTGTGGAGGCATCTATTCTCTGGGCTGATGTTTTGTGTCTGTGAAATAGAGGAAATGAGCTGAGTAGTAGTGTTCATCTCTCTCTGCTTCCTGGCTGTGCATGTGATATACTCACCTGCTTCAACTTCTGCTGCTATGAATTCTCTGACATCATGATGAAATGTATGTATCCTTGAACTCTGAACTAAAGATAAATATTTGGCAGGATATTCGATCACAGTTATAGAAAAAGAAGTGAAGATATATGAGTATATTCACATCTGACTTGATTAATGTTAAATTTCTAACAAATGTCAAGGGTGTTCTTATCACTTCCTGATGAAGTCTTAAGTATTCCTCGTCATTTCTATTCACAACAGCCTCAGATAATGACTGTATGAACTCCTGTCTTGACTAGTCTTACTTAACAACTGCCTATTAAATTTTTTGAGAAAATAAAACACACTAGATTTCACAGATTATAATGCATTAGTGATTAACTTTGGTTCATTAATAATGCATTGGTGCTGCATTAAGTAAAGAAAGAAAAGAATTCCCCTTGAAGTCATTTTCCTAATACTGAGTCCAGATTTGAGTTCTCGATTTCATGCTTCCTGCACCTTTCATTCTGTCTGTTTCATGAATTGTGAATTTGTAGTGTATGAATCTTTTTATCCCTGTGCCTCCATGTTTCTATCCATATGAGTGCCAGTTTTATGAGTTTTATGTCTGTCTTTCTGTCTCTGTCTCTCTCTATGTATGTCTATGGGTCTGTCTCTAAGATTAGTGCTCTATATTTATTGAACAGCACAGAAAGCATCACATGGGGGGAGGAATGTATACTTTACAGAAATCTTTAACAGTATTTTACAAGGGATTAAGTCATTGACCCCAACTGATCCTAATTGACCCATTATTCATCAACCAATATCCATAAACGCATGCTTTCATCCTTTATGGTAGATCTTAAGAAATCATTCCAACATTTTATCTACTGCTTGTAGCAAATGATACACATGCATTATTCTGAGTCAGGAGCGCAGAAAAGTACATAACTTTAGATTGTAACTATGCATTAGTTTATGGCATAAAAGTTGATTACATGGGGAATCTAAGGCAAGTAAGAGGGGTTGTTACATTATTCTCTTAAAGTCAGGTAAAGAAAACAGTGGGATAGCAATCTTTTTTTTTCTTTTTGCAGGGTGAGGTTGAATGTTTATTCAGGGGGTTATGGAGGAGGAAAGGTGAAGGGGGGACAGAGAGAAAGAGAGAGAGAGGGAGAGAGAGAGAGAGAGAGAGAGAGAGAGAGAGAGAGAGAGAGAGAAGGATAGCAATCTTAAGTGACTTTCAGGTGTATTTTTAACTTTGTGAGATATAGCAAAAGACCCAGTCTTTAGAATGTAGGAAGTATTTTCAGAATATGGTATCAACACAATAGATGAGTATAAGAATGCACTGTTAGGACCTAGTATCTTCTCAGCTGCACCATCTATAGCAGCCTTCTCTTTCCATTGCACAGACACCAACAGATACCTTATTGAGATTTTGTCTGCAACTCCACACATAACAGATGTCTAAGTTCTAAGATTTCTAACCTTGGAAAGTATGTTTACATCAAAGGAAGTATTAGTTTCTAGACAACATTCTGCTCCTCATCTAGATCTTTTTCCTTGCACTATGCCAGGGCGATGGAGAACCTGACTGCATGAGGCTTCCTCATCTACCATGTACACTCTGATTTCTCTTGCTAGAAAACACACTATGCCATCTGTCTAATTCTGAGTCCTGAATTCTCCTAAGAGTCTCTGAGTATTATTGTCTTTCTGTCCCTTTCCCATGGCATTAAAAACTACTCTAATAAATTCTCAGTAACCCATCTCAGTATTTTCTTCAATCCCCAACATTCAAAACCCAATAATGATTGTGGGTTATTTTCCTACTTACCAAGAATTGCACTCTATGCAGACACATACATTAACACATGCACATGCAAGTCTTCCTTAAGTTACAGTGTCTCACAAGTCTATTATATCTGCCTTCATACTGGGACATCAGCTTTCACCTACTCAAAATGTTCTCTTCACAAAGACTTCTTTGCATATCTGCATTACCAGTGACTACTTTCTAATTGAAAGAAGAAATTGTGCTAAAAGTTTCATTACTGACATTATAAAATTTTACCTTAAAAGATATTGCATGGCTGAAAATGCTAATAGAAATTGTTGGTATAAAGTAGAATGTATACTTTTATGATTGTATTAAATTGTACTATTTACTACATTTGTTATGTATTAATAAACTATTATGAAAAATCTTTAAATGCACAATTGAATCTGATAGAGCATCCTTCTGATATCCTAAGTGCAAAGGTGTGGCCACTCTCAAGGTGTTTGCTAATGTCAATCAGACTCATATTCTGAACATTAAAAGTTTAAGTCTAATGTGAGTAAGGAACTTTGAATGATTTTGATTTAGTAGCATTGGCACATGGGGGATGCTGACAGTGAAGGGGACTCTAAGACTATGAGAAACTGTGCTCTAAATATTCAGTGACCCTAAACTTGCTTTAAAATATATTTTTTCAGGCTGGGTGATGGTGGCGCACGCCTTTAATCCCAGCACTCGGGAGGCAGAGGTCTACAAGAGCTAGTTCCAGGACAGGCTCCAAAACCACAGAGAAACCCTGTATCGAAAAACAAACAAAAAAATTATATATATATATTTTTTTTTTCAGAAATGTAACAAGGCTGAATTCATAATAATGTAAAGCCATAATGCAAACAAAGGTATAGAAAATGTGCACTATTTTTAATAAATGATTATTGTTTGTCTTTTAATTATGTTTTTTTTTAAATTTTTTTATTGATAAAAGGAGGATAAAGAAAAGAAAAAAAAAACAAATTTCCACCTCCTCCCACCAGCCTCCCATTTCCCTCCCCCTCCTCCCACTCTTCTCCACCTCCTCCCACCCCTCTCCCCTTCCCCCCACTCCTCTCCCCCTCCCTTTCCAGTCCAAAGAGCTGTCAGGGTTCCCTGCCCTGTGGTACGTCCTAGGTCCTCCCCCCTCCATCCATATCTAGGAAGGTGAACATCCAGACTGGCCAGGCTCCCACCAAGCCAGCACATTGCGTAGGATCAAAACCGCGTGCCATTGTCCTTGGCGTCTCATCAGCCCTCATTGTTCGCCATGTTCCGAGAGTCCAGTTTTATCCCATGCTTTTTCTGGTAACAGTCCAGCTGGCCTTGGTGAGCTCCCAGTAGATCATCTCCACTGTCTCAGTGGGTGGGTGCACTCCTCGTGGTCCCGACAACTTTGCTCATGTTCTCACTCCTTCTGCTCCTCATTGGGACCTTGGGAACTCAGTCCAGTGCTCCAGTAATGCAAGTGAAAACATCAAGTGTCATACTTACTGTGTTAGTTAATCTCAACTGTTAACTTGGCTAGGTGTAGAATCTTCTAGAAGATGGACTTCTGGGTATACCCATGAAGAATCATTTTGATTGTATTGAGTGGGATGGAAAGACCTGCTCACAGTGAGTAGCAACATTCCTTGGATTGGATCTTGAACTGTATAAATGTGAGGAGTGACCAATATTCATTATCTCTCTTTTTAGGATTGTGACAGTCATCTGTATACTAAGGTGCCCCAAATTTCTGCTTTTTGTCTTGACAGATACAGAAGACTCTACCTTTGAACTGTGAGCCAGAATAAACCCTCTCTCTCAGGTGACTGTTATTAGGAGTATTTTCTCACAGCAACAGAACAAACCAACATGGTTCTGGATATCTGATTATAAATCTTAATACCAAACCACTTGTTAACAAATTTGTCTTTATCATTTATGTCAACACATTGTGTAGTACTCAATAATAACCTCTTACTTAGTTTGTATTGTTTTTAAAAACTCAGGTCATCAATATTATTGTGCTACTAGGTGTAACCTCTTGTTTTTCTGTTTTAGAAGATTGCATTTGTTAACTTATATAGTAGGGCATTTTCTGTCTTCACTGATCACTCTCTATGCTTTTCCAGCAGTTTTGCCTTCCAATAATTTCTCTTCCTTTTATTTTAGCTGGTCCCTTCCCCTCTCCTGTTCCCTTGCTGACTCCTTGTTCTCCATACACTCGGGGCAAAATCTCCACCAGAATATCCCTGCTTGTTTTCTGGTTATACTTCCCACGTATTTTCACTGCCTAAATGATTCTTCCTTGTCTTCCCTTCAAGTCATCTTCTTGAGACACTTCAGACCTCGAGTGCACACTGTCTGTTGATGACGTGTTCACGAGCACACAGGGGAAAGCATCTACTGTTTCCCAGAATGTTATCTTAGCTTTGTTCCTTAGGGTGTGATTCTGACAACTGGCAGGCCTGCTCCTAAACAGAAGTGACAGCCCCAAGGCAACAGGAGCATCTTCTGACTATGAATAAGGGCTCTGAGTCCCCTGGCCCCTGACGCAGCTGTTGGTATGTGTGGCCTGCCAACAAGTGTTGCACCTGAGTGAGCTGTGTGGGAATGCTGTGTTGCTCTAGGTGTCCCGCAATGATTCAGAGCCATCTGGAGATAAAACCTGGTGCCAGGGAATTAGCAAATTTGGACACAAATCAACTTACTTAAAGAAAGATAAAACTTTTTCTGTATTTTGTCCTCTGAAAAGGATAAGAAAATAATAGACTTAGAGTTAAACAAAAGATATCATATTTTATGCTCCTTTGGTCCTCCATTTCCTGCCTTTAATTACTTTGCCTAATATTACCACATGCACAGATGAGAGTAGCACATGTGTATAGCACCCAGCCTATAGAAATTCCGCCTAGTGGTCGATGCCATTTCAACTTTACAAAATGTGAAGATTCAGGTAGAGGAAATTTAGAAAACCAAGTCCTTATCATTTGCAAATAATTTATTAGTGCTCTCTACAATGACCTATACCCCTTTACTCTTAACTGCAGGCTATTCTTAGTAAGTTCCTTCCACGGTGACAATGGATAGGGTGTTCACACAGGGCATGACTTTTCAGCAGAGTATCCTGCTTGGTGCGTGCTCACCCACCAACCCAAGTTTATCTCGATAGACTGAACTTTCGATAGCATTGAATATAGTACTCAGTCTTTTGCTTTTATTACCCCAAGTCTGTAGCAGTAATTGAACCATGAGAAAAATACTAAAGTGCTCCAACTCAGGAAAGTCCTTCAGAACAGTTTTTACAGAAGTGTGAAGTGCATCAAAAACAAGGCAGAACAAGTAACTTGCACTCATAGCAGAGTTCACACCCGAAATCCTCAATTTGATTATTGAAGAGGGAAGAGAAAGTATGCAAAAATTAAGGAAATGAAAATCATATTGATTTCAGCTATTAATTACTTACTAAAGGCAGTCATTAGTTACGCCATAGTAACAGAAGGGCATCAGTGAGGGATGCTGTATGTATGTATGTGGAGACATTATAGGCTACTGTCCCAGTTAGGATTTCTATTGCTGTGGAGAGATACCATGACTACAGCAACTCTTATAAAGGAAAACATTAGCTGGGGTCAGTTTACAGTTTCAGAGATTTAGTCCCTTATTGTCATGGTAAGAAGCAAGGCAGCATGCAGGCAGACTTGGTAATAGAGAAAGAGCTGAGGATTTTTCCATATTGACTCATGGAAGTGAGTCACACAAGAGGAAAGTGTTCTGAGACACTGGGCATGTCTTAAGAATATATGAGACCTTAACCCCCACTTCCACAGTGACACACTTCTTCCAACAAGGTCATAGCTACTGCCACAAAGCCTCACCTCCTTATAGTGCCACTCCCTTTGAGGGGGAATTTTTCTTTCAAACTACCAGAGCTACCTTTTTGCAGCTTTCTATGAATCTAAATCAATAGGTTGTTTCAAAATGTCATAAGAATTCAAACTTTGGGTACTGTACACTTACTGTTCCTTTTTTTCTCTTACCATTTCCCTTATTGAACATTAGGTAAAAATTATGTATTATTTGAAATTAATTATGTATGGATAATTTTATATAAAGATGTTTTAGTAAGATACTTTTCAAATAGAAGTACTTAAACCAAATTGTTAATTAGGGGATATTTGCAGAGGGCCTGAGTTCAGTTTTCAGCACCCACATAAAGTGGCTCATAACCCCTTATTACTGAAGCTCCAGAGGATCTCATGCCCTCTTCTGGCTTCTGAGGGCACCCGCAAACACATGTGTACCACTGCACACAGACACACTTACACACACTCACAAATAAAATCTTTAATAATGTTAATTATGAAAATATGTGTTTAGTCAGAACTAATTTGTATGAGGCACAATCTATAGTTCTGTTTAGAAAATAGAACCTAATCACATGTTGCTCAAATTCTCAATTGAGTCTGAATTTTGCATCCTGCAAAACCCAATCAGCTTTTTAGATGAAGGCAGAATGGAAGCCATGAATCCATGACAGGTACTTTATACTTGATGAATTTACCCTCATCAAATTATGTAGCAGAAAATATTAAACCTTTGCCAAGTTTGCCAAAACCAATGTGTATCATAGCTGAATGATGAGGTTAAAGTAGGTCTTTGGGCCAACTGAACTCTCAATTCTGATCATAGACACCCGATTCGTGTAATTTTCCTACTGTGCTAATATTCACGCTGTGGATTTGTTAGGGAACACTAACTGTACCATGAAATACAAGGTTCCCTCCCTCCTAACTAGTCTGCATTGGACCACAGAGGGGCACTATTTTTTTGCATTCTCTGAGTCTGAGAGCATGTGTGACAGTTGTAGTTGACATCTATTTTTACAACCAAAAAAAGCAGAGCTATGGGGACAGAAAACCTGGGCTTAATCTTTTTCTAATGTCCCAATGACATCAGTGATCTACTTTGAAAAGACTTTTTTTTTTTTACTTTCCATGAAGGTAATAAGAGGAATTAAAAGCAAAGGGTATCTTATAATTCTAAATATTATTTTAATGATATATATATATATATATATATATATATGTGTGTGTGTGTGTGTGTGTGTGTGTATGTTTCTATATATCTGTGTCATGTATTTGTGTGTTCGCATGCATGTAGTAAGTACCTGGGGAAGAGAGAAGATTGTGCCTGAGATTCTGGAGCTGGGGTTATTTATGAGCAGTTGTGCACTGCCCAATATGAGTGCTGAGATTTGAACTTGGGTCTCTATAAGAGCAACGGGCACTCTTTACCCTCAGCTTATTTCTCTAGGCCCATCTCTGACAATTCTAAGACATGTAGTAGTCTCTTCCTTTCTATTTCCATTTTCTATGACCTTCTTCCTCATCTTTGTAAAACCAAAGGAGTACAACCAGTCATTCCTCAGTACAAGAAGGGCAGTTACCTTAGGGAATCATCTCCAGGATTTAGTCACTTGTTCACAGTCCAAGCCACAAAAGCAATGCTTGCCACAACCTGAAAATTTATGGTCAGCAAAAGGGTTTCACTTTTAACTTCAGTTGAAGCTGTTCAGGATTTTAGGGTGTGCTGTCACCCAGAGAAGAACTAGCAGAGCCAGAGTGGGTGCATTTATGAACATAGCGACCCAAGAAAGACTGACTATTCCCAGATACTCGCTGGTGTAGATGAGTCCAGCGGTTCTAGCTTATTTAACACATTTGCATTTTAAATAGCAAAAACATGAAAGCTAATCCTCAAAAGAATAAGTAAGTTGACTAGAATTAAATACCCTCCCTTCATAGTATTTATTAAGCTCCATAGTAACTGATTTTTTGAAGAAAATAATGCCTCTATTTAATTCAATTTTGGATTTAGATCCCAAGTATTTTATAGGTTCCTTCAAAATACTCTGAACTTCCTCAAAAGCAAGCAAGCAGTCAAACAAAAAACACACTCTTTCCTGACTTTTCTCCCTCAGAATTCTTATAATAGCTCAGATTCTATACAATGTAATCCCAAATATTCTTCATGACCTGCAATCTCTTGTGTCATCTGCTTTCTCCCCAAACATCACCTTCTGAGACATGCCTATGTCAATATAAGCTCTGGGATGATAGACCCTATGAATACTCTGAAATCTTCTGTAGAATCTTGTGGTTCTATTTGTCACCTTAGCTAACTCTGTTGCCCTCGGTGAACCCTGTTACATGTTATAATAAACACTAGGTACAATTTTTCTTTAGAAAAATCTTAAAGATAAAATTCTGAGTTACTATATACCTATTTTACCATTTTAAAAAAGCATTTTGTCTTAAAATGCTACCGTTAATCATTAGTGTTAATCTGTTAGTGTTAAGCATTGATTTGACAGAATTTAGAATCAGTTTTTCCAGGATCACCACAGTGATCAGGCAACTCTCCTGCTAAGGCAGATGGTGAGGGGCAAGACCAGTTCTCCAGTGCCCATGCCAATTGGGCCTGTTCTCCCATGATCTCTGGTGATAACACCGGCTGTAGACATCAACACAGACCTGATGGTCGTGCTATGGCCAACCCTGACATGGCCTTAAGATACAGTTTAGGCCTGAACATCCTCATTGACCTGAATGCAGCAGGCCACCCAGATTTTTCTGTGACCTGGTAACAACCTGATCCTTGAACACTAACATGACCTCAAGTGGTGTCCCACACCCAGGGTGTCCACACAACCTTTGGTGGGAACACAGGTCATTGACATCATTCCAGACCTACACTGCTGTATAGTCACATGGTCACAGACCCAGATACAGCCCTCAGCTGCACCTTGAGCCAGGACTTCACTATGGCCTTGGTGTCACTACAGGCTCATCATTTTAATATGGCCCTGGTGTCAATATGACTTTTAGACATCATGATGGTGGCAACCAAGACCATGGGCACCCTCCATATTGCCCGTGGGGGTAACACTGAACATATATATCAATATAGACCCCAGCTGCAGTAGGGCCACAGACCTAGACCTTATCCTCAGTGTCAGCACAGACCTGATATCATGTGGCCCCGAACGGCAGCAAAGGCCACCATATCAGCCTGTTCCTTGCTGCCTTTCTGTCTTCAGTTCTGCAGTGGGAGAACCATAGTACTTCTCTTCCATGTCTCTGCCACAGGCCTGTTCAGAGTAGTGGGGTGCCAGATGGGCATCTGGGGCATATTTTACACAGAACAGTAAAAGAAACCAAGACATTTGCTAACTGCCAACCTTAAGCAACCATTACTTGAGGGCATAATTTGTCCTTTGCTGTTTTTACTAGAATGACTGGTAATATACTGTCCTCTTCAGTCCTTCACCTCCCTTCATTATTTTATAGAAAGGAAACACTAAGGTTTGGTACATCTAAGTATGTTGCAATAAAAAATGTGGCTATAACAGTGATTCAGTTGCAAAGCCCATGTTCTTCCAGATTGCTTGTATTGTATTTTACCCGTATGTCCTTTAAGTAACTGTGTGTAGGAGTTGTTTGTGTGTTTATTGCACTTACGCAAATTGTTGCTGCTGAAATCAAAGATAATAGAGTTCATCACTGATGGGTAGAGCAGCTGTCAAGGCTTTTGTAGGCAAACACAACTTGAAGGAGATACGGTACCGAACAGGATTCTCAGAGTGTAGTAATAAGAGCGGCAGGGCTGCGTTCCCAGCACCCCGGCCGCCTGCTCGGCAAGCTTATGCCCCGAAATAATTACACGGAAACTGTATTCTTTTAAACACCGCTTGGCCCATTTCTATCTAGCCTCTTCTAGGCTAGCTCTCGCACCTGGACTAGCCCATTTCTAATAATCTGCTGTAGCCCACGAGGTGGCTTACCAGGAATGATCTTAACCAGCATCTCTCTGGAGTGGGGGAATCATGGCGACTCCCTGACTCAGCTTCTTTCTCCCAGCCTTCCGTTCTGTTTACTCCACCCACCTAAGGGTGGGCCTATCAAATGGGCCTAGCAGTTTCTTTATTGCTTAACCAATGAAATCAACAGATTGATATATGACACTCCCATATCATCAGAGTGAGGAAGGAAGAACCTTCTGACTGCTAATGCCCTGGTCTATGCCTGTGAGTTTCAGAGGTGCTTATGTGAGGAATTAATGTTATCAGGAAAAGACCAAAAGAGGAAACAGTTAAGAAGCCTCAATAATGATGTTCTAACAACTTGTATACTTCTAAGTTGATCAAGGAAGAAATTATCATTTTATAAGGATTTTTAGTTTTATTTATATATCTATTCTTATTTTTAACATTTGCTAATTTTTTTTTCTTTTAGATAGTGTTTTATATAGTCCAGGGTGGCCTCAGCCTCACTATGGATCTGATAGCAACCTTAGACTTGATCATCCTGCCTCCACCTCCTAAGTGCTTGACTTGTAGGCTTTTTGCCACTATGCCCAGTGCATCTGGTATTGGGAATGTAGCACAGTCACCTTTGTGCCTGCTACGAAGCTCTCTGGCAATAGAGCCCCATCTCCATACACACATTTTAGGCTTTCTGTGGGAATTATTGAATTCTTTTCTTCTCAGACCAAGGATAAACAGATGATTTAAGTTTTTAAATTACTTAAAATTTTTCAAGGCAAGTAAAACAAGAAATTCAGCACACAAGAGCCCAGTTCACAAGCTAACAAAGTGTTTAAGAGTCTCCTTTGTTAGCTGTGATATCTGTACAGTGTGTGAAGATGGATTTCTGTGGCTGGTGTAATGAAAAGCTGAACAGTCCATAGCTAGGCAGGAGGTATAGGCAGGATTTCTGGTGAGAGAAAGGGATGCCAGAAGGCATGAAAACAAAAGGTGCAAGATGAAAGAGAGGTAATGCCATGTGACAAGAAGCAGATTAATATCAGTGAGTTAAGGTAAGTTTTAAGAGCAAGGCAGGTGCAAGCCTAAGCTATAGGCTGAGCTTTCATAATTAATAATAAGCCTCACAGTCATTATTTGCAGGCTGGCAGCCAATGAAAAACTACTACTGCATGTTTCTGTCTCAGATTCATTATAGTGGAGGAATGATATTGGGTTCCCCCTTTTCTGCAAGAACTACCCACTCTGAGTGGAAGAATGCAATACAAAGTCACAAAAGCATGGTTAGTACATCAAGAGAATATTTGCAGACCTAAAAAATAGACAAATTCTGTGGAAATTAAGCAAGCAAATGGAAGATCTATAAAGGGAATGTAATTAAAGTATACACAATACACACTTGTAAAGCAAGGCCCAGCTTACCAGAAAAGTATATTCCATGAAATTCTATACATATTTGCCAACCATATCTGTTAACTAACATTCCAGAAACATTTTAGTTTACTTTTTTTCTTTAAATCATCTTATATTTATTTGATAACTTTTATTGTATTTACCACCCAGTCCCTTCTTTTATTCACCTCCCATTTCTACTGCAAGTGTTTCTCATCCCAAGTTCCCCTCATAATTTCATGTGTATTTGTGTGTCATCCACTGAGTTAAAATATGATTGTTTTCATAAGTATGTGTGTGGGCAACTTAGCACGAACGTAGAATGACTTCGGCCCGTCAACAGTCGTTAACTTCCCATAGCTTCTCGGCCAGGTGTGGGCCTCCAGAGCCTCCCTCCACACATCAAGAATCATTTTGATAATATAATCCAACTATGAGAAACATGTTTGACTTGGGTAAACTTCCAAAAGAGAGAGAGAGAGAGAGAGAGAGAGAGAGAGAGAGAGAGAGAGGGAGAGGGAGAGAGAGAGAGAGAGAGAGAGAGAGAGAGAGAGAGAGAGAGAGAGAGAGAGAGAGAGAGAAAGAAAGAAAACCTCTAATTACTCTGTGGTGAGCCTTCCACTTAGGAATGTTTTCATGGAACAGACTTGTGGTCCAGCAGACCCAGCTGGCTTACACTCTGGGCCATGGTAAACTGCCCAGAGTGAAGAGTATGTCTCTGGGTCACACAACCTTGTAGAATAACTAAATATCTCTATATATTCTCATTTTCCTGTCCAGGATGTATATCCATTTATCTTTAAGGACCCTTCTGGCAATACCCATCTTCTGTAACAACTTGTAGACAAAGAATGTAACACAAAAGCCACAGAAAAATATGCCTTGAACTTGGAGCTTCTCCATCTTCCTGATTCCCACAGTTATTTTCACCCTGTTGGTCAGCTTCCTTGTGTTGTCAATACCAATTATTAGGAAGTGGCCATAGTTCAATCCCAATACACAAGAATGCTGAATTTGGGGAGGTTAGGGCAGAATTCTATTTGGTGACTTTTTTGTTTTATTACCAGAGCAATTCCACTTTGGAATTTGGCTGTAATTTTCCAATACCCTTGATCCAATTCAAGGAATGAAACTACAAAATTTGAAGTAAAAATGGAGCGGGCAGGAAATCATTCTGAGACTTAGACAAGAACATCCAACTTTCTGTCTTTAGTTTCACCACTTAGATTTCAGGCATAGAATGTGAAAGTGATGGAGACAGAAAGAAGTGGCATTTGTAGAGGTTATATAAACATACAAAATTAATAATGACAGAAAAAGGTAGAGATGCTAAATTTGGGGAGCAGGATGTTAAGGCTGACCATTTGGAGGTGTGTGGGCATGCAGCCTCATTAATAGAACAGATAATATGATCAGATAATCAGAGTTGGATACTCGATCTGTCACGTTAGAGATGTGAATCTAAACAAGTTATTATGTGTTACTAAGTGCAAGCCCTTATCTGTAATATGAGAATTAATTACTGTGTCAGTGCAGGGGCTGGGGTATGGAAAAATGCTTGCCCCAGATGCATGAGGACCTTAGTTTAGATTCTTATTAAGTGCATCAAAATATAGTTTAAATAGCACTTGATCCTAATTGCAGTAATGTCAACATGGCCAAAGTAGACAAGTTTATCCTCAAAGCTCACAGAGCTGTTAGTCTAATGGATCTGCCAATGCTCAAGGCAAATGGGAGATCATGTCTCATACAAAAGCAGGATAATGCACCAGAGGATCTCACTGCAGTTCTCTGAATTCTACACTGGCATTTATCCCCACATGTTCACCTATAAATACACAAACACACATGCACACACACACAAACACACACAGTGTCAAATACTCATACAGAAACATGCACACACAGAGAGAGTTACATACTCATACAGAAACATGCACACACACACACACACACACACACACAGAGAGAGAGAGAGAGAGAGAGAGAGAGAGAGAGAGAGAGAGAGAGAGAGAGATACATGGAGGGGAAGAGGGAGAGAGGGAATTGGAGAGAAATGGTTGATAGTGTATTACTGTGATCTTTATGACTTTAAGAACATCCTTGAAGCTAGATGATCTATTTGTAAAGCAGTTCATTGAATTCAGTTTGGAAGACTGAAAGCCCATGATCGGAAGTGTTTGATTTTTGGTGCCATCATGGTGATGCTTGCCAGGGGATGGGGATCACATGCAGAGGTAACCTGGTAAAGAATGATGGAAGGGTTAGAGTCGCTCTTTCCTGACATCTCATTCCATTGAGAACGAATTCAAGGCTATGATGATCTTCCTTAATCTCTAAAGACAATGCCTTCTGTATCACATCTGCTTCCCAAAGGGACCACATCTTGTAACTATCATTGTGAGCACATTTCCAGTGTATGGGCTTCTGGACAGCAAAAATTACATCTGCTCGGGATGTTCTTCAGGGAAAGGTCAAGGAAGAGAATCAGCATTTCATCCTGCTGTCCTCAGTCACTCTGCGACGTATTTTTGAAAACAGAGTTTCTGAACTTGGAAGCTCTCATTTGGCTAGACTGTCCACTGAGCCCCAGTGACCCATCCATCTCAGCCTATTTAGCACTATGGTTGCAGGTGTGTGCCAACCTGTCTACTCTTTTATAGGGTTTCAGAGGAGCAAATTCAGGTTTTCACATTTGTGTGGTGAGTACTCTAATGATCGAGCAGTCCAGCACAGGACTCCTTTGAAGTAACACTGGCAGGAAATAGTAGGTTTAAGAGAATAAGTGTCAGAAGTCAAGAAAAATGAACCTTATTCTTTTTGTTGCATTTCTCTTGTAGGTTGTATGAGTTTAAATAAGAGGGCACGCATAAAAACAATAATTTAAGAGAAGCAGAAGCCTCTTGTGCTGTTGTTGTTGTTGATTAGTTTGGGACAGGGTCTTCAAGAACAGGGTGACTTTAAAATACAGAGCTTCCTACCGCAGTCTCCCTGGTGCTGGGATCACAGGCCTGAACTATCACCAGGTGGGCTTTTATTACATAATTAGTTATATTCTCTGCAAATAATTCTTAAAGCCTTTGAACTTAGATTTTCATTATTTTCTTCTCATTAAGTCTCCAAAACCAGCAGATCTCTATTAAGCCACTTCATCTCACCGCTAAGGATGAACAAAAAGTCGTAACTCAAATGAAACTAAATTGTCAAAAAGTGAGCTTCATGAAATTCAAATAAATTTCAACTCTATTTGCTGTTCCTTTGGATTTCATTTTGAAGCTACACAAACTTACAGTTTGTGGCTTTTCATTTGCAAAGCTTCCTGTCAGACACAGTTGTGTTCTAAGGTCCTGGATTGCTGTTCCAGGAAGTCCCTGCTGCCCTCACTCAGCCCTCTGGGAATCATAGGTCCCTCTTTAGACTGAGCTGAGGAGTGGAGTCTCTATCCCAAGGGTAAAACCCCAAAATAAACATTCAGTGAGCCACTGCAGGACTTGGTGGAGGGGTCATGTGTGGCGGAGAACTAAGGCTCGATCTCCTGAGGCAACTGTTGGGCAGAGGCAGCTACTGACAAGCTAAGAAGGTCAGGGCCCAGTGTGTCTGAAGACCTGAGCATTGAGAAGGAAGCAATGATGATCAATTGTACAGGTATATATGTTAATAAAACACCAAGAATAGTAACAAAAACTTGAAATCAATTCTACTATATCATCTATCTATCTCACTGTCCATATCTGTCATCTATCCATCACCCACTTTTTATATATCAACTACCATTGATCTTTCTATTACCTACCTTTCATGTGTCCATAATTTATTATTTATCTACAATTTAGCAACTTTCTAGCATATGTCTATGGTCTATCTATCATTTATAATTTATCATCTCTCATCTACCTACTTAACTATAATTTATTATCTATAATTCATTTGTATACCACATATCTCTATGTTGTTCCTCATCTGTGTGCATGTGTTTATGTATGTATGCATCATCTTTCTATCAGCTGTTTATCTATCATCTATCTACCCATCATCTGTTACTCACTTATTATGAAATTCCCTGTCTTTTCACATTCTCCCATATTTCTGCAATGCTGTTTGCTTGCAGTCATGCTCCCTGCCATGGTGATACATGGACTCTCATCCTATGGAACCATATGCACAAAATTAAATGCTTTCTTTTATAAGTTGCCTTGGTCACGATGTTTTTACACAGCAAGAGAAAATTATCTAAGACACCATGGTCCCGTGAATCTAACTAGTTCTGACTTGACAATTTTCATCAGAATGCTAGTGTCAGGAGTTACCTATATTGCCTTGTGTTGTATTCTCCCAGAATTTGACAGTGATATTTTTATATGTTGTCTCTACATGTATTTCCACATTCTAGCTTTCTTTGAGTGACTTAAATTAGATAAAAGTGATTCGTATTTTTATTTCATCTGTAATAAGACTAATCATTTCAGTATCAATTTTGGAACATGTGCAAATTAAAACTGTTTTCAACTGACATTGTATCCTACATGTCAATAATGTAGAAGCATATGTCTGTGCAATGAGTCCCCTAATCACAGCAAAGTAATAAAAATGCTGTAAGAATCAGTGCTGCCTCTCTATCGGCGGCGGCGTGTGAGGAGAGATGTCTCACAGGAAATTCTCTGCTCCCAGGCATGGGTCCTTGGGCTTCTTGCCGCGGAAGCGCAGCAGCAGGCATCGTGGGAAAGTGAAGAGCTTCCCCAAGGATGACCCTTCCAAGCCTGTTCACCTCACAGCCTTTCTAGGCTACAAGGCTGGCATGACCCACATTGTCCGAGAAGTTGACAGACCAGGATCCAAGGTAAACAAGAAAGAAGTCGTGGAGGCTGTAACCATTGTGGAAACACCACCTATGGTAGTTGTAGGCATCGTGGGATATGTCGAAACCCCACGAGGTCTCCGCACCTTCAAGACAGTATTTGCTGAGCACATCAGTGATGAGTGTAAAAGGCGGTTCTACAAGAACTGGCACAAATCTAAGAAGAAGGCCTTCAACAAATACTGTAAGAAATGGCAGGATGACATGGGCAAGAAACAGCTGGAGAAGGACTTCAACAGCATGAAGAAGTACTGCCAGGTCATCCGCATAATTGCCCACACTCAGGTGCGTCTGCTTCCTCTGCGCCAGAAGAAGGCACACTTGATGGAGATCCAGCTAAATGGGGGCACTGCAGCTGAGAAGCTGAACTGGGCCTGGGAGAGGCTGAAGCAGCAGGTTCCTGTGAACCAGGTGTTTGGGCAGGATGAGATGATTGATGTCATTGGAGTGACAAAAGGCAAAGGCTACAAAGGGGTGACCAGTCGTTGGCATACAAAGAAACTGCCCCGCAAGACCCATCGAGGGTTGCGCAAGGTTGCCTGTATTGGCGCTTGGCACCCTGCCCGAGTGGCCTTCTCTGTGGCTCGGGCTGGGCAGAAAGGCTACCATCATCGGACAGAAATCAACAAGAAGATTTACAAGATTGGTCAGGGCTACCTTATCAAGGATGGCAAGCTGATCAAGAACAATGCATCTACCGACTATGACCTTTCTGACAAGAGCATCAACCCACTGGGTGGCTTTGTCCATTATGGTGAGGTAACCAATGACTTCATCATGCTCAAAGGCTGTGTGGTGGGAACCAAGAAGCGAGTGCTCACACTCCGTAAGTCCTTGCTGGTGCAGACCAAACGGCGGGCTCTGGAGAAGATTGACCTGAAATTCATCCACACCACCTCCAAATTTGGCCACGGTCGTTTCCAGACCATGGAGGAGAAGAAAGCATTCATGGGACCACTCAAGAAAGACCGCATTGCCAAGGAGGAAGGTGCTTAATGCCAGAATTTGCTTGACTGGTGTGGTTGGTCTCAATAAAAACTTTTTCAGTGAAAAAAAAAAAAAGAATCAGTGCTGCACTGTGAAAGATGGGGAAGTGAATAATGACACATAACTCTGGAAAACTTACAGGAATTTTTTTTTAATTAGCCATAAGAGAATTTGACATGCAAATTGGAGGAAGAGAGAAGAAAATGAAAAAATACATAATATTTTTCATGTGTTTTCAAAGGGAAAGTGATAGGTGGAGGAACATTTTACATAAACAATCATTATCCTGCTACATTGCATGGGGTTTTCTTATTCCTTTATTATACAAATGCATTTTCATTACATGTATTCAGATTACATTTATAATGATCATGCATGAGTTTCAATGTTGTTTTCTTCTTAGTCTATTTAGACTGTTGTTAAGGTTTTAATTAAATTAAATGTTTAAGAAGTCTTATCTAAGGATAAAGCACAATTACAATCTAAAATTTCAAGGAAGTACAAAATTTCAGGTTATTTCTTTCCTTAAGAACTGAAAACTCATTGCATGGACATGTGCTTCTATTGTGTGTATTTGTCTATAACCATGGGCCTTTCCTTGAATACCTTCATATCTTCGGCTATTTTTTGGTGCTGACTTGGTTTGAAACATCTCCAAACTCTGCCTTAAAAGACAGACTTGGGAGCACACAACTTTTACCTTGGCATTTAGGACACTGAGGCAAGCAGATCTCTATGAGTAGAAGCCAGGCTGATCTACATAGTGAGCTACAAGACAGTCAGGGCTATATAGGGCAATCTTGCCTCAAAAGAACAGACAAATTTAATAACAAAGCAAAAATATTAGTGAATAAGGAAAAATAGACAAATCTTCATAAATATATTGTCTTAGTCACTGTTTATTGCTGCGAAGAGAAACCATGACCAAGGCAATTCCTATAAAAGGAAGCGTTTAATTGGAGGCTTGGTTACAGTTTCAGATGTTAGTCCATTCTCATCATGGTAGGGAACATGTCAGTACACAAACAGCCATGATGACGGAAGAGCAGCTGAGAGTTCTACATCCTCGTACACAGGCAGTAGAAAAGATAGAAACTTGGTCTGGTATGGGATGTTAAAACCTTACAGCTCACCCCCAGTAACCCCTCCTCCAACAAGGTCATACCTGCTCCTACAAGACAACACCTCCTAATTCTTCTAATCCTTTCAAATATGTTACCCTCTGATGTCTAAGTATTCAAATACATGAGCTTACGGGGGTCATTCTTATTCAAACTACCACATATGTCATCTATTTTTTCTCAGTAATCACATTGATGAGCTGGTTTTTCTAGCCTGTCTAAATGAGGCAATCACTTCATCATTCATATCATCTCTTTTCACATTCTTCTAACAATTTTTCATTGCAGAACAGAAGTTTTGCTTTCATTTATCACTGGCTGACGATGCTGTTCTTAACATTGCTTTTATTCATGGATTGTGAATTTGCTGTTGAGTCTAAACTCACTGCCAGTTGTACTTATTTGATTTTTGTGCTTTTATCTGCTGCTTGACATACTCGTTATGATGTACTTATATGAAAGTAAATAGCCATCCAGTAATGGCATTGCTAGTTCTACTTTGAACACAGAGCTATCTATCAAGCTAAGAACAAGAAACGTAATTTAATTTTGCCTTCATTTATTCATTCTCTGAAACTCTTCTTGTGCAGATTAGTGTTTCTGACCTATATCATTTTTCTACTCTCTGAAGAAATATTCTAAATTTTTCTTCAGAGTATGATGCTGAGGACTGTTTGCCTTTAGTACCCCGTAACTTTTGAAGGATAAGGAAAAGTCTAAAACTCTACTAACATTCCTGAGAATGAATCAGCAACTTCTAGGACATCCTCAGGAGATATTTAATGTGTATGTAAAGATACATTGCATTATAAGGTGGAATATTGAGAGTCAACTTGGTTCAGGCAAATACAATTTATAATTTTTTACATTTACATGTCTAGCAGGAAGACCTCCACAGACTATGGTGGATAATATTTTGAATGGTGCCATTATGAATTGATGTTAAAGGTGTTTGGTCAGTCTTAACTTTTGTGAAGGCCTAAAGAGTATAGAAAGGGCAGCCACTATTTGTTGTTAGAGGCCACTTGTTGGTTCTCTGCTGCTCAGCCCTGAAATAATCACACAGAAACAGTACTAATTAAATCACTGCTTGGACCATTAGCTTCAACTTCTTATTGGCTAACTCTTACATATTAATTTAACTTTTATTAATCTGTGTGTTGCGATATGGCTGTGGCTTACTGGATATAGTTCTGCCCAGCACCAGCAGGGCTATATGGCTTCTCTCTGACTTTGTGTGCTTTCTTCCAGCATTCTGTTTACTTTTCCCTGCCTAGCTCTGTTCCCCTATAGCTCTGCTATAGGACCAAAGCAGCCTCTTTATTAACCAATATTCACAGCATATGGAGGGGAATCCACATCAATTTCCATTTTACATTTAAATAAAAGGAAGGTTTATAATTTTAACATAGTAAAATTGCATATAACAAAACAGGTATCAAGCAAGAATTACAGTTACAATAAACTCTATCGTTTATCATAACTAAGGATAACGTTGACAACACCTGCTTTGGGTATCAGCCTCTCAAGGTGGTTCCAACTTGGCTAGCTGAAACAGTGCATTTTTTTTACAACATTCTGGCCAGAACTCCAAATAGGAACCTCAGAAAAAAACCTACCGAATACTCAGAGACTACAGTTATACCAGAAAGTAATGCTAGAACTTAACCATTATTTTACTTTCACAGGATCCCATAGAAAGAACATTGCCCCCATGACAACTGGAAGTAATTTTAAAAGTCAATGTCCCCTCTCCCAACAAAGTTTGTCCTCAGGGTTAGGGACATCATTTAGGGGTTTATTATAATTGTTATATGGTTGGGGGTTGGAGAAAATTAGGTAAGCTCAGGGACCTCTTTTTAACAAAAAAGGAAATTAGATGGAATAATGGATCAATGTGACCTTGCTCACACTTATAATACTAGTGAGTAATAATGTGAATACTTGTGAAATATTATTTATAGTCAATTTAGATTACTATAAATTCTTATATATTGATACAAACTTAAATCATATTGAATATGTTTCTATTTGCAGCCACCATATTTGAATACCCAGACAAAGTTATTTTGTCATATTGTATGCATGCATGCTTCTACCTTTGTTTAAGACATTTTGTATACTGATACAATTTTAGCATTTATTTATCATATTGCGATATACATTTCTACCTCTGATCAAGATACTTATACATTGTATACATTTTGAGATCATTGTTCTTATTTTTTGCACAGTTGTTTAAGATTGTTTAATATGATAGTATGAAGTCTTCATCTTTAAGTTATATAGGTACTAAGATTTATAGGTCAATAGTCATCCGTGTTTGTCATACTCATAGTTATGCTAAGCAGGTTTTTTAGATACATAGATACTGTATTTTGTATATATAGGTAATCTTCAACCACTTCAAAGAACTATAGAACATGGTGTTTAAATAATAGCGTTCTTTTGATGTGAGACATGATTGCTCCTTGCAGAATTGATCTATTTCTAAGAGAATGTTGAGCACCAAAGACACTCCACTTGGAGCTTGTTTTTGTCTTGGTAAAACTGGCCTTTGGGCAAGGAACTGCCCATGCATTGACCACTGACAAAATACATGATGTCTAGACAGGACAAGCAGGATACAATAAAAAAGACTATCAAATCTTGCCAAAACAGGGTAAGACAGTTTTTTTTTCCAACTTGATCATATTTATTTTTTTAAATTTATTTATTTATTAAAAATTTCTGTCTCTTCCCCACCACCACCTCCCATTTCCCTCCCCTTTCCCCAATCAAGTCCCCCTCCCTCCTCAGCCCAAAGAGCAATGGGTAAGATAGTTTTGACAAATTTCCTGCCTCTGAAAATGGCCTGTCAGTTACTCTAGACCTTAGCCAAAGTTGGTTGTCAAACATTGCAAATGAGACTTTGGTGATTGCACAGGTAGCCAGTTGTCTCTGTCATTTGTTGTACATTTTGCAAGTTGCTTGACTGTACTACCTGTTTACTCAAGTAATATTTCCCCTTTTGGGTCTTCTTTGGGGTTAAAGACTAGATAGTTGTAGTTACTTTCATCTTAAGACTTTGTCAAGTTATTTATTATACAATACTTAAACTCATTAGGATAGGATAATTATTTAAACATTTATCACATGTTTCTCGCTTGATATTGTTTATGCTGGTTGTAATTCTAATTTTTATTCCTGATATTTGTTCTTATTGCATATAATTTTGTATTAGGCTTAGAACTTTCTTATTTAAACAAAAGGGGGAGGTGCTACAGGAATTCTTTCACCAGTAGTCATTAAGTTACCCTCCCACTTAGATGTGGTCTCTTATATATGTCCATGTAACGCACACATCCAGCCTCTATTCCTGCTGTGGGATTCAGTTGCTGTTCCCCAGCTGAGCAGAGGACTATAATCTGTGAGTTTACTTTTAAATAAGTAACCCTCTTTTATACTCAATTCTGAGCTGATGTGGGATTTCTTTTAAGTGTCCTTCTTCAACTATTGATCTTGTACTGGTTACCTAAATGTGTGATTGTTCTGGGAAATAGTAGTGACAGGGTTAGATTGCACCAACCATTTGAACCATATAAGAATCATGTAAATAATGACTATGAAACCATAAAGATTTCCCTATATTGCACAAATATGGGTTCAGATTGTGAGCCACTGATTAACCTGTTTTATTTTATAGACAGAAAAAAATGCTAATTGCTTTAGGTCTCTAGTCATCGGACTTTTATTACTACTTCTAAAACATTTTTTTTTTGTAGAATGACAGTAATCAACACAGAAACTAAAGATTGTGCTATGTTTTAAATATTTATGAAAGACATGATTGGCAGCAGTTGCAACATCTCAGAGTGATACTTTGTCTCCAAAATAGAGGTGGTGCATCTTATAAGTAGCCTGGGGAGGGTTCATGGTTAGAGTATTTGTTAAGGAAGGGATCTCCTTTCTTACATCCTCAATCAATTAATCCTATTCTTCCATATATTAAGGAAGCATGGATTGCCAGACAACAACAAAAAAATCATATTTTAACTATGATAGACCTTTACGTTTCAATGACAGAGGACAGAAACTATTTTAAAGATACAATTAAATGTGTAATATATTTATAATGTTATAAGCCCAATAATAAAAGGTTGGCATAAGAGAGATAGGAAGTATTGCACTTGATATTCTTTTGTGAATGTGTCCATGTGTGTGTTTGTGTGTAGTATATGTGTACAACTAATTTTGTGATATATGTATGTGCAAATATCAATATGGGTATTTATGCATATGTTTGCATTCATATGGAAACTAGAATTCATTGTCAGATGTCTCTTTATGACTCATACATTATCTTATTTGAGACAATATCTCTTCCTAAGCACAGAACTGATCAATTGGTTAGACTTACTACCTAGCAAACTCTGGGAATCCAGCTTTCTCCACTTTTTCAATTTGAGGATTATAGATGTAAGAGACAATTCTTAGCTTTTAGATAGGTACTGGGGATTTGAATTTGGGTTCTTATGCTTGTGAATGGCATATTTATGGTGACAGTTTACAAACTAAATACTCTCCCTACTCCAAGATTAAATTTTAAATAAGTTACTGAACAAAACTTTTCGTGGGAGGCTGAAATGAGCATAACCTTCATGGATGTTGGCTAGCTGTTCTTGTGAAGACCTGGGAGAACTCAGGATAATAGTGAAAAGCAAGATTTGCAAGGAAGGAACACAGAACTTGATAAGAAGGAGGGGGTATGGCAGAGTAGTGCCTAGAGTATGAAAGACACAGGAGCTGCCACTTCTTTCCCTGTTGTCCTGAGAAGTGGCGGTAAGGGCACATTTCCCAGTGCTTTGACTGAATTAGTTGACTTTTAAATAACAAGAGAACTAATGAGCTGAAATCAGAGTTGATCTACTCTAAAAGGCATTTCACAGTAAGGGAGGATGTTGAAACAACAGGTTGTATTTGGTTAATCACAGTACTTCCATAAGCTGTGATAGACACGTACAGAAGATGGTAGAGCAGGGAGAATGTGTATATATGTATATATACATACACATATGAATGTATATATTGCTAACTTAATTGGTCTTATAGACTCTGAAGTTTATAAGAGGCATAATGGCAGGAACAGCTAAGAATTCACAACTTGATCTTAAGCAAGAGAGAGACAGAGCTAACTGGAAATGGTGCTAATTTGTTGAAACTTCAAAGTCTACCATCAGTGGCAAAAATATTTCAGCACAGCCACATCTTCAAATCCTTCCCAGTCCCACTAACTGATGACCAAGCCTTGAAACATATGAGCTTATGGCGGACATTCTTATTGAAAATACTACAATGTGCAGTAATAGTACCACAAGTAGACAAAGAACAGGATAAAAGCAAAAATAAATATTATTTCTATGCATAATTAGAATTAACTTAGAATGAATATGGTATTAGACTCTAGAGAGTATACATTATATTAACTGGTCAGATGATAAATCTTAAAATGTAGTAAAATTACCAGAGAAATTAAAATATTGAATAAGAATACATGTTTGCATAAAAGTTAAGATAGTAAAGTAGAAACAGAAGAATAAAGGAATAAGAAATAACATAAGACATAAAAAAGTCTAGGCATAAAATGATAGGCATAATGTAAATATTTTATTGATAACATTGAAATAGATTAAACTATCTAATAAAAGTAATAGCCAGAAAGACTGAATTGAAACCCAGAATACAACTATATGCTATTAGTAAGAAAAACTTGAGAGTCACCTAAATTGAAAGAAAAAGAACTAAAAATAATTAATGTGTTTTGAAAATGAAATACAATGAGAAGAAATTTGGAGAAGCTGTATAGTACACTTTAGAACAAAAACATTACTAGATAAAAGGGAATATTTTATAAATGGCTTAATATATTGGGTACGCAAAATAATTGTAAATATATATGTATTTAGTAATAGTACAAAATACTAAAAGCAAATATTGTGTGAAATAAAAGAAATAGGTTCAATGATAGTAACTAATGACTTTTATAAGTAAGTGTATGTGAGCACATGTGTGTGTTAGTGTGTCTGTGGGTGTGCATGCAAGCCAAAGGATAATCTTGATTGTTTTACTGAGATGCTGTCCATCCTTTTCATTTGTGAGACAGGGTCTCTCACTCCCTCTTATGGAAGCTCTTTCCTAATTGAGGATCCCTGAGTTTGTTAACTATTAGGAAAGTGCCTCCACATAGGATCAGACTGTAGGCAAGCCTATACCAGCACTTTCTTAATTACCAACTTATATGTGAAGACCTACCCTATTGCGAGTGGTGCAAGCTTGCACTTAGGATCCTGAGTTCTTTATGAAAGCAGACTGAGAAAGTCATGGTGAGAAAGTTAGTACACCACACCTCTCCATGGCCTGTACTTCAGTGCCTGACTCCAGGTTCCTGTTCCATTTGAGTCCCGTATTGTCTTCTATGATAAACAGTAATACAGAAGTATAAGCCAAAAAAACCATGTTACAACATGGCCCAGGAACTGAACTGTTTTAGGAGATTTCTGAGTGCTGTTGAGAACATTCACAAAAAAACAGGGGTCTTGTGGCTTCAGTTTCCTCAAAACACTGAATTGTTCTTGGACTTTGTTTTCATGTTCCTCCCAGGTGTAGCAGACAGGACAGAGTTTACTTCAGATTATTCGTTATTGCTTGCTGATGTTATTTAATTAAATTTTAAAATATCCTTTATATGTTTCTTATGGAAAAACATAATTTTTGCCCTGTGTGTCTATTTCTTGTGATTGTATACAGCTTGAATTCAAGAGAAAACTTTACTCATGTGATATTTATTACCCTTCAGAATATAAATTGTCTGATGTTGACATAAAAGTAGCAGACTTAAAATGACTGGAACAACAAACAATATTTTGAATGAGGAAATCCAGACCCAGAAAGACAAACATAGTATGTACTCACTCATACCATGTGGATTTTAGACATAAAGCAAAGGATAACCAGCCTACAATCCTCACCCGAGAGAAGCTAAGTAGCAAAGAGAACCCTGAGTCATACATGGATCCACTGGGAAGGAGAAATAAACAAGATCTCCTGAGTAAATTGGAAGCATGGGAGAGAGGGAGGAGGGTGGAAGGGGAGGGCAGAGGAAAGAAGGGGAAGGGGGGGAGAGCAAGAGTGAATGGGATGGTTGAGATGGAGGAAGGCCACAAAGGGAGAATAAGGAAAGAGGTATGTTGATGGACGGAGTCATTAGGGTGACCAAGAAACCTGGCACTAGGGAAATTCCCAGGAAATCACAAGGATGACCCCAGCTAAGACTCTAAGTAAAAGTAAAGAGGGTGCCTGAAACTGCCCGTCCCCTGTAATCAGTCTGTTGACTACCTTAACTGTCATCATAGAGCCTTCATCCAGTAACTGATGGAAGAAGATACAAAGATCTACAGGTAAAAACTGGGCCAAACTCCCAGAGTCCAGGTGAAGAGAGAGAGAAACAATAATATGAACAAAGGGATGCAGACCGTGATGGGGAGACCTGAGCTAGTGAGAGCTCACTGACTCTGGACTGATAGCAGGGGAACCTGCTTAGGACCAAACTAGGCCCTCTGAATGTGGGTGACGGTTGCATTGTTTGGGCTGTTTGTGGGGCCACTGGCAGTTGGATCAGGATTTATCCCTAGTGCATGAACTGGCTTCTTGGAGCCCATTCCCTATAGAGAGATACCTTGCTCAGCCTAGAAACCGGGTGAGGGTCTTGGCCCTGTCTCAATGTGATGTGCGACAGACATTGTTGACTGCCTTACCCTCTCTGAGGAGTGGATGGAGGGTGGGCTAATAAGAAAATGGGCTGAACGGAATGAAGGGAGGGAGGGGGAACTGGAATTCATATGTAAAACAAAAAAGAACATTGTTTTGAAAAAAGACAAAAAAAAAAAAAACAGAAAAAAAATCTCTAGCCAAGCCCCCAAAATGGCAGTGCTGGTGGTGGTGGCAATGTCCTAAACAGAAGGATTCTGTTCAGTTAAACAGAAGGATTTTTATTGGGTAGACAGAGATGTAAAAATCAGTATTTCTTGGGGGGGGATCTCTCTTAAGGCAAGTTCCTGTTTACCAAGATCCTCCTAACCCCACCCCCAAAGATCTAGACTGACCAGCATCTAGCTCCTTGTCAAGCTTGAGTCTGCTCAAAAACCCACTCTGATAACTGCTTGCTTTTCTGCAGAGATTGCCTTGGTAGTCTGATTTTCTAATAAACCTTTATTTCTTCTGTCTGATGAGTACAGTTGGGTAGTTTCACCGTGCCCAAGAGTGTAGTTTTATTCTAAAGCTGATGATGACTGTGTCTTTTTCCCAAACAGTTTGGTCAAACTGTCTTCAACAGTTGGCTGGTATTAAAAGGACCCTTGTAAAAATGAAGGAAAGGGAAAAGGAATGACCTCAAGTTGTAAAGTTCGAGGACTGTAGCCAGAGTGGTGGTGACGAGAGACGAAAGTGTGAAGAGGTTGGGGATCGAAAGACCTAAATACAGTGTCACAAGGTGAGGAGATCTGTGGACTACTGATCCTTGGTTGGCAAATCACATTAACAGAAGAAATTATTGCAGTATTACCTAGTGGGACTTTGCTGATCATATTTGGTCCGTGCTGCCCATCTAGGGTCAATTATTCAGAGCTCCTCTCCAGGAAAACCAAAGAGAAGACCAGATGTCAAAAACTTGGTCTCAGTCATGTATTGCTTTTTTTTTTAGTTCTTTTTTTTCTTTTTTAAATTTATTTATTTATTAAAGATTTCTGTCTCTTCCCCGCCACCGCCTCCCATTTCCCTCCCCCTCCCCCAATTAAGTCCCCCCCCAGCCCGAAAAGCAATCAGGGTTCCCTGTCCTGTGGGAAGTCCAAGGAACCCCAACCACCATCCAGGTCTAGTAAGTTGAGCATCCAAACTGCTTAGGTTCCCACAAAGCCAGTGCATGCAGTAGGATCAGAAACCCATTGCCATTGTTCTTGAGTTGTCAGTAGTCCTCATTGTCTGCTATGTTCAGAGAGTCCGGTTTTATCCCAGGCTTTTCCAGACCCAGGCCAGCTGGTCTTGGTGAGTTCCCAGTAGAACATCCCCATTGTCTCAGTGTGTGGGTGCACCCCTCGCGGTCCTGAGTTTTGCATGCAAATGGATGGAAATAGAAAACACTATCCTGAGTGAGGTAAGCCAGACCCAAAAAGAGGAACATGGGATGTACTCACTCATATTTGGTTTCTAGCCATAAACCAAGGACATTGAGCTTATAATTAGTGATCCTAGAGAAGCTAAATAAGGAGAACCCAAAGAAAAACATATAGGCATCCTCCTGAATATTAACCTTCAGCAAGCGATGAAAGGAGACAGAGACCCAAATTGGAGCACAGGACTGAAATCCCAAGGTCCAAATCAGGAGCAGAAGGAGAGAGAGCATGAGCAAGGAACTCAGGACCGTGAGGGGTGCATCCACACACTCAGTCATGTATTGTTATACTTAGAATTTTGCTTTTTTAAGAAAGAGTGATCCATCTTTCTGAACAAAGTACAGGGAATAGTTGATTATAAAGTTCCCCCAAATCAATAGGGCACACTCACTAAAAGGAACACATTGCAGTCAGACACTCTAATGCAAACATGTTTCAGAAGCATGCCGAGTAAACAGAACAAGGCACAATTCAGAGTACAGTACATTTTTAGAATATGCAAACGGTGACTGTGTGAATATCAAATGAATATCTGATGAATATAATTATGGATTATATGCCCGTTTATTTAGTAACAAGACAAGCTATATATTTTTAAATTATTTTCAATAAAGTTTATAATTTGCAAAGGAAAGTAAAAATGAATTGAATGAATGAATGAATGAATGGGAAAATTACATATGGGATGTGCTCTTTTTGAACAGAAAACACGTGGAAAAAAGAAATCCAGAATAATTCCTTAATAAAGTTTGAGTGATGGGCAGACAGAAGGAAGAAAGCTTAGGAAAAGAATAGTTATGAAGTATCCTTCAAAGCAAATATCCAAGAATAGGGCAGGTAGCATGCACAAATTTAAAATAAAACAGAGGATAACAAAAAAAATAATGAAGGGTAGTAGCAAACTACACAAGAGACCATCAGAGACAGACACTTAAAACATGGGCTAGGTTGCAAGACAACCAGACAATATATGTCACCTACCACATCCTGTTTGCTTTCCATTTAACCATTTGATTCTGTCTGTCTATGCTATGCGAGTCCCCTCTGTGTGCTATGATTACAATTAATGAATAAAGAAACTTCCTTGGCCTGATAATAGGGCAGAACTTAGGTAGGTGTGTCGGGGGGAACTAGACTGACTGCTGGGAGAAGGAAGGCAGAGAGAGAGATGCTATGGAGCTGATGCCAGAGACAGACATGCTGGAACTTTGCTGGTAGGCCACGACCTCGTGGTGACATACAGATTAATATGTTAAATTAATGTGTAAAAATTAGCCAATAAGAAACTAAAGCTAATGGGCCAAGCAGTGATTCAACTAATACAGTTTCTGTGTGGTTATTTCGGGGCTAAGCTAGATGAGTGGCTGGGATGAAAAAGCAGACTTCATCCTACACCTACATAAAAATATGTAGAAGCACTGAAAATTTCTCTGAATGTACATTTTATAGATAAGTGTAACATTTGTATGGCTTTGTAGATTGCGATGGGAAGAACATGATAGCATTGATGTACAGGAATATACATACATTTGCTGTCAGATTTATTGCTTGGAGTTTAAAATTGACTCTTCACTTATCAAAGTAACACAAGAAAAATATTAAAACTATGTATATAAAATAATTTTCCTAAAATAAAAAAATGAAGTTGTGTGATTTGTAGAAAATGGATGCCACTGGAGGTATTCATATTAAGTGAATTAAGCCAATCTCAGAAAGACAGCTATTGTACATTTTTTTCTTTTATAGCACTGCAAAATAATGCATATATGTCATTAAAGTAAAAATGAAACTGTCCAGGGGAACAAAAGAATTAAAATAGGTGGTGGGGAGAAGGAAGGTATCAGGGAATACGATTAACAGGCAGTTCTTGTTTGTATAAAATATGTCCTTATAAAATACAGTATCACGTACAGTGAAATTCTTTAAATAATTTATAGTGAGAACAAATACAAATACTGAATATGTGTTCCTATGTGTATATCTAACTTGAGCTTAATAATATTTATTTGTTCATTAGATCAAATCACATGGGAATTTTGCACTAAGATTTGTGTTTAAATGAAAAGTTTTCAAATGTCATGATCAATGTTTGATCATTATCATACATCTGCTTATTAGCATAAATTCTGTTTATTATAAATAAACTCTGTCCTAAGGAAGAGTCATAGTTTTGCTCCTCTTTCTAATACTGCTTCTTTAATATTTCCCTTTAAGTGTCAGAATTAATGCCACTTAAATGACATTGTCAGTATTCATGATTGCTTCTTTAATGTTCAAATGACTCCTACCCAACTAGGCCATGATTGTTAGAGACTGACCCAGACTATAAGGCCCCTCAGCGTGGCTCTCCTGGTGCCTCATTCTGAATTACAGTGGAATTCAGTTGCACACAGACCAGTAGATGGTTAATATTGATGGTCAACTTATTTAAGACATGTCTAGAAAACGAGCACAGCATACTTGTTCTTTGCTTTTGTGAGGTGTGTTTGTTCATGATAGGAGAATGAGCTAAAGAGGTAAGGCCTGCCCCAGATCTGAGTGGTCCTGCCCAGCATGCTCATGTCCAGTTAGAACAAAAGGCAGAGAAATGGGGAAGCTGGCATGTGGCGGACTTCTAGACTGGCAAGGAGGAACGACCACCACATCAGGATTCCACTCAGATTACGCTTTACTGGAATGCCCTTGATTGATGGGGAGCAGGGAACGAGAGGGTGGGAAAATGAGGGACAGGGAGCGGAGGGGCAGGGAGCGAAGGAGAGAGGCAGCAGGAAGTGAAGGGAAGGGGGGCACTTAGGCAGCCACTTAAATAGAGAATTGGCACACGGGTCGCCCTGTGATTGGCTGCCACCAACAGCTGACACCAGACTGCATCGGGATAGGCTCAAGGATCCTCATCCACTGCACATGCGGGAAGCGGGGACACACAGCTCTCAAAGGTATAGCCAAATATGGAGTTGTTTATAACCAACAAGACAGGATGTCGGTGCCATCTTGTAATGGCGATCCTGTCCGGTTCACTACAGTTCCCCCTTATTGTTTGTAAGCAATGAGCACAGGACTAACGTCATCCAATTTGACCCCCACCTCATGATGTGTTGGACGATCGAGGATGGAAGATATTTTCCATGGACACACCTTCCCCTGTGCAATGAGTACTCGAGGAACCCCGGGGGTGCAAAGGCTGTGTCGCAGGAACCTACAATCACACACCTTCCCAAGTGCAATGGATCGACAGATCCCATGGGGTGCAAAGGCTGTGCATGATGGAACCTACATCTGCACACCTACCCAAGTGCAATGGATCAACAGATCCCATGGGGTGCAAAGGCTGTGCAGGATGGAAGCCCTAAGCGTCTCTTAGTGCTGACAACCATATCTGGGGGAAGGAGCCACACTCCAGGGTAGCTAATGCCTGAGAGATTATAATTTTATCCCAATATAGCCTTATCCCTATTGGTCTGGGCTCGAAGGCAGCAAACCAACCACAGGCACAACACACAGCCACCCAGGCAGCTTGCCAAAAAACATGCCCACGCAACTGAAAGCACAGGGACCCTTTCTCTGTAATGTTACGTGCTTCTCCTAAAAGGGCCACTTTAGACTTATACATTAAAAATGGTAAATCAAGGTTTCTATACGTGGTAAAAATCTGGGGAGAACTGTGGCATCATGCTGAACAGGCATCGCCTTTGGGAAGGCTGACAGGATTCCCCTTCAGTGCTCCGCCTTCCCCTGGATCCACGTCATCAGGGATGTAAGCAGGAACTTCCTCCAGAGACTCAGCCTCATCTTTAGGAACCTTCTTGATCATGCGTGTCAGCCGGCTCGGAACCCAAAGCGGAGCCTCTTGGCCCTGTGGAAAAACACATATAGCTCCCCTGGATCTTGCCACCACAAGATCTGGTCCATACCATTTGTTATCCAATACATCTTTTCATATCACATATTCCTTTTGTTCCATAGGGCCTGCTGCATGCTTTTCAGCTGCTGCAGTACCCGACTCATTCAGGCTTAAAAAGTTAAGTGTGAAGAGAGCAAGGAAGATTCTTTCCCTGGGGGAAGCGGATTCAGCTATTCCCCCTTTTTGTTTCTGTAGAATTTCTTTAATATTTCTGTTGGCTCTTTCCACAATACCTTGTCCTTGTGGATTGTATGGAAGACCCGTAATGTGGGTCACCTGGAGCTGTGCACAAAAGGCACGAAATCCATGGGAGGTATATGCCGGGCCATTGTCTGTCTTAAGGCATAGGGGTTTTCCCCAGGCAGCCCAGGCCTCCAGGCAATGTGTTTTTACATGAGTTACCTTTTCTCCCACTAGGGGCGTGGCATGAATAATGCCAGAAAAGGTATCCACTGATACATGTAAATATTTTAATTTGCCAAAATCAGGCAGATGGGTAACATCCATTTGCCACAACGAGTTAGGTTGTAGCCCTCTAGGATTGACCCCAACATGTAGAAAAATGAAAATAGATCTATATCCATCTTCATGTACAAAACTTAAGTTTAAATGAGCCAAAGGCCTTAGCATATAAAAATTATGTTGAACCTCACAGAGAAAAATTTTTGAAGCACATTTTGCCACGTTTCAAACATAGCCTCAGTGGCACAAACATTGTGAGAAATCATAAATCTCCTGAACTGAGAAACTTTTGTATAACAGGGCTATATAGTCGGAAAAGATCTTTACTTATCATAAATCCATTTCAAAAATATATGAAGAACTCAGGAAATTAGTTATTAAAAATTAATCCAATAAAAATATTTGTTACAGACCTAAATTGAAATCTCTCAACAGACAAACTTAAAAATGACTGAGAGACACTTAAGAAATTCTCAAACATAACATCCTTTAGCCATCAGAGAAATGCAAACCAAAACTCTGAGATTTTATCTTATCCTTGTAGAAATGACCAAGATTAAAAATTATTGCTAACAATTTATGTTTAAGAAAATGTGGTTAAAGAAAAAAACTCCATTGTTGGAACTGTAAACCGACACAGTCATCTTTGGATAGCACATCGTATTGAAAAACCTGAACAAACCAGACTCTCCCAGCAGGAAGAGAAGAACCAAAAATCCAGGGCCAGCCAGTTCAGTGACCCTGCATCAGGAACTAGCTGAAGACAAAACCAGACTGCAATCCTGACAACAATCAGTGAGTTTCCTCCTTGTGATTATCAGCTTGCTGTGTTTTAGGAACTAACCAATTACGACCTTGGGAGTGGTCCTGAGGCACAGAGTCTGTCCTGCAACCACCAGTGGATTTTTTGGAATTTATGACTCTCCTGGACCACTGGGCTGTGGCCTCTTTTTTCAAAAATTCTTTCTCCTGGTACTCGGGGTTGAACTCCTCCCCCGCCAACCAAGGCCATGTGCGCAACCTCAGCAAGGATGGTCTCCTGCGAGCCATGCGGGGGGGCCCTAGACCCGAGTGAGAGTTTCCCCAGCATTGGGAGTCTCCCACTATGTCTATTTTTTAAAATTGGGCAAATATCTACCTCAAAACTTAGCAATACCCTTTTTTGGGCCTAAATACAAAGTTGTTTAACCACAAGAACATGTGCTCAGCCGCTTAGCCTTGCTTAGAGGCTTGGCTGAGCAGAGCGGCTGGGCCTGACCATTTAAGCTGGTGAGCCTTATCAAGGTCGTGCTGCGCTTCTATGCCCTGAGGCCCACGCTGGGAGTGGCCTAGCATTCTAGCCTGTTGGTCCTCAAGGCAGGTTCTGTGTTTGTAGCTTTGGGGACCCTCAGTGCTGCTAGGCCTTGGAGCTGCAGCTGTTCACATTCTACAAAATCTGGAGGCCTCGGTAACTCGAACCAGAAGAATATAATTCCCTTCCTTAGCATATCTTGTTTAGCGGCCAGATCTCTACCAAGCCTATCATAGGATGACACATTAAGATTGCCAGAGGTGGCTTTCTCCAGTTCTTCCTCCTCCTGAGGGTCTAACTCCTCCTCAGACCTATCCAGGCCTGCAAATTCCTCGAGCACTGGATAGAGGGGACCTCCCCTCTTCTCATTAGCCTCTCTTTTAGAGAGAATTGTACCAGGATCCTTTTCCTTTACCTTTTTTCTTTCAGGCCTATCCAAGTATTCTCCCTTTGAATCTAAATCTGAAGAACTGTTCTTGTGTTTAATGCGGGCCTTTCGCCCCTCTCTTGGAACATCCACATTGTTCCCCGCTCTGAGGTTGCGGCCGGACTTACGGCAGTGCAACCAGAGACAGCAGGCTAGTACCAACACCACAAATGACACAAACACGAGACCAAACACCCAAGAACCCACTCCCGCAAACAGCATACTTGGGGAGACTGAAACCAGCATACTGGGAGAAACTTACCGACGTCGCCACTCCGTGTGTTGAGTTCTGAATCCTCTTCGGCCCTTCGCCTGGCGACCGAAGTTCCTGGGGTTTCGGCGCCAGCTGTGGCAGACTTCTCCACCGACGAGAAAGAATGACCACCACATCAGGATTCTACTCAGATCACGTTTTACTGGAGTGCCCTTGATAGTTGTTTATAACCAACAAGACAGGATGTCGGCACCATCTTGTAATGGCGATCCTGTCCGGCTCACTACAGTTCCCCCTTTTTGTTTGTAAGCAATGAGCACAGGACTAACGTCATCCAATCTGACCCCCACCTGTGGCGGACTTCTAGACCAGCGAGGAGGAATGACCACCACATCAGGATTCCACTCAGATCACGCTTTACTGGAGTGCCCTTGATTGATGGGGAGCAGGGAACAAGAGGGCAGAAAAACAAGGGACAGGGAGCGGAGGGGCAGGGAGCGAAGGGGAGAGGCAGCAGGAAGCAAAGGGAAGGGGGGCGCTTAGGCAGCCACTTAAATAGAGAATTGGCACACGGGTCGCCCTGTGATTGGCTGCCACCAACAGCTGACACCAGACTGCATCGGGATAGGCTCAAGGATCCTCATCCACCGCACATGCGGGAAGCGGGGACACGCAGCTCTCAAAGGTATAGCCAAATATGGAGTTGTTTATAACCAACAAGACAGGATGTCGGTGCCATCTTGTAATGGCGATCCTGTCTGGCTCACTACACTGGCAGTAGTGCTTGAGTATGCTTCCTCTCAGTTCTACTCATGAACATCAGATGCCAGTTTCTTCAGCATTTGAACATGGGCTCACACCAACAACTCTCCCAGAAGCTTCCAGACCATCAGCCTATGACGGTGACTCTATCACAAGTCCCTTTTACTCTGAGACTTCCAGCTTCTGTTAATGACTTGTTTCCTACTCTTTAGTTCACAGAAGGCTTCATTGGATGAATAAGCCTCATAATGTAAGCTATTTTTATAACGTTCTGTGTGCATATCCATGTGCATGTATGTATGTGTGTGTGTGTATGATTATTTTCTACTGATTCTGGCTGTAGAAAAATACTGTTTACCACAAGGCAGGGACACAACTATAGCTAATGTTGATGATTGATGATGTGGTGGTTTAAAAGACAATGTGCCTCATAGGCTCATAGATTAGTATGATTAAGCATTTGACTAAGCAAAGATTTGAAATCTTAGTCATTCAAATCTATGAATGGCACTATTTGACCTTTCAAATAGTGAGGTGTGGCTTTGTTGGAGGAAGGATGTCACTGGGTGTTTGACTTTGACATTTCCAAAATCCTGAGCCAGTCCAAGTGGCTCTTTGATTGTGCTCGATAGGGATCTTGATGTGGGATTGTCAGATGCTTCTCCAGAGCAACATCTGCCCGTGTGCAGAGCAACATCTGCCTGTGTGCAGAGCAATGTCTGCCTCTGCTGCTTGTTTCCTGACAGTGATGATAATGGACTAAAGCTCTGCAATTGGAAGCAGTACCCAAGTAAATCCTTTCTTTTCAAAGAGTTGTTGTTTGAGGCCAACCTGGTCTACAGATTGAGATCCAAGACAGGCTACAAAGCTACACAAAGAAACCCTGCCTTAAAAAAAACAACAACAACAAAGAAAAAAAACAAAACAAAGCAGAGTTTCCATGGTCATGGTGTTTCATTGCAGCAACAGGAATCCTATCAAAGTAGAAAGCAAGAACAAAATGAAGCCAGATCCAGGACTCAAGGCTGGTGCATGGCTACCTTGGATAAAAGAGGATTGCAAACACTTTTATTTCAAGAACGGATCAACTATTTTTAGAAAACAGTTGTCTGATCTGCAATCTATCATGTACCTTCTCCACTTTCCACTTCTCTCTCCATGTCTGGTTGCTGCTGACACTCATGATTTCTCCAGGAAAATAAAGCTGGGAGTTTTCCACAAAGGTTTTAAAGAGACCCCACACATTAGTGAAGGTACATGACTAGATTGGCCTTGAGAACACACTGCTATTTTAGAAATGTCTGGCCCCACTGTGAGCATCTGTGGGGCCCATTGACAACACATCTCCACATTGGCATAAATAAATGAGGGTTTAGTTTTATTAATACTTGTTTTATACATGTGTTGAAATATCACATTAAGTTTTGTTAATATGTACAAGTAACACATGATATCTAAAAATAGTATTAAATAATATTTGTTTGTTTGCAGAAACATTTTGACATGTGTCCCAAGCTAGCTTTTAACTAACCATGTTGTGCATGATAGTGTTGAAGTTAACTTTCTGTTTCCTCCTCCCAGATGCTGACTTAGAATTGAGTGTCACCATACCCAAGGAATACTCCTACTGCACAAGCACCCTATCAACTGAGTTACATCTTCATCCTTAACTTTGGCCTCTATCAGCAGTAACATAACTCACAAGCTGTCACCAAAGCCACCTCCCCACCAAATATAGATATTCAATTTTCTATCATCTTGCTCTACCCTGAGAAGCATTCAAGTTATGTGAAACCAGAATGAGTTCTGGGATAGATAAATGTTTTTGAATAGAGAGCAACATCATGAAGAGTAAAAGAGCTAGAAATACTAGAAAGAAGTTTTTAAGAAACCACAGTAGTCTCCTAGGGGAAAATTGAAAGTACCGGTTGGACGCATGCCTTTTATTTTCCCTTTGCTTTGTTTCTGACAGCCTGCACTCCATTTATAACTGCTTGAGTTTTGATTCAATTAGATTTGACAAGATTGATGTCCTAGGGATGCAGAGAGGCCTGCTTGTGACTATATACTGCTGCTGGGGCATAAAGTATAAAGATCACTAATAAAAAATAAAAGACCTAGAGAAAAATGTCATTCCATGTCAGTGGTTTCAGGACAGGTTGGAAAACAGCAATGATCTTGTTTACATGACTTTCTGCCCATGTTCACATTGATAGCATGGGGAAGTAGAGGGAAGGGGGAAGGATGCAATGCAGAAATGAGGAGAAAAGAGAGAAGGAGATGGATGAAGAAAGGAAAGGAAGAGTAGATGGAAAGTGAGAAACGATAAAGAGATTGAGGGAGGTGGGAGGCAGATACCCCACAAAGACTAGGAGACAATATGACATTAAGTTTATTAAATCTTTTCTGGGCATACTATACTCTAGACCACATGTTATTTTTTTCAAATTTATGGATTTTAAGATACTTATTATTAAGAAACAGGGTCCCATGTAGTCTAAGCTATCCTTAAACGTATGTAGCTGACATGACCTTGATCTTCTGATTCTCCTGTTTCTATATATGTTAGTGGGGATAAAATCCTGGGTCTCATACATTATAGAAAAACACTTTTATCAATGGAGCTCCATTCTGAGTTCCTCTATTTGCAGCAAGAAGCTTATTTTCCTATGTAATCTTTTAACTATCTATGATGGGAGGTCATATATTTATGGAGGAGAGGGCACTGAGGTCTATAAGACAAGGGGGAAGGAAGTTGAAAACAATAGCCAAGATCCTTCCAATACCACACACACTACTACATTCCTCATATTTTCAAACAAAAAGTCCATTCAAATTAGTGAAGGTACTAGAAGGTAAGGGAGTCAGTCTTCCAACAGTCTTAAGGATTCTTTATTCTAAGCTATCAGATTTTACTTCATTTTTATCTCAAGGGCAATGTGGACTACCTGGTGAGATTTGAAGACTAATTCTTTAAAAAAGAATTTCTAGTAAATGTGCAGCAATAAGATTGGGGGGAATCGATATTTGAGTAATCAATAGTTATCTGACAGATGAGAGCTGTTTTATTTATTTCTTTGTTGGAGAATTCTACTAAGCTTAAAAGAATAAACAGCACCAATCCTGGAAAGAATCCAGTTGTCAAATTGTCCATTTAGGGAAGGGCGGATAAACAAAGCATGACACATTCAGACACTGTTCATTGTTGAAATGTGAAAAATGAGGTTGGGGAGACACTCTGCTCTTAAGAGTTCCACACTCAGTACCCATGCTGAGATGCTCACAACTGCTGCACCCACCAGCTGTATAGTAGCTGATATCTGTCGCTGTATCCTCCATTGGACTTTGAGGCAGGATGTGGTGTGCACATGTATAGATACATACACACAGAAACTCACAGACACACACTCACCACACATACAATTAACAAGTAAAATAAATGTTTTATAAAATAGTGAACTCTACCACAATGTTAGGTGTTATGATAAGTAAACAAATTTAAAAGAAGAGACAAATATTGTCTAATTCCAATTGTATTGGGGAGTCTTGTCACCAAGCCTAATGACTTGTTTGGTCCCCAGGACCCACATGATGAAAGGGGTAACTGACATCCTTGCATTGTCCATTGAACTATGACCCATGGTATGTGTGTGTGTGTATAAAAACACATCAAATAAGTTAATAAATAAAAATTTAAAGTTGTTTAAAGACAAAATATTTCATATTTCTACTAAAATTCGGGAGTGACTCAAGCAGATATCAATGATAATTGTATACATTGTACAAAACAGGATGAAAGATGCCTACATTATGAATGACAAGATGGGTTATTTTAAATTGTGTCCCATCCCACACCACAGTTTTATTCTATTGCCTTTAGAGGCAAGCTTATCCTTTTGTAAACATGGAGTTACAGTCTCGGGTTCTGGGTACTTCCCTCTGTTGATAAAATGAGTAAAAGTCAAGGAAAGTTCAAGGCAAACAAAAAATAAGGTTTATTTGCAAACTATATACACTCTTTGGAAATAGTAAGCATCAGAGCTGGGAATTCACTGATGTCAAGGGAGTTTCAGTTTCGTCTTGATTTCAACTACTCCCTCTCAGTTACCCTTTTCCTCTACTGTATTGATCCTAATGTGTTTAAGTACACTTTCCAACAAGGGCTTAAGTCTACTGCTTCTGCCACATGTGCCTGATATGGTCCCCTGCCTTTGTACTCAAGCTTGGAAACAGCCATAATTGGGATTCTACCTTAAGACATCACTACAGAAATGCCTTACTACTATGAACTGAAGAATGAACAAATTAAAGTAATTGAATATTATATTTTCAAGGCATATTGATTACTCTGACCTCATATCTGAATCAAGCAACTTTAAAACTGAAGATGCATTTTACGTCTTTTCAGAGGATTTGGTCCATTAATACTGGGTAGCAATGGATGAGCCAGGAAGCAGAATGTTAAAAACGTGAGAGCAGGTGAGACACAGTCCTCAAGGACCTCGTTCTGGTGACTTATTTCCCCTAGCTTGGCCTCACCTTTTTGTCTTTTACCACCTGCCGGTAATAGCATTATATGAATTCATGAGGATTAGTCTAGACTGGGGATTTAACATAGTGCTAACATACTTCTATAATGTGTACAGAGCCCTCAGGTCAATCCCTAGCATCACATAAATGATGTAGCTAGCGGTAGCTAGAGATCTGTTCATTGCTGCTGTTCAGTATGGATCAGAGAATGAACTATGATAGCCATAATTTGAGTTTTGAATGACTGTTTTTGAAACATATAAGAAACCCAAGTGAAAGATCAGTAACAAGTGATGTATAGATGATTTAATAGATAGATAGACATATAGAGATGAATGGATAGACTCCAAACAGCATCAAATATTGTAATAAAAAAACTCAGCAGAAATCAATGGGCAAATTCCACTGACGCTATCATCTGGAGTTCATGCTAGGGAAAGTTTCAGGGCAGAGCAGTCTCCTCTCCACTGAGGCTTCAAAGTGAAAGAACTTTTAACAAGTGGAAGTGACTCCATAAAATCTGGTTCTCACAATATCGAGGAGAGGCTGACTGGAGAAGTTGAGGCTGTCAACTTGACTTCCCAATTGAGCATTCTTTATCCCTATGGTTCAGTTTCCTGTGGCTGACCTCACACTTCCTCCTTCTTCCTCTGTATCTTAGAATCCAGTAGCACCCACTAGTAGAAATGGTTCATCTTCTGGCTGTTTTTAAGTACACAATAGATTGTCTTTCCTTGAGTTATTTTATGGTTTTCTTCCTTCTCTGTCACAGAAATGAGGGACATGGGGCATATGATTCCCAGGCAAGGGGTGTTAGAGGACACTTTGAGACAAACATGTTTTGATCCAAAATGGGGGCCAGATGGCAGTGCCACTTTATGAGTTAGCTTCTTGTTGAGTTTAAATGACAGGACAGTTTAACAGTTAAATGGATATTAAATTTGTGATTTGATCCTCTCTGAAAATGTGAACACATACATACACCAATTCATGACCTCTAAATTCCCTAAGTATTTCTCATTCTATTTAAGTTGACAATAGCGATTCTCACAAATATTGTTTTTACTTGAATGACATGAAGACTTCAGAAGAACTTCCCTTAAATTAGGTGACTGACATTTCAAATAACCATTTTTTCAAATGCTTTTCTTACTAGGTGTTTTGTCAAATATTTTGCCCTTTTCTTTGGCTATTGGAAAGGTCAGCGTTGTACTTTAGATTCTGCATTGACTTACAATAGGGAGAACTTTCTTCGAATCAATTCTAGTATTTCATTTTTGTTTGTCACTGGTATTATATCATTTTTCACTTATCCACATATGTATAGATACCCACAGTGAATGCCAAATTATTAGTAGTTAATAAATTCTTATGTATTTTGAAACTATCTCATTTGTCTTGTAGTAACAAATATTTTCATATTTCTGCACACACACGTCATGAGACATATGAAGACTACATTAAAACAAAAGCAAAATAGAATCAGGTCCATTGCATTGAGATGAGCTCTTTTCACATTGCCTGAGTCAGAGAAGCAACAGAAGGATGGAATGAGCAAAGCATCATGATGAAGAATATTAAACTTCAATGTTTCTGTTGCTGTAATTTCTCAGAGTCAGCCTTACCGATAGGATGGTTGCTCCCTAACTTACCTTACTCTGAAGCAAGAAAGTACAGCATTATAGGCAAATAATGCAGATATACATTACTCAAATGAAGACCTATAAATGACTAATGATATCTGGAAAGATGCTAAATATAAGAGAAATTCAAGTTAATGCCATAGTTAGGTTCTTATGCCTATTATGATGGTTGCTATCAAAAAGGTGAAAGATGAACAGGGAAGAAGGTAGCAAAGGATTCGCAACCCAAACATGATGACCAAGGTTTAGATTCCAGTCATCTGAAGAGTAAAAGCTTTAGGCATGCTGGCATTCACCTATAATCCCAACCCTGGGAAGTGGAGACAGGAGAACGCCTGGGTCTTTTGAGCCAAACAGTCTAGCCAAATTAGGGAAGTACAGGTTCAGTGAGAGACTCCATGTCAACAATTAAACAACAAAGTGGAAAAGAATTAAAAGATGATCCAGCAATTGCCCATAAATACAAAGTAAAGGAAATTGGCATGTTTAAAAGACAATTCCATGTCAGTGACTATTGAGATGTTTAGAAGGATACAGAAGCTATCTGTATGTCTATCAACAGTTCAGTGGACAAAGAAAAAGTAATACACACAATAGAATGGTACTCCATAAGATATTATTATTGCCATTGCTTTTATAACTGTCATTGGTGAAAATAGAGTGAGCCTAGATGAAACTGTAAAGTGAAATAAGACTGACACAGAAACAAATTCCACGTATATATGTGGAATGTAAAACTCAATAGAAGTAGACAATAGAGCAGGACATGCAGTCACACACCTATAATTCTCACATTAAGAAGACTTTAATTAAGAGAATATTTATTTCTGGCTTAGGTTGAGATATAATTTTTTTAAGTAGAACATAAACAGGTTTGGAGGTAGTGGATAGTAGATGAGAAAAATCTACAAACCTCCCATCAGGAGAAATTAGATTTGGGGAGCTGTGCACACAAAAATCTATGGGCAACCAGGTTATAGACAAGGTAACTGAATTGATTTAAAATTTGTTTAAAGTCAGGTACCTGGTGCATACCTTTAGTCTCAACACTTAGAAGGCAGATGCAGGCAGATGTCTGTGAGTTTGAGGCCAGCCTGGTCTACATAGTGAGTTTCATATCTTAATTAAGGGAGCCACTTTAGGGTTGGCAAGAGACTTGAACCTAGAGGGGCTCGTAGCTGCCCAGGGCAATGTCACCAGTTAGTTCCTTGAACAGCTGAGGATAGGAAACCTGAAATGGCCCTATCCTATAGCCATACTGATGAATATCTTGCATATCACCATAGAACCTTCATCTGGCGATAGATGGAGATAGAGACAGAGACCCACACTGGAGCACTGGAATGAGCTCCCAAGGTTTCAATGAGGAGCAGAAGAAGGGAGAATATGAGCAAGGAAGTCGGGACCACGAGGGGTGCACCCATCCACTGAGACAGTGGGGCTGATCTATTGGGAACTCACCAAGGCCAGTTGGACTGTGACTGAAAAAGCAGGGGATAAAACCGGACTCTCTGAACATGGTGGACAATGAGGGCTGATGAGAAGCCAAGGACAATGGCACTGGGTTTTGATCCTACTTCATGTTCTGGCTTTGTGGGAGCCTAGCCAGTTTGGATGCTCACCTTCCTAGACCTGGATGGAGCGGGGAGGACCTTGGACTTTCCACAGGGCAGGGAACCCTGACTGCTCTTTGGACAGGAGAGGGAGGGAGAGAGGAGTAGGAGGAATGGGGAGAGGAGTGGGAGGAGAGGGAAATGGGAGGCTGGAAGGAAGCAGAAATTTTTTTCAGTAAAAAATAACTAAATAAAAAATATTAAAAAAATTAAAACAATGTATATTCCTTTGTGTCTGTGTATGGGTATGTTCATGTGAGTGTGGGTGCCCACAGAGACAGAAGAGCATATCAGATCCCATGAAGCTGGAGTTCCAGGTGGTTGGGAGCCACCTGTCTAAGTGATAGGAACCACATTCTGGTCTTTAGCAAAATTTGTGATTGTTCTTAACTATTGGGTCATCTCTTCAGCACCATTAGCTTGTGCAAGTAAAAGTTATGCCTTTATTAGACATTACTGGCTTTAAAGGAAATAAATACAATCATTGTCAATCAAAACAAAAGGAGCTGTATTGCAATGATCCGACTTGTCAGGGGCATTCACAGTGGTTTGTCACTGGGAGCAGTGATCCCCAAAGGAGATTGTCTTCTGCAGTGATTTTTTTAGTCTCTGTGTATGAGCTACAGTCATATCACTCTCATTATTTTTCACCCAGAGAAGAAAAGAATGGATGAAGACAGTAGATACCCATGCACTTATAGTCCTTATCAAGAAATTCCTCTTTCTTGGAGACATTTTGAGCAATAAATAACATTTATTTATCATCTCTTACCCTGCAGTTATAGTAAGCTATTCTTGTGTGTGTATATATATATATATATATATACATATATATATATAATCCATATATATAATATCCAGATATAATATATATATATATGTATATATAATTTGTTTATATAATTTCCATATATGTTTATATAGTAGAGTTGGAAAAATAGAAATTTTATCTTAAATTACGATTAGGGTATTATTGTCTGTTTGAATAGAAAACATCTAGGAACAGTAGAAAAAATAGTGAGATAAAATTTTGTGACACTATTGATGACAAAAATTTAAAAGGAATTCTTTCATGAATAAACTCATTATAACTAAGCTCATGTAGACTCATATTCATTGTTATGGTGTCTGCATGCATAAGATATTTCAATGACAAATTACTCCATCTGTAAACTACAGATGTTTCAAACCAGCACGGAGAAGGCAGCTATAATTTAAACATTTATTATTCGGTATCTGAGTTTCCCATGAAATCTGCTGGTATTGTAGCTGGTAATTTAGGACTTCAGTAGATTATTTTTATAATATCTAATATAGTGCAAGTGCTTTATAAACAGTGTTATAAAGATAATGATAAGGAAAATACATAGAGTGAATTCAGACATAATAACCAGCCTCTCTCATGTCCCTTTCCTTTCTTCTCCCAAAGTCATCTCCACCTCCAGTCATTACCACTTCTCCTTTCATGTATTCTGTTGTCCCCCACATCTTCCTTGCCGTTTCTCTTCCCCATTCTTAAGGTCCCTTTTAAGTTTTTTGGCTTCTACTCTCACTACCACCAAATTATACATACACATTAGTACTTAGAAGCTAAGTACTCGTATGAGACAGAGCATGAGCTATTTCTCCCTCTGCACTTTGATTACTTAACTTATTATTATTTTTCCAGTATTATCCATTTTCCTACAGATTTTGTAATTTTATTTTTTTTTGGATGTATAAAATTCCACTGTGTATGTGCAGCAAGTTTCCTTTATCTATTCATCTGTTGATAGACATCCAGCTCTTCGCGATTGTGATCAGTGCAGCAATAATATGATGAACAGTATGCCTGTAGTAGGATATGTATGTAGTCCTTTGACTATATGCCCAGGAGCAATTTCAGAACATTTATTACAAGAATAAATGAAAGAAGTTAAAGAAGTATAAATTATGTTATGATAGAAAATATACATGAACACATTATTTGTTAAGGAACAAGACAATTTCATTAATCAGACTTTATCACTGTAAAATTCAACCTAAAGAAAATAGCACCTTTCTTATTTTGGATCATATAGCAAGTTCATTGCAAAAATAGTTGATTACATATTTTTGTGACATTTATCAATGACACAATGATTTAGTTTAATTGTACAAATCAAGAGAAATCAACTTTTTTTATTTTTATTTTTCATTAAAAATTTTTGCCTCCTCCCCGTCTCCACCTCTCATTTTTCTCCCTCTCCCCTACTCCCCTCCCCCTCCATCTCCAGCCCAAAGAGCAGTCAGGGTTCCCTGCCCTGTGGAAAGTCCAAGGTCCTCCCCCCTCCATCCAGGTCTAGGAAGGTGAAAATCCAAACAGGCTAGGCTCCCACAAAGCCAGTACATGCAGTAGGATCAAAACCTAGTGCCATTGTTCTTGGCTTCTCAGCAGCCCTCATTGTCTGCCATGTTCAGAGAGTCCGGTTTTATCCCCTGCTTTTTTAGACCCAGTCCAACTGGCCTTGGTGAGTTCCCAATAGATCAGCCCCACTGTCTCAGTGGATGGGTGCACCCCTCGTGATCATGACTTCCTTGCTCATGTTCTCCCTCCTGCTCCTCATTTGGACCTTGGAGGCTCAGGCCGGTGCTCCAATATGGGTCTCTGTCTCTATCTCCTTCCATCGCAAGATGAAGGTTAATATCCAGGAGGATAACTAAATGTTTTTCTTTGGGTTCACCTTCTTATTTAGCTTCTCTACGATCACGAATTATAGGCTCAATGTCCTTTATTTATTGCTAGAAACCAATTATGAGTACATCCCATGTTCATCTTAAGGTCATGCTCAACTTCCTTAGCGATCAGGAAAATGCAAATCAAAACAACTTTGAGATACCGTCTTACACCTGTCAGAATGGCTAAAATCAAAAACACCAATGATAGCCTTTGCTGGAGAGGATGTGGAGTAAGGGGTACACTCATCCATTGCTGGTGGGAATGCAAACTTGTGCAACCACTTTGGAAAGCAGTGTGGCGGTTTCTCAGGAAACTCGGGATCAGCCTACCCCAGGACCCAGCAATACCACTCTTGGGAATATACCCAAGAGATGTCCTATCATATTACAAAAGCATTTGTTCAACTATGTTCATAGCAGCATTATTTGTAATAGCCAGAACCTGGAAACAACCTAGATGCCCTTCAATGGAAGAATGGATGAGAAAATGTGGAATATATACATATTAGAGTACTACTCAGTGGTTAAAAACAATGACATCTTGAATTTTGTATGCCAATGGATGGAAATAGAAAACACTATCTTGAGTGAGGTAAGCCAGACCCACAAGGAGAAATCACCATTATTGGGAACTTATCAAAAGTCATGAATTATATTGAGTGATACCATCTCATCTAGTGTTTTATTTGTACTAGGCACATGCTACAGATTCTATTGATCTCAAATTCTCAGAAGACTGGAGAAAGTAGCAAAGGTCTTTCCAATTAAATCAGATTCTAATATGTGGTAGGTTAAATAGGTGTTTGGTTAAACCTTTTCCATACCCAGTGTACCCCATGCCTTCTTTCTACAATGTGTCAGACTGTCATGGAATAAAAGCTGCATTTAATAGTTATAATGTATTTCCATGTTTTGAGGTATCAGTAATGTAATATCTGATATCAAGTATTTTTCATTGGTCCAAATTCTCATCAGAAGTTTTATGATTTTATGACAATTTCTGTGAATAACCATGTTCAATATTTATTACACTTAGGCTTGATGCATGACAATTTTCCAAAGAAATGCTGTTAAAAATACAGTGGGGAAGAGTTATTCCTTCTCCTACTGAGGTTCTATAACTGGTCCTATCAAACACCAAGCAGGAGTCACTGCTTTGACTGATGCCAAAGCAAGCAATTTTCATGACCTAATAATTTCTGGTGAGTGAGCAAAGGTGCTCTGTCTGTCACGCAGACCAGGCTGCGGCTGCTGCTTGGCTTTTTGTGCCTTAGGAAACTATCTTTTCCCTTGTTTTATTTATTCTTAAATTTTGAACTATTTATTTAGTGTGTGTGTGCACATATATGCATGTGTGTGTTTGTGTGTGTGTGTGGTGCTTAGTGGCAAGAATCCTTATTTCCTGAGTCATCTTGTTACCTCAACTACATTTATTATCAGATTCCTTCCTCAACTTTTAGAATTCTAGGATAATTTACACTTTGATATTCAGTTTCCTTTAACATAAAACAAAATATCAACTAGACGGAGTGATTTTTAAAAATGTGGATAGTAACAAAAAATGTTCCCAACACATTTTAGTCTTCACTTATTGTTTGTCATGTTCCTTTCTAAATGTTCGCTAATACCTCCAGCTTTCACAGTGGAGTTTGAATAGTAATGGTTCTTTCAGGCCCATGTGTTTGAACACTTGTCTCCAGCTGGTGGAGCTGCTTAGGAAGATTGTTGATCCTTCAGGAGGTCAAGCTTTGCTAGTGGAAATGGGTTAGTAAGGGTGGACATTTAGATATTATATCCCCTTACATCTTTATTTTCTGATTGCTAAGTGCAGATGCAGAGCGACTAGAAGCCTACTGACCCTGCCTTCATGCCTTTTCACCAGGATAGATGGTATTCCCTTGAAGTGTGAGCTGAAATAAACCCTTGTTCCTTTACGATGTTTTGTCATGACAACAAGAATGACTAATACATTCCATTTACTCCAACTTACAGTGGCGTTGGAAAGAACACAATCCTCTTCACAGGCAAATCGAAAGGATTGTTTTAAAGGCAGAGTTTTTGTAGCCCAGCCTGGCCTTGAACTCACTGTGCTGCCAAGGATGACAGAAGTCCCTACCCTACTGCCACATGGTTAGTGCTGAGATCTCGACAGTTTGCCACCACCCTGTCTTAGACAGTGGTGGGAATCAGTATAAGGGCTTTATGTGACATGCCAGCCTTGAGCAGAATTTTAAAATGTTAAATGTGGAACAGCAAAAATGTGTGGGTGGGGTCCGGAGAAATGGCTCACTGCTTAAGAACATTTGTTCTTGTAGAGGTCCCAGGTTGGGTTCCTATAACTTATTGGCAGCTCACAACTGTTCAGGACTCTAGTTCCAGGGTATCCAATGCCCTCTTCTGACCTCTGCAGGCACTATACTGCATGTATATTTACAGGCAAAAACCCTTCTAAATAAAGCTCAATTGCTTTTATACAAAAGGATATATCTTACATCATTCAGGTTTACGCCATTCTTACATTTTTTCACTATTTGCAGGTGAACAGCATGTTTTTGGTAAAAGTGAAAATGAGCCTGTACTTCTTTCTATCACTGCCAAGACAGGATTCAGATAGACGGTACCTCCTAAGTCATTCAGCAAAACAGAAGTCAGCATGCCTGTGGGGTTTCTCCAATGACATACTGAGTTGAATCTTCCTGAAAATCTGGTTTCAGGTTTTCTTTGTTCAAAAATACAGGTTCATTATAATGGAACTGTTGAGTGCAGTCACTGCTTGGTCATAGATCATTAGGGAATGCCAGCATCAGACTATGGTGGTTGATGGGGTTTCTCATAGGCCATGATAGCAGCTCTAAATATAGCTACTGGAATCACATGGGGGTAAGTGTCAGGGGACACAATTTTGGAAACAGACCTTGATCACATTCAGGAGGGTCAAAGGTAGTGCTAGTCAGAGCAGAGCCTTCCCATACCTGGATGAGATAGCATCTCCCCAACAGTCAAGATGCCTCACTTCCCACTTCCACTCCTCCCACTGCCCCAGGATGGCCAGCAGGCTGATTATTTCTGAATTCACTCTCATCATGGTGTATCTGTGTGTTGTATGATAATTATTGTTAGTTTTTAACAAACAATATTTGATATTTTTTAAGGCAGGTGTGGGATGACATTAAATTATACACATGGCCCCAGAACTACTTTGGTTAAGTTTACTCTTGCTCTGGATCCTGGCTACCTTTGTCAGTTCTTCACTTTTGAGAATGTGTATGTTGATGTGGGACCCAACAATAAATCCAGCAGTTGTTGGGTAGGGACCTCAGGTCCACATATTCAGTCTTTTCACAGGAACTCTGCTGACTTACACAAAATACATTTTCTTAAGATTTTCCTAAGTGAAAAATACTCATTTCAAAAGGATATTTAGAGGCTAGAGATAAGGTTCAGTACGTAAGACCACCTGCTGTGCAACCATGGGTGCATGAGTATAAATCCCCATCATGTGTGCATGCTCACGAGCTCACAAACACACACACACACACACAAACACACATGCACCATGCATGGCTGTGCCCATACCTGTAACTCAAGTGTCGTGGAGGGCAGGAGGATTGATGGAACTTGTTGGCTACTATTTAAGCTCAAATCTCCTTTTTTTCTGTGTTCTTAGTCTTTATTTTTTATTCATTTTACTTACCAACTACTGTCCCCTCTCCCTACTTCCATCTCTCTATCCTGCACCTCCCCACTACCCCACCTCATTGACTCCCCATGTGAGGCCTTACCCTTTCTGAAGAGATCCTGTCATAAGGGAATTCAACTAAGAAGAGTAGTGCAGGGCATATTTTGTCCTTGTCTTGCCTCTCTCTAAGCATGCACAGTTATACCTGAACACATATGTATACATAACATGCACACACACACACACACACACACATACACACACACACACAAGCATGCACATTTATAAACCAACTAAACTAGATTGAGCCTTTACCCATTAGGTATGAAAGACATATTTCTGTGATAATTTACTCTATATAACAAAATGTGCAAAATTGTTTTAATAAAGGAAGGCAGTTTTACAACCCAATTACATTATAGTAGAAACATTTGATATTACAACTTAGCAATCAATGGGAAATCAAATATATAAATATTTCTTAAATCACAAAAAGCTATACTGCATGCTTGGAATTTGCATTGAAATTAGAATAAAATTACTTGGACAGCTTCTTTGCAATAAAGTAGAACATAGACACTGCAGGGATAAATTTTCTTACAAGACAAATACCTACAAAATAATTTTACATGTGATATTATAATAATAAATACATAGAGATATGCAGAAAGTGTGCCTTCATTTTATGCCAGTACTCTTAATTGTTGTTATTGTTAAAATTTGTTGTCTCATCAAATCTAAGACATTGGCACAGCTTTGATGACAAATGAGTAAGTGATGTTTAAACCACAGTTATTTCCATGCAAGCCTGACAGTTTGCACCAAAGCTACACGGTGTCTTGCAATTCAAAATAAAGAGAATAGTTACCTTACAAAAATACTGACCTTCTTTACAACTTCAGTCCCAGCTCTTAATTATTCAACTTCAACAGACTCATTGAGGCCTCTGACCTTAGAGCTCTTAGCCTTAAAATGATTATTATCCTGTCCTTATAGGATTATGAGACTACGATGTAGACCATGCACATAAAATAAAGCAATGTAGATTCAGGTCTACAACAGAGGTAAGATTGGCCTTTCTCCTGATGCTCCTGAAGTAAACACACAGCAGTGGAACCTCAGGTCATAAACGTCTAAGTTCCACGGCCCAGATATCTCATATCATTATCTGCCAAAAGGGAAAGTGTCCTTCATAATTTATGGACCTTTGCAGTTTTTGACTCCCATTTCCTGGGAAGAAATGAAATGGTCTCTAAGAACCAACCTCTTTGACAACACAATTTCTTATCACTCCCTTAGGCAAGGGCTCATTCTTTCTTTAATATTCTCATTTTATAATGAATATGATGCTATGATAAGTTTTATTTCTTTTTGTCTCATTCTATTAGCATATTTTTGAAATATTTTTTTAAATCATATGTCAGTCCCTTGATAAATAGGGATTGTGGTTACTACTAGAGATATAATATAGTATTCTAGTACTCATTTCCTGAATTACTCAAACCCATTCTTTATTTTTATTAATTATTATTATATTATAATTACATCATCACCATCGTCATCTTCATCATCATTGTTATGATTAATTAGAGTCTCACCATGTAGCCCAGCTGAAGTGGAACTCACTACGTAGACCAAGCTGGCCTTGAACTCACAGAGATCCATCTACCTTTTTCCTGTGTTCTGGGATTAAAATCAAGATCCACCAAGCCTGACTCCTCTAATGCATTTTTATAAGGACAGTATAGAATACCTCAATGGCTAAAAGTCAATGCTTTCTGCACAAGATAAAATCAGGATGTTACTTTCATGAAAATAGAGAGGTATTCTCTATAACTAAATACCCTTTAGGAAGCATTTGTATTTGGGTGATTTCTCTTAATTTTTAAAACCTTCCTATATGACTCACTGAATCATTTGTTTATAAATTTAAGCAACATAGATTCTGCTGTCAAAAGTAGTTAAACTTCAGCAAATTTACTCTGATGTAATAAAGAGTATGACAGTTTGCTCACTTAAGAAAGACTCAGTCTTAGGAAGCTCCAATAAAGTTCTTATGTTGCCCAGAATGATGCACTCTTTCAGATCTGCATCCAGGAGGTAGAAGCATAAGGATTAGAAGTTCAAGGCCATATTCAGATACATGCTGTGTTTGAGACCAACCTGGGACACATGAAAGTTTATCAAGAAATAAGCAAATCCCAAAAGAAGCAAACAAATAAAAAAACAAAACCTAAAACAAAGCATGTGAGAAATCTTAGCACAATTGCTATTTTCTTTTCTTTCATTGTAAGGAACTGTTCTTATGTGCAAATCAAGACTGAAGGTCTTTGACTTGGATGTCCTCGTATTTTATTATTGTTCACCTTAGGATACTTTTAGAAATTAAATGAAATCAGCAAGAGTTATTAAGTAGCAAAACTCTCCTAGTTAAATATGCCATCCAAATGGCAAGCTCCTTAAGTCTGAGGAAATAAATAAAACAAAAGTCCTACGACTTATAAGATTCACAAGGCTCTTTCTTCCATCAGGTTATATAATCAATCAAGTTTGCAGAATAAAAGAATTTCTTCTACCTGTCATTCTGCTTGTAAATAGTGCAGAGAACTGCAGGGTCACAACATTTGTGTTGTCACCCATGCCAGAATGTGTGTTTTTGGAAATGCAGCCAACTTCAAGTCATCCAGACTCCTATAAGGAACCTTAAGGAACTCACTGGTGCTCTGTTAGACTTCTGTATGATTATTTCTTTGGTCTGTTGTGAATCCCCTTAATGGCAAGTAGACATGTTTCTTTTAGCTCTTGGGAAAAATACAGGAGGAAACTAAATGGAGGTGACTTAACCAACATGTCAAGACATTTTATTATGTAGATATTTGGCCAAGAGTCTAGAAATTGTTCCGGAAATGTCACTTTTCCTTGGAGGGTGTCGTACTAACTCTGTGCATATCTTATATCATGTGGTTATGTGCATATCTTATATCATGTGGTTATGTGCTTTACCATTATTGTTCACATTGAACAAGTTTGCCTATGTAATTTGTTTGGACAACAAATTGTGCCAACATGGACAACTGCATCCATGTAAAACCTGAGAGATCTTGGGAAGTAATTCCAGATTTAAAAAAAAAAAAAGAAAGAGAAAAGTTAAGCATGGCTTCTTGGTAGCAGCATTTTTTCAGGTGGACTCTGTTTGCTAGAGGCAAGTGTATCTCATTTAAGAGAGGCTTCCTGACTCAGCTTAAGCTGCAAAAACCTTGAAGCCCCTTTAAGAAGCTTTGCCACAAAGCACATAAATGGTGATTCTATTAGGCAACAACATGCTTCTTGGTGGTGGCAGGGACCTTGAAACTCCAAAGCATTCTGGCAATAAACATGGCTTTGGCTGGTACTTTTGCCATGGGTCTAGACACTCAAAAATCTAAGAAATAGGGTGGATCTAGCTTTCAAGCCATGGCTTTAATCCTAGCCATATCACTCTGCAAATTAAACACTCATGCCAGAAAAAGAGAGATATACAGTAAAGATAGATTCAGACAAAAAAACCCTCTAAATGGTTTATAATATGTTTCAAAATATATGCAGTCTTGGGAGAGAAAAGAAAAAGAATAGAGTCCTTTTTTAAAAAAAAAGAGAGTAGTTGGGTGTGGTGGCACACACCTTTAATCCCAGTACTTGGGAGGCAGAAGCAGATGGAGGTCTGTGAGTACAAGGACAGCCTGCTCACTAAAGAGTTCCAGGAAAGCCAAAAATATACAGAGAACTCTGTCTCTAAAAAGCAAAAATTAAAAATAAAAGTAAAAGAAATAGAGTTTAAAATAAAGCCATGTAAAGATGGAAAACACACAGAGAATCTGGATACTGTATGTTATTATGCTCTCTTTGAATTGTATGACTGCTGAGAAAAGAGCAACAACTGCTAAAAGATATTTGATTTTAAATGCTGATGAATTAATCCAACATATATATTTTGAATATGCCTTGACTTTAAAATATAAGACAAGAGATAGGTTACATTGGAGAAGAGGTTTTGTTCTTGATTCTAGAGGAAATGAGAAGCTATAGTTGATTGGGGGAGGGGAGGGAAATGGGAGGCTGTGGTGGGGAGGAGACAGAAATCTTTAATAAATAAATAAATACTAAAAAAAAGAATAATCAGGTTTGATCAAGAAAGACACCCCTAAAAAATTTCTAATAGGTCCAGATGATCCAAGGTTTCAGAGGACCTCTGTTGTAGTTTCCTCTGAGTTCTACTTCCAGAACAGTTTCAGGGCTGCTGGTTGAGATGATCAAGTCTCACAGAATACTCCAGTCAGGACTTGGTTATAATTTTAAATCTTTTTAGGTCCCTATAAGATTATCAGTGCCCCCAATCAGCAAAAAGTAACCTGGAAAACTATACCCACATTTCCAATGAAAACACAGTGTCTTTAAACTATGGGATACTATTCAGCTGTAAAGAAAAATGAAGTCATGAACTTTGCAGGTAAATGGATGGAACTAGGAAAAAATCAGATTGAGTGAGGTAACCTAGACCGAGAGAGACAAATGCCACATGTTCTCCGCCCTCTGTGGTTCCTAGCTCCGAGCAACTGAAGAAATAATTTCTAAATGTTTGGGTATGTTTTTCTATTTCTAGTCTGGTTATATTTTAGCCATAGATCATATGATTTCAATTTTTAAATAACATTTATTGAGATTTGTTTTACTGTTCAACATTGAGTTTATGTTGATTAAAATTTCCTGAGCTCTTGAAAACAATGTGGATTTTGCTAAAAAAAAAAAAAGGGGGGGGTGGATTTAGAAAACACGAACTGTGGGTCTTCTTCAGTGATAGAAATAAGGGTTTTCTTTTTCTCCATTTGGCAGAGATGTCTTTACTATCTGGACAGATTCTGTTCCCCATATAGGAAGTGGGGCTGCACCTTTTTTGTGGCTTCTCAATTCATCTAAATTTCATGATAAGAGAAACTGATTGAAAATATGTCATATTTGCTGATAATAGTTTTCCTACTTATAATATGGGCAGTCTTCCTGTCTTATCTTATTTATTAAAAAATACAAAACAAAGCAGTAAGAAGAGAATTACAAAAAGAGCAACCTGCTCAATGTGTGAGCACCTAGGGTGAAGAAAAGTTCATATTTGGTCATGTATTTTCCCTCCCTCCCAATATATAGAAGCTCTTTTAAATGAACATATAAAATGTCCGCAGGCCCTTCAGTCAGGAAGCATGTCCAGAGTTTAAGAGTTTAGCCCTCTGTGAGCCCCTGCTGTCCCAGTTTCATTGAGCACACCTTATAGTCAAGGTTTTGCCTTCTAGAGAAAAAAAGGAAAGAAAAAAAATGGAAGGTCTGCCAGAGGAAGTTTACAAAGTAGGTCAGAGCCAGGAGGGTTAAGAATCTCGGAATTCATGAGCAGTTGAGTCAGGGGGCTGGAAGCAATAGGGAGAGTCAGAACCAGAGTCCTGGGTGACTCAGAGAACTGGGGTGGTGACCTCCTGGAATCAGCCATCTACCTTCTGCCTCTGAGTCATGCCTGCGCTCCTTCAGCTATCCCAGGGCTCAGGATAATAGACTCAGCCAAATAATTTGACGTTATTTGATGTTAGGTTATCTATCAGAAACAGGGAAAATAATTTTGGGGTCCAGTGACTGTTTCTCTGAATGACCATGGGGATGACAGCAGCCCAGGAGGTTGGGGAGGACTCTGCGGACCAAAAGGAAGAAGAAGCCGAACGATGACCAAGGTGGAGAGTGAGCCTGTGTGAGACAGCCTAGTGTGGTGATGGACGCCTTTAATCCCAGCATTCAGAAGGCAGGGGGAGGCAATATCTGTGAATTTGAGTATTTATCTTTGATTAGAGTGTTGGTTACAAGTTGTTATGGATAATGGTCTGGAAAAAAACTAAACAAAGGAGATTAGATTCAGAGTTCTTGTTTTGAAAAAAAGGGGGGGGAGTGTTGTGGGACAATGGTCTTGTACCCTGTCACTTGTACTGTTTGAATAAAATGCTGATTGGCCAGTAGCCAGGCAGAAAGTATAGGTGGGGTGACAAGAAGAGGATTCTGGAAAGAGAAAAGGCTCAGTCTGCAGTTGTGACCCAGAGGCAGAGGAAGCAAGTGAGAATGCCTCGCTTCTAAAAGGTACCAAGTCAAGTGGCTGACACAGACAAGAATTATGAGTTAAAGTAGGATATTAGAGTTAATCAGAAGCCCGAGTTAATAGGCCAACGAGTTTAGGATTAGTGTGGACCTCTGTATGTTTCTTTGGGACTGAACAGCTGCAGGACTGAGCGGGACAGAAATTTCTGTCAGTAAGAGTTATTACAAGTTGTATCCAATATTGATAGCTTAAAGACCATCTCAATCCTTTGAGGTAAAGTTGCAAATTTGCATTGTGTTCCTGACTGTATTAAGCTGAGTTTTCCCCAGAAGATAGCTATCTTTTCCTGAATTAAACATTACTATGTCATTTTGTGTTTGTTTGAGGTGTTATTTAAACCAATTCTGGTAAATGTTAAGTGTTATGTCTTTTACATAGTCAAATAACATGCTAGCACATATGCATAAGGACATGTACAACATGGTATAGGAAGAGTGAAATGCATATACAAATCCCATGTGCCTGTTAGTTAAGAACCTGCATCAGGCCCTGGTCCACTCCATCCCTTATACTCTGCAGTTACAGAAGACAGAGGGTTGTGTTTTTCACTTGTAAAATTTTCCTATTGATAAGCAAAGTCACCATTTTTTATTTCATCAGAATATCTCATTTTGTAATTGATGTATAATATTTATGCATACAGATAGGGCATATTTCACCAGTTTAGTATATCACACAGTGTGCAATGATGACATCAGAGAATTTTCATTTCTAAACCCTCAAACATTTATCTTGTAATTTCTAAATTGGATGCTACACATTTTTAAAGACATTGCTGCTGTTCGATGCTATTTCCTTTTCATGTTGGGGAATTGTTTTGGTCTAAAGGAGGTGTTTCAATCGCTCCTCTAAGAACAGATATCCCCTATTGTAGACTTGAGTACCATGATGATCTCATTTTATAAATATGCTTTATCGGTTTCTTAATATATTTGGATAGCAACACATATACACAAACATTTTAATATATATGTGTATTACATATAATCACATAACAAAATAGCTTCTAGCACATATAAATTGCATTATGGTATAGAGGAATAAAACTGATAACTCATAAGGCACATATTGTAGCAATTTCTCACTCTTGCTACCTTTTGGTTTTTAATGCTATATAATAATGTCCATCATTTAACTCTACTTCTCCAATGTCTTTATCTCTCCTGCTGATATTTTCATGTCAGGGATTAAGTTTCCCTAAATAGTCAAAGTAAGTGAATGAGTATCAAATGGGAAGAGAAAATAACTAATTAAAAAAAAACTCAGACAAACGTGCTATGGCTTTTAGTTAGCATTCTACTTAGAGCTAAGGATTTATAGGAAAGATAGTCAAAGAAGTGTTTCTGTCAGAAATAAAAGATTAAGACTCGGTGGTACCTTTTTGCTCTCAAAGTTTTCAGAGTACGGATTGTCTCCAAGGGGCAGTGTTGCTGTACGTGGAGAGCTTGTGCCTGCTGATAACTGGAATTAATGTCAGAGAATGTGGTACCCAATGACTTTAAAAGTTACTTTTATGTATGTGTGTTTCTGTCAGTGTAAGGCATGTGTATTGGTGTTCGTAAATGTCATAAGGGTATGTCAGATCCCATGCCATTGAAAAGATGGAGAGATATGTCAGTGATTGAGAACTTATTATTCTTGCAAAGGACTCAGGTTAAGTTCCAAGCACCTATGTGGCGATTCAAAACTGTATTGCCTGTTCTAAGTTATCTGACTTTCTTTTCTCACTTCTATGCACACTAGGCATGCACATATACATACATTTGGGCAAACACTCATACTTTTAAAGTAAAAATAAAAAGATAACTCAAATAAAACAGGAGAGGTTCTGAATATATGACCATTCTGAGGCTTTAAGATGACTCAAGACAATTGGCACTGTTTTTTTTTTTTCCTAAATAATGGCACCTTCACCTCCTAGCATGCACACAACTTATGACATCTCTCTTTTTACCTGTAATGATTCTTATATATACCTTCTCCAAGGTGAACTTATTCTCAGAAGCTCAGAAGTTTATCTGATCATGATTTTCATGTCTGAGTCCAGATGCTTTTTGAATTATTTACCTGTGTGTAATACTCTAATTAACTAATTGGTCGGAGGTTCCCTGGGATGTTATTTGGTTGTGGACCACACAGAACATAATCACTGAGAAAATGTGAGCATGGGAGAGAGGGAATTCTTTCTCCAGAGCTCGAGAAGAAGAAATGAAAGATGGCCTTAAATAGGCTGAGCCATACCATCCATGCCTCCTATTTTATGTCTTTCTCAATGAAGACTTTGGAGGTAAACACTAGTTTCAGCAGAATTACCTTCCTGATAGATTTTAAACTGCTAAAATTGGTCTTATTTTCTCATGTTGACCCTGATTGATGGATAATTATTAATGTGCTGATAAAATTATTAAAGTTGCTCCAGGAAGACGATCTTTTCTGAAAACCTAGCATAAAGTTTGTTCAAGACATTGTCATCACTTGCCTTACAGTGACCTGTGTGACACCCAGAGTTCCACCTTTTTAACATTTAAATTGTCCAAATTTCTGCCATTTGAGTACATAATCTGCAAAATTTCATGCCTTATTGGAGCAAAGAACAGCAGTGGGAATAGAAGGGAATAGAATTTTGCTATTTCTGGAGCCACGTTCACATTCAGTGCACTTCCTCACATTTACTTTCAGAAATCTGCGCATTTTCCTGAGGGGCAGGTAAGTGTTTTTATCCCAATTTTACAGATGAAAAACTTGAAACCCAAGGTTAAGTGACTTGCTTGCAGCAGCACTGGGAGCCAATGTCAAAATCAGACTTCTAACATCAACGTTTGATTGCTCAGATCACTCAACCACAACTCTAACTATAACACAAATGTTTGGAAAATAGTTTTAACTGTTCTTGAGAACATGAACATTCTGAAGTGTTCTGGGTCAGAAGAGTCTTTTAAAAAACATATAGATATGAAGTGTTCTGGGACAGAAAAGCCTTTCATGGGGAAAACACATAGAAAGAATGAAGTCAGGGTGATGGTGATTGATGTTTTATTTAATGGAAATGACAAGTATTTTAAGTAATTAATGTTCTTTAGCATTAATACATGAGCACTGTGTCTCATCGCTCCCTTCTCCTTCAAATTCCTTCTGTATCACCTCTTTCTCCCAAATTCACAATATCTTCTTTACTTGTTATTCTCTCTCTCTCTCTCTCTCTCTCTCTCTCTCTCTCTCTCTCTCTCTCTCTCTCTCTCTCTCACACACACACACACACACACACCCCACACACGTTTCACATACACATAGAGATAGAGTTGTGGGGAGAGAAGGTAGCCTCCTGAATCTATTTAGCATTGTACATGAGTCTAGGGATGGTGACTTGGAACTGGACAACATATGCAGCAACTCATTTCTGGAGGAAACTGGTTCTTCCATTCTTAGGAGTCTTTGACCTATAGCTCTTCATCTAGGTATGGGACCATGTGGAATTTCCCCTGTCCACATTAGCATGTCATTTGTTGCTGTAATGACAGGAGCCATTCAGGTAATAAAATTGCTGTGAGTGGTCGGCTTCATTATACTGTCATAACTAACAAGCACCATCTAGCAACAAGCAATCTGGGTCTTTGGCTTTTATAACCATTGCAGGAGAATGAGTTTGGTTTGGGCACTACCCAATCCCTTGTCCTATGTGTGAGGAACCAATGGTGGATCTTTGTAACAGACTCTATCTGATGCAAAAAGAAACTTCTTTGAAGAGCCTGGTAGCTACTTGTATGTGGGTATATTTAGGATGTAATTAGATATTATGCTGTATTATGTATATTATTCTCTTCTCAGGCCTGAGACATTACTAGCAATTCTCTGTGTTGTTGACCAGATTTAAAGTGCCAGAATCTCCAATGGAAAGGGCTTTAATTCTGTTTGTTATTGCCAAGATAAAAATGCTGCTATTGCACCATTGTAAATACCCAGCAACTCCAGTCATTGTTGTGGTTTACAGGCGTTTGTCTGTGTAGATGTACAGATTGTTTCTTTACAAACGCCAGTTCAGGAAAGAGGGTTTGAAGAGCTAGATATAAGCAATGGAAATGGAATAGTCATAATGTATATGTCATTGAATTTTGTCATTCTAAAGTTACTTTGGAGCTGAAAAATGGCTCCATGGATAAACTGCTTGTTCCCATAAGCATGAGGAACAAAGTTTCAATTCCAGAAAACTATGTAGAAGCCAGAAAGACATGGCAACCCACATATAATCCCAGACCTTGGAGGAAAAAAAAACCAGTGGATTCCTATGGCTAATTGGATATCTAGGCTAACCCTAATCAGAAAGTTTGGGGTTCATTGAGAGATCCTGCTGAAGCTAAAGAGATGGAGTAAGAAACCTCATATCAGCCTCTAACTTTCACATGCAGAAATGGCCTTTAACAAAAATCTAGCACACTTTTATGATAAAAGCTGAAAGACAGAACTGAACTGAAGAATACATACTTCAACCTGATAAAGGTTATATAGGACAAACCCACAGACAACATCATCCAAACATCATAAATGTAGAAAAATTTAAAGCAATCACAAAAAAATCAGGACATGGCATCCCCACTATTTTAAAATATGCAAGTTCTCGATCCTCTCTCTGGGAGAAAAGAATTAAAGGTCTACTGTAAGGAGTCAGACTATCCCTGAGACAGATTATATGATGTTATGTATTAGAGATCTCAAAGATTCCATCAGAAAAATTCTAGAAATGACCAAAACCTTCTTTCCGTAAAGTGGCAGTGTTGCACAACTTCTAACTGATCTCATTAATAAAAACCCAGAACCAGATAACAGAATAAATGCTCAAAGATCAGAGACACAAAGGTGCAAGAAGATGCTGCCATATTTTACCATGTTAACTCATCAGCTGAGAAAAACCTGAGCTCCTGACTACTCCCTCATTATATTTCTCTCTCCACACAGCCAGACCACTTCCTCTCTGTCTGTACAGACCTCTAGACTTCTATAGTTAACCAGTGGCTAACTCTGCCTTCAGATATTCAGGCAAGTTTTATTCGTAGAGCACAAACAAAATATCACCACATTTCTCCTTTTCGTCTAAAATAAAAAAAAGTTATAACTAATATAAGAAAACTGTATACAAAAAGTACAATAGCTATATACATTATATACAGACAATAAATACATCAACAAGTCCATTAGCAGTTGTCAAATTCAGAGAATATACTCCATATCTATTTTATCTTAAAGAGTCCAAAAGGAATTCACTTTCTATTCTAACTTACATTGCCAAAACTAGATACAATCTTGTCCATTTTACACCTCATTAAAGAAATAACAGATTTCTGAATCTGTTAATGAGGAAAACTATAACCATAGTTACAAAGTCACCACCATCCACAAGAGACCTAAGAAAGAAATAATATTACTTGAATAACCAAGAAGTGCAAACAAGTGATTTCCAAATAATGTGAGATATGATATAAATAACTGGATGCCTGGACAGTTATCCAAGATTCTTTTGTAATATTGGGGAATCCATCTTTCCCTATAAGTCTAAATGACTTTTCATTGAATCATGATATTCTAAAGCAGTGATCTACCTTGTCTTGGCAAAGCTCAGGAGTCACTTTCTTTGGTGTCTTGTTTGTACAATTTGGACAATATATTGTCAGGAGTTGAGACAAGAGCACTTTCTTATCCAGTGGCTTGTTTTGCCACAAAGAAAGTAAACTCCATATGGGGTTTCTTTGCTGCCTATCATTTTCTCTGAAGGAGATTAGTGCTGATGGAACAGAAAATTTTCATTGTCATAATAAAAGAAAATGACCTAAGCTATTAAAACATATTAAATGCCATATTCTATAGATCTCTGAAGTATTTGTAGATGACCTGTTTACCTAAAATATATCTCTGACCTTCAAAACATGCCTAAAATGACTACAAGTTTGATTGTAATGACTACTTACATTTCTTTAAGAACTAGAAATTTGCATTACATTGTTAAATGAACTATATAAATACAAAACCTTGAATAAGATTAGAAATACTCCCAATGGTTGTGGCACAAACCTTTAATCCCAGCACTTAGGAGGCAGAGTCAGGTGTATCTCTGTGAAATCATGGCCAGCCTGGTCTTTACGAGCTAGCTCCAGGACAAACACCAAAGCTACATAGAGAAACCGTGTCTCAAAACCCCACCCCCCCAAAATAGAAAGAAAAGATTAGAAATGCATGTACAATGTGTTCTAACAAAATTAACCTAAAGTTTATATCAATATGCACAGATCCAAATCAATGTAAAATATTTAAAATTAGTAATTTCTTTTTTAGTTTCAAAGCAGATTCAATGATCTACCTTTTTAGCCTATCTCTGTATCCCTCCTTTTTCTTTTCAGAGTAGATTCAATAATCTACCCTTATATCTTATCATATCTACATCTCCCTTTTTTCTTTTCAAAACAAGAACCCTGAATCTAAATTCCTTTTTTTCAGCTTTTTTTCCCCTGAGCATTACTAACAATAACTTGCAACCAACCACCCTAAATGATGGCAAATATCCATTGAAAAACCAAAAGCTGCCAACAACACCTTTTGGGAATATGGATATCATGTTCTTAAAATTCTTCCTGTTATTTAGGGGTGACAGCATTGATACAGAAAAGAAAATTTGGGTTTATTGTCAAATATTGGGAAAGGCAGCTGTATTACTTGTTGTGCAGCCTCTGCATAATGGAAAAGTGCAGAGCTTGGCTCAAGTAGTCTGAGACTGGATCATCTCATCTAACAACTACAAAATGATCCTGAGCACTGTGTAGTCCAAAGCCAATTTTAAAACAGCTGTTTTCATCTTAGTGGCATCATCAAAGTTTGGTTGGAACCGTCATTGTGGGGCCTGTTAGGCATGGTCACAGTTCACTGCAGAACACTTAAGCATTTTAAATGCTATAAATAGCAGATCTCAAAGAGGTTAATGGATCAATATTTGTTATACACACTCAGAGTACAAAAACTTAATTCCTAGTTACCTGAAAGAGACTCAAATCTGAAATCCTGTACAGGAATCTAGAACAAACATCATTCTAGAATTAATTATTACTCTAAAAGACCATTAATATCACGATAAAAAGTTTGCAATATATATGTACATATATAAAAATATATTTCAATATATATTAATCTTACAAGTTTTGAGATAATAGTTATACCTTAAGAAAAGCTTTAAAGAGTCAAAATAAAAACAAAGGATTATGAGAGTAGTAGCAATAATTTAGTTCCTTAATTTTGGATTTTCTTTGTCTAATATCAGGTGCTTTGTCTGCCATGAGACAGAGAAATTGGATTTTAATTTAGCATGTATGCTTGGATTTAGAGAAGAAGAGAGCCACACTCCAACTCCAAAGTCAGTTTTAATTTTTAACTGGACTGGGACTACAAAAAGACTATTTGCATTATATTTATATTTCTGCAGAGGAAAACATAAACAAACATTTGGAAAGATTTATGAAATCTTACCCAGTTGGACAATGTGACCTACCAATAGGCTAATTTTTCCTTTTCTTTCAGACATTTTTTTCTGGATGATTTGTCTTTTTTCTTCATATGTCTCACTTACCCTGTGGTCTTCAGATTCCTTATCTGAATGCCTCCATTCTCCTGAAAAGAAAATCAAAACCCTCCCTCAACCCTAACTATGGAGAGGTTCACTTTTGGTAAGTTATATCAGATCAAACGAGAAGCATTTGTTAGTCACATAAGTTACTTCAGATTGAATAGTCACACTGGTTTATTAGCTATCACCTCTTCTAATCAAGAGGTCTCTCTTGTTCAAATTGAAGCATTATCTGTTTTGATAGTATCTATAGCTTTTCTTCTCCTTTGGTAACAAAAGCAAAACCTCTTCCCCAACATAACACATACCCTGGTTCCCATTCAAAAGTTAACACATCTTTAAAGTATACAGGCTGATTTAATTCCATAGTTTTTCCTAGTATCCAATGTTTTTCCACAGCTATTTTTCTTTTCTCATTAGCATTTAGAAAATTCAAAGTTAATAAAGCATTGTGCCATCTGGTCTTTGTTACCTTTTTCTGTTTATTTACCATATCACTTAACATATTTAGCATATTGATTCAATCTTTTTTAACTACTTGCCCTGTAGGTTTGTGTGGTATACCAGTAATATGCTTTATATTGTAATAAGCAAAAATGTTTCAGTTTTCTAGAGAATTGTCAGTCTTAATTTGTACAGGTTTACACCCGATGGCTATAACTTCTAGCAAATACATAACTACTGAATCAGTCTTTTCTCAACTCAAAGCATTTGCTGATTAAAATCCTGATTAGGTACCAATGGTATATTGTACATATTTTAATTTTCCAAATTCTACAAAATGGAACACATTAATCAGCCAGATTGAGTACCCATTGGGTTACTTGCTGCAGGTAGTGTAGTTTGGTTATATGAAGAACAAGTAGGATATTTTCTTATAATATTCTTGGCTTCTTGCCAAATGATAGAAAAACTTTTCATAAATCTTTGCTATTAATATGATAATTTTATGAAACTCTGACATCTCCAGCATATTTCCTATCAATAGCTGATCAATTTTCTCATTAACTTGTGGACACTCTCCCAATCACAATAGACTAAAAAAGAAACAAAATTTACTATCCTACCAAAAGGAATTTCTAGTCAAAATCCCCATGATATTCTTCAAAGAAATAAAAAAAATCAAAATCTTAAATTCATGTTGAGTCACATATATAAATGCTATATACCTAAATCATCTTTATGATCTGTGGTGGTAATGAGTGTATCTGATCAATTGTAGAATATAAAAAACAGCACTGACACATCAGTTTCTTCTATATATCCTCATAATAAATTGACTAAAAGGAAATGAATGCAAGACCATGTATAATAGCATTAAGCAGAACACAATACAAACAAACCAACTTAGGAGAAAACTAATTAAGAAGAAAAGAAGCATGCATTCTGAATAACACAGAATATCACTGAAATCACAGGAGCAGATAAATGATTTCTATAGCATATTGACATACAGAACAAAGCTTCATGGTTAGGAGGTACTTGTCTATCAATGATCAAATCATAGATCATTAAGTTTTGGAAGTTTGCAATGTGTTATGCGTTTGAGCTGTATATTCTATTATTTTATATAATTCCTTAAAGGTACTATTACAAACATGGGCTGCTCTCCCCATTCTTCTGAATGAATAATGCCGGTGGATATTATCAAAATGCATTTTTTTTTTACCAATAATAACTGTGGGACATATTTAAAGATGATCTGATTTCTTAATTAAAATAAGGATTTACTTATAATTTTTGAAAACAAGTGCTTTTTAAGTAAGCCTTCAAACATGGCTAAAGTTAAGATAAACTCTCGTTCTTACAAATTCTTTTTATCAGAGAAGCCATGTTCACATTACAGCTTTGGATTTACGAGCACAGATATTATTAATAGGCAAAATCTAGAAAAATGAACTCCTATGCTATCAAAGCCCAGCTATGTCAGAGAGAATTATGGCATCAATACAGGGTTTCCCCCACATACGGATTCTTTCCCTGGTCAATGGAAAGACTGTCGGGCAATGAGGATTGGACCTATAAAAGTTCATTCTTCACTTATGCATCTCTAAGAACATTTAGATTACTAATTTAGAACATTTTTTCTATGTTATAGTGCTTAGAGAAAATTAGTTCACAATGTTTCCTGTCTGGTTCATTTTGAAAATTCTAAAGGAAAATCAGAAAGTATTTTAATTTTCTAACATAGAACATTTGAGTTGAGTTCTAATTAAACTGGGAATGGTTTTAAAATCCATTTGAAATTATAGAGCCATTTCTTGCTCATTTATACTGTAGCTAGTATTTGCTCTGTGTTTTTTATATGCTAGGTATCCTTAATATTATACACTGCTAATTAAACCAGAAAAATGTGTTATTGCATCTTTTTTTCTTACAAAACCACTGTAGTCTGTGCAAGTGAATTAAATATGATTAAGTATTATCTATGATGATTAAGTAGCTTTATCTGAAATAAAATACATTGCTTTGTGGTGTGTATGTGTGTGTGTATCCATGCACGCATGTATGTAGAGTTGTACATAAAGGCTAGAGGCCCATATTAGGTATCTGATTATCTCCCCACCTTATGTTAGGACTGGATCCTTGTATCTGATGCTTATCTCTTCAGCCAGACTGACTGCTAGCAAGCCCCAGCAACCTGCCTTTTTGCCTATTCAGCACTTTGATTATAGGTGCCTAATGTTGGACACAGTTCCTTAAGTCAGGGTTCAAATTCAGGTTCTCTAGCTTGTGTGGCCGACATTTTGCCCACTGAGTCATACCCCTAGCTCTAATGAAAAGCCAGTGACTTTGAGTAATGCATTATATAGCTTAATACACTTTCAAAGACAAAATTAAAATGTACAATTTTTGCCACCAAGAAAAATCTCACATTATTAAACCATAATATTGATCCTTGTGTAATGGACCAACGGCAATTAATAAGTGGCATTTACTATGTACTAGTTTTTATTTAATTCATAGCAAATATATTTAAATATATTGTCTCATATATAAGATTGTAAAATTGCTGGCAAGTTGCTTTTATTTGCATTTCCTTTCTATTATGTTGCGTGTATGTGTATGAGCTAACAACATGGCTACTCCGTGGTGTGGTTAAAGGGAAGGTTCTTATTGTAGTTATGAGAGAGTGAACAGTCAGTGGCATCTGGGAGAGTTCAGAACAGAGATAGAAAAAACTAGACTGAGCATGGCCAGCAGACTGGACATGGCCAGGTCTATCTGCTGGATTGGACAGAATAGCAGGGGGAAAAGAATAGAGAAAACACTGAGAGAAGCAGAAGCAAAGCCAGGCAGAGGGAGCGTAACACAGCCAAAATAGCAGGGTTGTAAGCTGTGGTCACGGGTGGGGTGGGCTTGGAGCTCATGAGCTGGAGGGAGTTTTGTGTATTGTGTGCTGGTACACATGGGCATGTGTGCATACGTGTCGAGGCCAGAGGTCAGGATTGGATGTTATCCTTTTATTTCTTTCCGCTTTCTGCAATTTAATTCTTAAACAAAATTTATTTGTGTGTGTGTGTGTATAAGTGATATGTATGAGGGTAAATGCTCATGCCACAGAAAATGTGTAGAGGTCAGAAGACAACCCAATGGAGTGTGCAAGAGAGAACACATGGGATCAAACTCAGGTTGTCAGGCTCTCATGTTGAGTGGCAAGCACCGTTCCCCACTGAGCTATCTCCCTGGCCTTCTCCCTTATTTATTCCATTTTACTTTGTTTATTAATTTGCTTTGGGACAAGGTCTTTGACTGAACTCAGAGTTCATTGACAGGCTAGACTGACAGGCCAGCAAACCTCAGAAGCCTCTTTTCTTTGCCTCCCCGCACTAAGTTATAGACCCACGATGACTCTTGTAAGGTGCTGGGAACCCACACTGAGATCTTCATTCTTACACGACAGCCTCTTTACTGAATGAATGGGTCACCTCTTTTGTCATTGACCCATCTTCTCAGAACAGGCTTGCAAGTTTTGGATGCACAGTATAGCTAAAGTTACACAGTATTAATTCAGAAAGTAAGAGACCATTGCTCTAACCCAAAAGATGAAAATGTAAAACCAGCCTGTTTGTAAGCAGCATTGTTAGCCTTAGAAGGTCAAGCATTATGATATCACCATTGTAGGTAAAATTTTTAAAGAATGTTGATGGTTTTTTTTTTTTGAATGAGACAAAAGAAAAGACATGGTGATGTGATGGTATTTTATAAAACCTGCCAACCCCTTTGACAGACTCCTCTGAGGTTGAACGCTAAGGTATTAAAGTCCTTGCCAGTTACTGTGGGCTCATTAACTTACTGAACTTCATAAAGCTTTGGTTCCTGAGTCTGTGATCACCATGTTGGGAATTACATGCCAAAAGCACTGTTTAAATTTATTTTCTTCCATTGATGACAGGAATCATAGATTGAAGTGACAAGATTTCGAAGACAGAAAGGTTGGTTAAAGGACTTCCTGTTATGCATAAAGGAGATGACTGGGATTAGTAGCAGGAAGTGACTGAGTGGAAAGGAAAAGCAATAACTAAATAATACTCCTGGGAGAAGGTAGAATAAGGCCTACTAATATAGGGCTTTATGTAAACGGAATAAAAGATGGAGACATTTAAAAGTTGGCTCCAAGTCACGTTAGCCTAGTGGGGGAGAATCTGAAAGCATGTTTGATGATGAGAAAAAAGATTAGTTTTAAAGTACAAATATAAAAGTTCTGACTTCTGAAGACTGGGAAGGTATCTCAATAGTTAGATTACTGATGTACTGTTAAAAATCAACAGCGACAATCCAGGTCCAGTAAAGAGCAAACCTCCACTGGGAAAGCCAGCACTGATGGGTTGCTGGGTCTTCCTGGCCTGCCCTATTCAAACTGTTGAGCTTCAGGTTCAGAACGAGACCCTGTTTCAAAAGACAATGTAGAGAGGGATTGAAAAAAAAACTGATCTGATGTTGGCCTCTGGCTTCTACTTTCACCAAAAGCATGTATGTGAGTACACAACACACACACACACACACACACACACACACACACACACACACACATTCTGACTTCACAGAGTTCACAGGCTTCAAAGAAGACATATAAATAGGAAGTAAAGTACTGTGAAATAATAATGTTATTTCATACAGATAGGTAAAGAGGAGCCTGTCACCCCTCTCCCTGTTCAGTATCCCACAGGAACTGTCATCCTGAATTGGAGTTTATATCAGTAGGCTAATGCACAGTTAACCAGGAGTAGATAATCATAATCTTGTACTGGGAGTTTGGATCAGGGACATAGCAGGCATAACTGCTGGCTATACAGCACTCAAGTTTGAGCTGCTCCATGAGATGAAGGTACCAAGAGAGCCAACTTTCCCTTAAGGAAAAATGGAAAGAAGAAGAGAGTGAACCCACATATTAAAACAAAACCTGACGTCGTTTGACAGAGGATAAGGATGTACTGGGATGAAAGAGGCAGAAGATGTACAAACTCTTGGAAGCTTTTCTTGATGGCTCCTCTAGACTCCATTATTCCTTCTATTCTTGATTTCTTTTAGATAACTTTGGATATTAAATCAGATTTCCTAACTGTACTGAAAACCCTTTTCTCTGCATAGCTAAGGGCCTCAGACCAAGATAATTACTGAAAGAAAAAATCTTAGAAATAACTCAAAGAGAAATCTGACACAGAAATTAGTATCCAGGAAAGACAGACTGAAAGTGAGTCCTAAGCAACCACCATCCATTTGGTAAAATCTGTCACTACCTAGTTGTGATTCCCCATTATATTGCTTACTAGAATACCAGAAAATCTAACGGTATTAAAAGAAGAAATCCTGGACAAATGGAGAGAAGACACCATGATTTTCCTAATTCCTTACTGCATAAAAGGTCATTAGAGTTGAGGTAGAGGTGATTGGAAAAGATAGCTGATATTGATATCTGATCTCTGCATGTAATATACATATGAGTGCTCATATATACAGGCAAACACACAGCAATACATGAACAAGCACACATGTATATGTACACACAAACAGGTACACACACACACAAGCACTAAAATTAAATGCAGACTGTCATATTTAGAAACAAAAACAATCCTCCTGGTTCCTGTGATAAGTATCAGAGCTAGAGTAGAAATTCACAAATTCAAAGGATGGCTCCCAGGATGTAGAGCCAGCAGCACCAGCGCTGTTCTGGAGTGCCTGTTGTGTCTCCCATAGAGTTTCCCACAGCAGTAAAGCCTTTTGCAATGTACTAATGTTTCTTACATGAAATCATAGGCCAAGACAAGCACCTTCACATAGTTCAGAGCTCTCATCTCTCTGTGTTAAAATTTTAGAATGGGCAGGAATGTCCAATATCAGAAAATAATCTTGTATGGTGTTGTAAGAAGGTTGCTTGTTTGTTCCCGACTGCTCAGCCTCCTGAAATAATCACACAGAAATTGTATTAATTATAACAATGCATGGCCTCTTAGCTTATGCATTTTTCTAGCTAGCTCATATCTCTTAAATTAACCCATTTCTATTATTTTATATTTACCATGAGGTTTGTGGCCTATTGGCAAGGTTCTGGCTAGCAGCTTGTGTCTTTCTCCTCTGGCACTTCCATGGCATCTCCCTGACTCTGCCTTCTTTCTCCCAGCATTCAGTCTATTTCCCCCACTTAGCACTACTCTACCCTATCACAGGCCAAGGCAGATTCTTTATTCATTAACCAATAAAAGAAATGCATATACAGAAAGAATTTCCACACCAGTATGGGAAGATGAAGCTAAGACAATGAGAAGGAGAATGTGTCAAAATAATCAATGTAAGGTCAGTCAGAAAGTGTGTGTCAGTACTGGATATTCCTTTTGTCTTTTTTGTGGTCATGCTTTCATAGTTAAATTCTCCTAGAATGTTACTAATAAACAGAATAATTCTTTCAAAATATTTTTTAAGATTATGGTACATCTTCCTTCACCTTCCTCACATGCACAAACCCACCCATAATGGGCTCTCCCTTTGCTCTCAAATTCATGATTTCTTCTTCTAAGTACATAAATATGACCTGTTCAGTCAGTATAATGTTTTAAGACTGACCATTTGATATTGGATAACCAATTGGATACCAATTTGTTTTAGTTAACCAGCTCTTCTCTGGTAAAGACCATTCTGTTATCATTCTTTAGTTGCCTGCTGTTCTTGGTCTATTATTGATGACTGGTGAACTTTCTTCTATCTACATTAGCATGTCCTTTGGTGTCATCCTTGCTCAGGTTGTATTTAGGCTACCATGTTGGTTAGATTTTATGCGTATAGCTTCTGATATTACTAGGAGACACAACCTCACAGTAAACTTCTTGTTCCTCTGATAATTACTATATTTCTTCCCCATCTCCTACAATGATCCTTGATCCTTAAATTGTGTTGTTGATGGATCAGTTTGGACTGGGTTCCATAACTCTGCAATTTGATCACTTTTTGTTTACTTATAATGATCTCTGTCTGTTGAAAAGATAAGTTTTCTAAACAAGGGGTGAAAGCTACACATATCTGTGAGTATATGGACAAATATATAGAATTTAGTTAGCAACTAGGCTGGTGTAGTAAAGTATTGGTTCTTTTCCAAGAACTCTGACATCACTTGCCCTGAGTAGTTGGCTAGGTTTTCAATGCTAGGCATGGTTTCCATCTTGACAAGCAGGTCTTAAGTCTGATCAGAAAGCTGCTGGTTACCACCAAAGTATTTGTGTCACTACTGAACCCTTAGGGTCATTTTGGCATGGTGGTCATTGTTATAGTTCACAGGTGTCATAGCTGCGTTGGACTGTTAGTTGTTGCTCTCCTTTGAAGGCTTGTATGGTACCTTCTGGTATAATGAAAGCTAGTTCTTGTAGGTTTAAACTAGACATAGTCAAATATACCACAGCAAATCCTCCAGATGAATAGTCCAAATTTTAATTGTAATTACTGCACTGCATTTGTGTTTTTTTTCTTTACAAACCTATACCAGGACTTCACCTCATGAATTCACTCAAGTTACAGGCATACTGCACTGTTCGTGTTTTGCTTTATTATTCCATTACACATTGGTGACAAGTTTACAGAAAACAGAGTTGTAACAATCTTCTATCAGGAATTGCTACAATTTTTCTAGAACTTCCTGTAACTTCACACTTTTTTTAGCAATAAGATGTTTAATTAAAATGTGGTTTTTAACAATTTTTTAAAATAATGCTGCCATCCATGTAATAGGCCACAATATGGTATAAATAACATTTTAATATGTCCTGGAAGCAAAATGTGTGACTAGGGCTTCAAAGATCATCAATGTTTAAATCTTCTAGCAGAGCAAGGAAGAGTTTGATATCACATAGAAGCAGATATAATATCATAGCAATCCCAGAATGCCTATGATTATATGAGATGTAGAAGAAGAAGATTTGGACAGCTCATAGGACAGGTAACCTGGTGAGTGCAAAGCAAGACTAGCAAAAGAGGAATCCTGCCTCAAAAGACAGTGGAAAGAGAGAGCTAATTTCCCCAAGCCATGTACTGACTGCCACCTGCACGCTTTCAGTCAGACACATCATAATTAAATATAATTAAAATAATAAAGAAATAATTAAACACGTGATCTTTTTATTACTTAGCAATAAACATACGCTGATTCTTTTGTCTAAGTCACATATATTTTAGAGGATAAAGCGCCTTACACACTTTTGAAAAACTCATATTATATTTAACCAAAGTTCCTGGGAGGTCATTGGTATATATTTTATATATTGAGTTGATTTCTATTTCAGTTGGACATATGGCAATGTATATATCTTGTATTAATTCTTTGAGAAACACCCCCATCTAGAATTGTCTTAGTTCCTATGCATCAGAACAGAAAATGAGTTGTTGATAAATCTTCTTTTATTTCTATCCATTTTTCAATACCTATATAGTTAAGTCAAAATATATTTGAGCAATTTCTTCCAGTTTGGACATTTTAATTTTATATATTCTAAATTTTCTTTGAGAGGCACAAATAAGAAACTTTAACGCTATTTCATAGTCACAAAGTGAAAGAAGGCCACAGGCAAGTGGTTTGAAACTGAGACCCAGTCAGCACACTTAACTGACTGGGAACCTTGAGTACATCAACTTTTAGTTCTGTAAGCAGGCATCAGCAACACCTTTTCCATATGTGTCACTTCATCTTGATTTATATTGTAACCTTCATATTCTTAAAGATTTAGCAGTTACATAAGGGGAATCTTGTGCTTTTTCTGTGATTCTTAAAACATACTATTTTTATTTCTCTCAAGCTAAACCTTAGGAATCAGGTAGCCAGGCCTTCTTATTTTCTAAATTAAGCTAAACATTTGATCAAAAAATAAATAAATAGATGAATAAATAGGCAGATAGCTAGCTAGCTAGATGGATAGATAAATAAATGATAGAAAGAGAGATAAACTGGGCTAAGAGATGCTTCACTGCTTAGAAGTGCTTGCTGCTTTTGCACAGAACTTTGATACTTTCTTCAGTACCCACATGACGTGGTGTGTTGTATGGAGGCCTCTTGTTTGTTCCTGGCTGTTCAGCCTTGAAATAATCACACAGAAACCATATTATTTGCAATACCGTTTGGCTTAATAGCTTAAGAGTATTTCTGGCTGAGTCATGCATATTAATTTAACCCATTTCTAGTAATCTGTATCATCATGAGGCTGTGGTAAAGTTCCTGTATCTGTCTCTGGCAGGGCTACATGGCTTCTCTTATCTCTACCTTCTTTCTCCCAGCATTCAGTTTAGTTTTCCCCGCCTAGCTCTGCTCTGCCCTGCTCTGTTGTAGGCTTAAGACAGATTCTTTATTTACCAATGGTATTTACAGAATACAGAGGTGAATCCCACATCAATGATGGCTCAAAAACACTTGTAAATCCAGCATCAGGGATCTGACACAACACTTTGACTTCTATAGGCACCAAGTAAACACATTATACATGAAGTTGAGTACTCATACACATAAATTTAAATAAATATGCATTTAAAAAATTCTTCAGGAATCTATGACCATTATAAGGCTCATGTTTCTAGATTTATAACATGTGACCTTTGCTCCTGTGTAATGTAAACTCACCCTTCAGTGTGAATGACAATGTGCCAAATGTGCACAAGGCCACAATCAATTTACTACAGAAAGGTAGAAGAAATATGTGCACTTATTTTATATGTTTTATTTAAAATGGCTCCTAAATAATTGCATCTATATAAATTTATGTTCTTGATAATTATTATGTACTTAATAATAATCATTCCTCAGTTTAAGGAATAACATTTAGGAGATTTAAGTATCCAGGTCTCATAAGACATTTTTCTATATATCGAATATGAACAATATTAAATTTTGTCTTAATTTTCTTCTTTTTAAAATATATTTTTGTTACATGTCCCTGAAAGATATTATTTTATTTCTTTCATTAATCTTTAATGAGTATAATTAAATTATCTATCCATCTATCTGTTTTAATATTATATCTATTCAAAATAATCTTTAGTAAATTATTCATGCTTATATGTTCCTAGATTTATTCTTCTTTACTCCAGCACTTATTCAAACATTAAAAATACAATTAATTCAGCTATTTTTCTATATGAACAAATTTCTTGTTCTGAACATGCTATATAAATACATCTATATGTTTCTTTCGTGTTTATAATCATTTTCTAGATTTCACACTTCAAAATAATGTGGCACAGACAAATTGTGAAAATTGATAGATGATTTTAAATAGTCATTATTCCAAAGACTATACACTTGGGTCTAACAGGCCAGTGGAAAATCACCCTGCTCATGGCCTGATTCCAAGCTCTGAGACTTAGAAATCCCTGCCTTGGTGACTCAGTATTAATGGCCAAAGAATGCTTCAATGTTGGTAACCCAGAAAAACTTCCATGATGAATCTTTTTTGCTAGCTCACTGCACATGTTCTGCTAGCTCACTGTGCATTGCTCCAAAATATAAAAAAAAAACAAACAAAAACAAACAAACAAAAAAAAAAACCTTCACCCAGTACTCTGTTGTCTCTGCTGCTGATCAGAGGCAGTTATCACCATTCTCCCTAATTAATCGCTTATGTGAATTTTGTTGAATGGTGTGACCTTACTTGGATCCTGACTGCAAAAATGGCCTTGACCAGAGAAAATGGCTTGCATCTATTATGTTTGTCTTTTTTTTCCTGTGTATTGATATTAAGGCCAGGGGCAGTGATGCAGGATTCCCCTCTGTATGCTGTGAATACCAATGGTTAATAAAGAAGCTGCTGGAAGTCCTTCTGTATGTGTTGCTTTTATTGGTTAATGAATAAAGAAGCTGTTTTGGCCTGTGATAAGGTAGAATAGAGCTAGATGGGGAAATTAAACGGAATTCTGGGAAAAAGTAGGCAGAGACAGTAAAATGCCATGTAGCCACCAGAGGAGAAAGACACGAGCTGCCAGTCAAACCTTGCTGGGAGGCCACAAACCTCATGGTAATATATAAACTAATAGAAATGAGTTAATTTAAGATGTAAAAGCTAGCTAAAATATGCATAAGCTAAAAGACCAAGCAGTGTTTAAATTAACACAGTTTCTGTGTGGTTATTTTGGGTCTGGGCAGCCAGGGACAAACAAGCCACCTCAATCAACAAGGCCGGGAATTGGGCTGAGAGGGAGGAATAATCATCTTCTGGAGTACAAACTGATGTCAAATATTTCTTCTTCAAATTCAAGTCCAACAACTTTGAAATACCATCTTACACCTGTCAGAATGGCTAAAATCAAAAACACCAATGATAGCCTTTGCTAGAGAGGTTGTGGAGTAAGGGGTACAATCATCCATTGCTGGTGGGAATGCAAACTTGTGCAACCACTTTGGAAATCAGTGTGGTGGTTTCTCAGGAAATTTGGGATCAACCTACCCCAGGACTCAGCAATACCACTCTTGGGAATATACCCAAGAGATTCCCTATCACATTACAAAAGCATTTGTTCAACTATGTTCATAGCAGCATTATTTGTAATAGCCAGAACCTAGATGCCCTTCAACGGAAGAATGGATGAAGAAAGTATGGAATATATACATATTAGAGTACTACTCAGCAGTAAAAGAAAATGACATCTTGAATTTTGCATGCCAATGGATGGAAATAGAAAACACTATCCTTTTTTTTTTTTTTTTTACAGAGACCCTGGCCATATCCTGAGTGAGGTATTCCAGACCCCAAAAGATGAACATGGGATGTACTCACTCATAGTTGGTTTCTAGCCATAAATAAAGGACATCGAGACTATAATTTGTGATCCCAGAGAAGCTAAATAAGAAGATGAACCCAAAGAAAAACATATAGTCATCCGCCTGGATATTGGAAGTAGACAAGATTGCCGGGCAAAACCTTAGGGGTGGGTTAGGATGGCGGTAAGGGGAAATGGGGAGAGAAAAGTGAGAAGGGGAGGATGGAGGGAACTTGGGGAAATGGGATGATTGGGACAAAGGAAGGGTGGATATGGGAGCAGGGAAGTATATATCCTAATTAAGGGAGCTATCTTAGGGTTGGCAAGAGACGACTCTAGAGGGGCTCACAGGTGTCCAGGGAGATATCCCCAGTGAGGTCATTGGGCAATTGAGGAGAGGGAACCTAAAATAGCTCTATCCTATAGCCATACTGATGAATATCTTGCATATCACCATAGAACTTTCATCTGGTGATGGATGGAGATAGAGGCAGAGACCCACATTGGAGCACCGGACTGAGCTCCCAAGGTCCAAATGAGGCGCAGAAGGAAGGAGAACATGAGCAAGGAAGTCAGGACCACGAGGGGTGCACCCACCCACTGAGACAGTGGGGCTGATCTATTGGGAGCTCACCAAGGCCAGCTGGACTAAAACTGAAAAAGCCTGGGATAAAACCGGACTCTCTGAACATGGCAGACAATGAGGGCTGATGAGAAGCCAAAGACAATGGCACTGGGTTTTGATCCTACTGCATGAACTGGCTTTGTAGGAACCTAGCCTGTTTGGATGCTCGCTCACCTTCCTAGACCTGGATGGAGGGGAGAGGACCCTGGACTTTCCACAAAGCAGGGAACCCTGACTGCGCTTTGGACTGTAGCGGGAGGGGGAAAGGAATGGGGGGGAGGGGGATAGAAGTGGGAAGAGGGAGGAACAGTGGGGGGAGGGGGAGGGAAATGGGAGGCAGGGAGGAGGCAGAAATTTTTTCAAAAAAAAATAAAAGTTTTATATGACCATCTTGAAAGGGCACGAATGATTAATCAAAGAAACAATTTCACTTAAGAGTAGTTTAGTGAAATACTAAGTTTATTAGGGTTAATTACAGAAATAAAATAAGGGGTTACTTACAGGAGCATGATTGAAGCAAAAACAACTATATTACCAAAAGCCCATAACCCATAGTTGACCACCCCCAAAAACTGCACCCCTGGGGCTCCTTACAAGATGATTTGGTAAGCTGGATAGCATTTCTTCTTCCTGGAGTTATTGTTGGTTACATAACCTTGGGGAGGGGCAGTGTGAATTATGTAAATTTCAGAAACTTTCTGAATCATACAGGTTTTGTTAATTTCCTGAGCCTTCTATGTTTCATTCATATCTAGTCTTGGTCAGAAATACTTCAGTGTTTCTGTAGAGCTAGGCATTGTTATAGTGTTGTGAACATCCCAGGGTAGAATTTATCATCCCCATTCCCATCTCCAAAGAGATTTTTCCCAAAGCTAAGCAAGTTTTATCAAAGCTGAAACTTGCAGTTTTTAATTAGATGTTTTTACCTTTTGCAAATAGAACTTGCTGTCTAAGTAGATATCAATGGAAATCACTTCTCAAGGAGAAGTGAAAATGCTTCCTTTTCCCCAAAAAGAATGAGGGACAAGTAGATGTCAGTAGTTCAGTTTGACTCTGCTATCTCAGGTCAAGGACAGGTTCTTATTCTGTTTTCATTTATATACCATTATTTCCCAAGTTAATTGTAATTAATGCTAACGCCTGCTGCTTCCTATTCTCCATCATCTTCTCTTACTTCTTCTCTCCCATTGGGCCCCTTCCCCTTCTCATTTAATATTTTTAGGTGTAGTATAAACACTTCATCACATATATGCAAATGAACAGAGAACACATGATAAGGTTTGCAAAGCAGTAGTAATTATAAAATACAAGAGGAATTAAACTGAACCACCAAATAAAGCACACTAAAATGCATAAGATGACCAACACAAAACAAACTCAGCAAGAACTTTGGGGGTTTTTTGTTTCATAATGTCAATATGTAAACCTGAATTTGTTTTTTCTTTTCTTTTGTTTCGTTTTGTTTGTTGGTTGGTTTGTATATGAGTCTTTACATTTATTTAATGGGTTTGGTACAGGATTTTATGGGATTCCGTTGTGTACAAACCTTGTCTGTCTCATGTCTCTGTATCTATGTGTGTTTCTTGTGCTTTTTCTTTGGCTCTCCCACATCCTTTTGCTTGTTTTATCACATTCTGATTTATTTGGCTTTATTTTACTTTATTATTAATCCTTAGATGTCTCTTTTTTTTTTCTAATGAGAGACAGAGAGGGTCTGGCTTCAGTTGGAAAGGGAGGCCGAGAGAAACTGGGAGGGATACGGGGAAGCGGTACAATAAATCATTGTATATTGTATTGAAAAATAAATTTTCAAGAAAAGAAAAATTGAAATGATTTTTCAAAAGAACAAAATGGCCTGAGCATGGCAAACATGGCTCTGTCAGGACTTTTTTTTCTTTCCTTTCTTCTGCCTTTAAAAAAAAATGTTAGAATACATTCTGTAGTAGTTTGAGTGGCACTATTAGGTGAGACTTTGCTGGAAGAGTTTATGGTCTTGTTGGAGGAATTATACCACTGTGGGGGTAGGCTTCAAGGTTTCGTATGCTGAAAATACAGTCCAGTGTGTGAGTTGACTTCCTGTTGCCTGAATGATGAAGCACTCTCAGCTCCATAGCCACAGCTTCCTGTATGCTACCATTTTTCCCCATCATTATGATAATGTACTGAATCTCTGAAACTGTAAGTGAGCCACCCAATTAAATGCGTTAAATGTTTGCCTTGGTCATGATATCTTTTCACAGCAATAAAAACCCTAAGACACATCCTAAAGTTAGTTCCCAAAGTCCATTTCCTTACTTGGCTATTTCCTACTGAGGCTGGCCATCAATGTCCAACTCTCAAAGTATTGAAGTTCAGCAATCAAAAGCCCCTTTGGCTTACCTAGTTTACATGCCCAATTAAAATTAAACACCACATCCTAACACATTTATAACACTCTTTACCTTTATAAATTTTCATTTTCCCATGGGCCATGTCTATCTCCTCTCTGTCCAGAGGAATTCCTTTGTCCCCTGCTCCAGAACAAATACCCCTACCACTCTCCCTTGTCCATTTCCCCTTCTCCATCACTCTCTATTTCCTTTCTTTCTCTCTTATTCCATGTCTTCCATCCTCCTGGTGCAAATAAACCTCCTTTACTAAAAATATGGTATTGGGGTCCTGAGCAGATATGTATCCTTTCACTGCCATTGGATGCTGAGGCAAAAAAAAAAAAAAAAAGCAGCTGAAATTCCATGCATTGCTGTAAAAAATAAAGTTTTGTAGCAACTTTGGAAGATAGTGAGAGGATCATATTTTTATTTATTTGTTTGTTTGTTTGTTTGTTTACATGTGTGAATAGTTTCCCTACATGCATGTCTGTTCACCACGTGCAGGCTTTGTGTACACAGAGATCAGAGTGCATTGGATAAACTGGAATTGGAGTTATAGATAGAGCTGAATCACAGTGTAGCTAAACTCTGCTCTACAGTAGGAGCAACATGTGCTCTCGACCACTGAGTCATCTCTCCGGCAGAAGTTTTGTAGAAATATTACATTTCAGTGACCCCGGCTTTAGTCTTACACCAAATAAAATTGAAAAGATGTGTATCCTGAAATGCTCTTCGGGCTGATGAGGGAGGGAGACTTGATTGGGGGAGGGAGAGGGAAATGGGAGGCGGTGGCGGGGAGGAGGCAGAAATATTTAGTAAATAAATAAATAAATAAATAAATAAATAAATAAATAAATAAATTTTCCTCTAATTTGCTTTTGCCAAAATATTTTATCAGAGCAACAGACATGAGCCTAAGACATTCACCACATTTTTTTCTTTGCTTTACCCCTTTAAATGCCTTTTAGACTTTTCATATTTTTGCAATGATTTTTTTGAAAATTTTAAGTACCTAATATTTTCTATGATCATTATGTTTTATTCTAACTATTTCATAAATATAAATGGCATGTATGATATAGTTACCTTTTTATATGGTAATCCCCTGATGTAGACAAAAGCTGTTGATACTTTGATTTATTATTTTCTCCTGTTTATCATGGTTTCGGAAAACAGAGACATTTTTATATTGTGTCTCTGTGCTCATACACTGTTGGTCATGTTATAGCGGCAGTCCATTTGCTCTGGTGATCTAACAATGGACATGTGCTATGGGGCACCATTGCTTGCTATTCACTTGTATAACATAGTTTTAATATAAATTAATAATGGTGGGCATATCCGTTTGATAAGTTTTAAGAGTAAGAAAATATCTTGGGACATTTTATACTATATGTAAGTTGGTTTTTATTTAACTCAGTATGTTTTGAGATGTTACTCTTAAGTATTAAAGACTAATATATAAAGGACATTATGGAATGCTATTTTATACTTTGATTATCCTCTGACTTGTTGATAAGTCACTTCTATTTGTTCAGGATAATTTGTTTTAATGAAAATATGTTTATTATTTATCTGATATATTATAATTGACACTTAACAAAAAATCAGTGTGTTATCGTCTCTTGAAGTATTACCAAACTTAGTTTTGGAATAAGAATTATTCTTCAGTATTTCTAACATTTGTCCCATGCAAACACATCAAATGAATTTGGCCATGCTACTCCCAATTCAATGTTAATTGTTTAAGTCAAGCAATCATGTGTGTACGGACACACCTTAATCAGGGTGTGTTCCATATATTCAGTAGAGGGCTGATGAAGTTAGACTCCAGTGACATTGACAGATCACTTGGAGGTTGTTAATCTGTTCTTTGCATCGATCTCGTGTCTGACAGAACATGTTTCCTGCCATGTCTGCACCCAGTGACAAGAATTATGTGGTACTAGGGCCATTGAAGAGCAGAAAAGCAGTATTCAATCTTTATTCCTAAAGGGTATGAATCTCTTTCATGAAGTGATATTTTTCCTGTCCTTCAAATATGGAAAGACCGATACAATGCAGCAACTCAGTGTGTCTAGCCTGCTGTTGTTACGGTTCAACTTCATATATTTGCGAAACAAGTATTAAATATCCAGTGCTTAGCTCAATAATGTCTTTGAAAGCAGGTTGCTGTTGGTAATTTTTAAATATGTGCATGAGCTGTGTGCACATTGTGTGCACGTAGAAGTCAGAGGGCTACCTTGGGTGTTGGTCTTCAGTTATCACCATGTTTAACACAAGGTTTCATGTTCAGGCTTGCTGGCTCACAGGCTTCAAGATGTTCTCATATTTCACCTCCTCCCTCATTAAGAAAGCATTGGGATTGTAGACATGAAATGCTCTAGCTGCTGTCAAAAGTCTGGAGATCCAAACCCAGGTCTCACCTACACACAGCAAGTGTTTTATTTCCTAAACCATCTCTCCATTTCCCCTTTTTCTGTCTGCTTCCTCTACCCCGTTTGTGCATTTGTGTGTGTGTGTGTGTGTGTGTGTGTGTGTGTGTGTGTGTGTGTATGTGTATGATGTAAGCTAACCTGAGCTATTCATCCTCCTGTCTCCACTTTCCAATCTCTAAGATCAATCAGTGGCACTTTAAAGCACATCGCCTCCCTGTCTCCCACCAACAGCACTAAGCACAGACTGTTGATCTATATCATTTACTCACTCACAAATGAGTCTTTCTTCTCAGTGGAGTGGCCTGGAGGCTCCAAATCAATTCTTACAACATACATAGGTTCTTTCTCAGACATGTGGGAAGAAATAAAACGTCATCTGCCAGAAGAAAATATTCCAGACTGATGCTTCACAAGGTTGTGTCTGCCGCAACTTCCACTCTCCTATTTCAGACAATAAGATCCCTATTATTACAAGGTTTGGTACGTGTTTAATGATCTTGTGCTTGTCATTGGTGACTTTACTGTTCTAGATGGCCTCCAAGTCTAGTGATGAGGAACTTCCTGGTGTTACACATAACAAAAAGTCTGTGATGTGTCTTTTGGAGGAAATACATGTGCCAAGTCTTTTTCAGCAAGAGATAAACTGTTGTGGAAGGCAAGTTCTATGTATTTTGATACCAGTACATGTTAAATAAAGTGTCTTTGAAAGAACAAGTTATAAATGAATACAGTTGTGTACTGACAGCTGATGAGAGCATTTCTCTGAGGAATGATTCACTGTCCACTAATACAGTGCTGACAGTGACTTTATAGAACACAACTACTGCAAATAATAAGAATTAGTTATGGCTCTCTTCTTTTCTGCTAGTAAGTATAGTGCATGTAGGTAGTTGCTTAGCCAGATAATCCTATATAATTTATCTAACTAATTTGTTCAAAATATTCAGCCCAACGAGTCACTTTCTCAATTCCCACAATATGTTGTATCTGTATAATAGCTGGAAATTCAATGTAAGTGGATTCCTGAATAGATTCTGTACTCCTTGACCTTTTTAATGTTTATGAATTTGTTTCCATGGTGATTCTTTGTGTATTTGAAATAAACACTCTACTACTGACCTATGTATATCTTTAGCCTGATCCTCTCGACTGTCACTGTTTTTAGTATTCTTATTTTAGTTGAGTTTTATCATTGCATGTGTAATTGTGTATGAATAAGCATGTAAGTATATGTATGTGTGTGTTCATGAGTTGTGTAAATATGTGTATATAAATATATGTATGCGTGTGCATATTTATGTATATGTGTATGTGATTGTGTGCATTCATGTATGTGCATATACATGTATATGTGTGTGTAGATATGTATGTGTGTGTGTGTGCATTGTTCATATATGTGCATGTGCACAGCTCAGAGGTGTTGGGTTTCATACAGTGTCTTTTGCTGCTTGCTGCTGCATGTGCCAGGCTAATTGGCCATAGCTTCTGAGATTCTTCTGTCCCCACCTGTAGTAGGAGCTGCGGGCCACTTCCCACAACCCAGCTCCTGGCCGCCTGGCTAGCTTATACCCTGAAATAACAACACACAAATGGTATTCATTTAAACACTGCCTGGCCCATTTCTATTAATGTGTGTAGTACCAAGGTGAGCTTACCAGGAAGATTCTAGCCTACGTCTATCCTGGGTCGGAGCTTCATTTCGTCTGCCCCAGAGAGGAGAGCTATAGAGTCTGAGCTCACTTCCTCTTTCTCCCAGCATTCTGTTCTGTTTACTCCACCCACCTAAAAGCTGGCCTATCAAATGGGCCAAGGCAGTTTCTTTATTAGCCAATGACCTTCCTACATCACCCACCTCCTATCTTGCTAATAGAGCACTGGGAAGACAGACACATGCTTCCATACCCAACTTTCATAAGTTCTGGAAAGCTCAGTTTAGGTCCTCAATTCATGCAGTAAGTGATTTATTTACTGAGACATCTCCCAAGTGCCCTTCTACTTTTGGGTTATCATGAAGACAAACAAACAAAGCAAAACAAAAAGCCAACTAGTAGCATGATTGTTATCATCCTGAATGAAGCCAGGGGTAGACTAATGTTGGCTACACACAGGGTTGGTTCTAAGACCCAGATCTCTAAGCTCAGTCACAGACTTTACTTCCTTTTTTCAGGTGGCTGTGTTGGAAGTGTAATTATTTTAGCAGTTTCAGCATAGTCAATCACGAGTCACATGTGTACCTTCCATTTCACGCTCTAAATTATTTTACTGACTAATTGCAAAATAACATTAGTTTTTAAAAGTAAGGCAGTGTGCCATTATGAAAACATCTTCTACATTCTAAGAAACTAGGGGTTTTGCTGGGTCTCATAGCCAGAGTTAATGATACACTTTGAGGTCAGCTAAGATTTAGGAGTATTATACTATACTCTGAACTCATCTTGTTTGTCTAATATGCCTTTAAGAGAACAATGTAACAATCAACCTGACTTGACTTGGATTTACAGTTTTCAGTGTATACAAGCTAAGCTACTACACAACTTGAATCTTAAGTCATGTATTCTTCCATGGCTTTGATTTAGAAAAAAATATATGTGTGTTTGTATGGTGTTACAATAATATTTGCTGAAAATGCAAATAGGCTAAAAGAAGCCTTATAAAATGAATATTCACCAATAACTGTTGGACATAACATATAAATATTGGCTAACAGTATTGGTGTTTTTATGAATCAGTTGAGGTCAGTTGGGGTCAGTGACTTAGTCCCTTGTAAAATTGGTAACACTTTTCATAAACTGTTTCTCATACCTTCCCCATGTGATGATTTCTATTCTGTTCAATAAAAGTGAAAGTAGAACATTTTGTTAGGGACACACACAGATATGGGAACAACCAAGAAAATACAATATTCAGTCAGACTCAGACACTTACAACAAATAGAGAACAATAGATGAAGACACATGGACTGAGAAGCAGAAAATTCAAATTTGGGTTCCTCTTGGTTAAATTACACCAAGGAGAAGCACTTTGTAAATTCTTTTCCTTAAACTGGCACCCACGCATTGTTATGGCTGAGTTGATTATTAATGCATCAAACTGACATATTATGGTGCTCTGTGTGAGGAATCTCTGCTGTTTCAAATCTACACAAAAATCCTGATAGAATTCCATTCTACTATATCATCTGAAGGGTTTATGATAGTCACATATCCAACCTAACCTCAGCAAGCATTTAATATGCCCTTAAAAGATCAAAATACCTTAGGAAAGCAGTGCTTTCCAAATGAGAATACAAAGCACATTGCCTCAGTTATGGTTTCTGTTGCTGTGTGGAGACACCCTGACCATGGCAACTCTTATAAGGGAAAACATTAAATGGGGTGGCTTACAGTCCATGGCTTTAGTTTATTATTGTCATCACTGCAAGCAAGGCAGCATGCACACAGACATGGTGCTAGGGAGGGAGCTGAGAGTTCTTCTATCTTGACTCACAGGCAACAGGAAGTGGTCTGTCACACTGGGTATGGCTTGAGCATATATGAGACCTTAAACCCTACCTCCACAGTGACACACTTCCTCCAAAAAGATTGGGACATGCCTCCTAATAGTGCCACTTCATTTGAGGGCTATTTTCTTTCAAACCATACACATGTACACACACTATATTTATTGAATAGCTAAGGCTATATATCATGCTATGTAGACATACCAAGATGTCTAATCTTCATACACACAAAACAAAGAAAACTATGCTTATGGACCAGAATAATTTTGATCATTTTACAATTAAATTGGATGGATTAAGAACTGAAGCAGCTAGGCAGTGGTGGTGCACACTTTTAATGCTAGCACTCGGGAGGTAAAAGCAGGTGGATCTCTGTGAGTTCGAGGCCAGCCTGATCTACAATAGTAAGTTCCAGGACAGGCTCCAAAGCTGCAGAGAATCCCTGTTATGAAAAACAAAACAAAACAAAAAAAGAACTGAAGCAAAGTACTTAGGAGATGGCTCCATGAACGAAGTGCTTTCTTAGCAAGCATGAGGGCTTAGTTAAATTCCTGGGAACTCCAATAAAACTGCATGGAGGTGAAATATGTACATCTGTAGTCCTGGAGCTCCTTAGAAAGATGAGAGGTAGAGACTGAAGAGTTTGCCAAAGTTCATAATCCAGGTAACATAGCTAACCAGGAGATAATGACAAGAGGCTGTCTTTAAAAAGGTGAGCAAAGCACTGACAGTTGAGGTTCTTCTTTGATTGTCACTTACCTGCTGTTGCATGTACACACCTTCACTTATACATGGGGACACATATGGTACTGGGGCTTTGTGTGAGGCAGTTGTCTAGCAGTACCACCAAGTTCATTCTCTGGGGTGGACAAGAATTGTATGCCCTTGGAAGAAGGCCCATTTAAATGGGAGAGAGAAATGAGAGCTGGAGGGAGAAGTTGCTGAGTATAGTATCTGGGGATCTGAGAAGGGGAGGCAGGGAAGCTGCAGCAGTCACCCGAGGGAGAAAGTAGCAGAAGTCCTGAGAGGAATAACCAAAAATAAGCCTTACAGATCCTGCGGGCAACTGACACAGAGATGGCAAGTGGAGAAACAACACCTCCAGAGAGAAATGGAACATATAAACCACCTTTTATTAAAACAGTTTCCACCAAGGGGATGAGGGAGAACAGAGGTGGACGTCCAAGGGAGGGGCAGGTCTCAGACATTATAGTCTCCTCTGTCCCTCCTGGTTTTCTTCCCATGGATAGGACCCTCCCCTAATCACAGAGAGGATAATAATAAGACACAACCCCTGGAGCAGGAAGTAGTACTTCCTAAAGGGCCAAGTTTCTGTTTCACGAGTTTGCTAAATTTCCACTGTCTCCCCTTTGCACACACACAAGTATATACAGACACGTATATACATAAATACATATTTCATAAACACACTAATATGTTAATACATATATATACATATTTTCACTTCATATAAATAATTTTTGAATGAACTAAGAGAATCACTAAATGAAATTAACAGACCAAAGGTTCAAAAATGTGCTGGAATTACTTAATGTTGTTTTGTTGCAAATTAATTGGAAATACAAAGCTTATAAGAACAGTAATTACTTATTATATTTCATTTCTTTGGTTCAAGAGCCAGGAACTATATGTCCTGGCTTGAGGGCTCAGGAGGCTTCAGCCTTCAGTCGCATGATGTCTAACCAGAGATAGGGATAGAGGAGACGGCTTCTTCATGAGGCTGTACACAGGAAGTCTCAGTCTATTTCTACATGGTTCGACCCACAGGTGTGATTGATTGAATACGCTCACACTGAGTATCACAGAGTCAACAATCTAAGAATCCATCATGAAATTTGCAGTGCTTGTTATGACCATTGCTGAAAATAATCCTTACTTACCATAACATTCATTGATTTTACATAAATGGAAACACCAGAGAAAAGGATTACTAGAGACCAACACAAAAGAACAGTTTTAAAAGTCCTAGTTGAAATTCTCATGCAATATCTCCACACAAAACCACCTCAGACAGTCTAGTCTACTCATGTTGTAATTTTTAACACACCTGTGCTTATGAGACCTTTCCTGGGGACACATGAATAAATATCTACTTATTCCAGATGGATCACTAATGACAGACTGAAGAAATGATTCTATCCAAGTCTAGCTATTGCCTGTGAGTTGACTGGAGTGGTTTACAGCACTCGGGAGGCAGAGGCAGGCAGATCTCTGTGAGTTCGAGACCAGCCTGGTCTACAGAGCTAATTCCAGGACAGGCTCCAAAGCCACAGAAAAACCCTGTCTCGAAAAAACAAACAAACAAAAAAAAGGAACATAGATTAGGAGTTATCCATCGGTGAAAAGATGCCACAAAAGCAGATGTGTCCCTGAAAACCCTACCCTAGCATGGTTGGTGAGTCACACACGCTGTATCTTAACTTCCATTTAGCTTAGTTGGGTGAAGAGACTCCATTCCAGAACATTGGTTTACTGCTTAAATAAACTTGGTGAGGGTTTTAGGACTCTTGTGAGTTTCAGGAGATTCCTTGGACTTCTAAGTTTCCTTTACTTCCTGGGCCTTTAACAGCTCTTAAGACCCTGCTCTTTTTCTCTGGGAATCCATGTTTCAATTTGAAGGAGATAACCTAAATTCTGGGCATTTTGATGTCAGTGTAGGGTCCTAGATTGATCCAAATGGCCAGAAGATACTAGATAGGAACTCCAGAAAGTAACTTTATTTTCCGGCATTCTGGGGTCCACCCCAAAAAATTGGTTTAGACCCCAGGAAAGCATGAAATATTCCCTTTAATCTTACTCAGGTTAACTTCAGCAGCAATAGGCATTCCTTGAAGTGATTAGTTATAGACCCTGACTGGTACAGTAGTCATTTAGTGATTGACTCATGACATCTGGTCAGCAACTGCGGTTGCTAGGTCAGAAGTCTGCTGTGTTAGGGGTGTGTTCAATTGAAGATAGCAAGGATTGTTCCTTCTTGTGGATGAGTAGAATTCTGATTTTCCACCATACTGAGCATACTTCTTGAGAGTCTGATGGAGGCCAGACATCAGTTGACACAGGATGCTGGAATAATATGGTGCAGAAGTCTTAGTAAACTAGTTCCTTGAAAAGCAACTGGCCTTAGCGTATTCATTCCACCATTCCCTCTGCCTGAAAGGAAGCATACATTAATTCTTTGAACTTAATGGAGTTCTATGTCATTTGTAGGCAGCGGCCTATGTAGGCTGCAAAAGACCATTAATTTAATTGGGCCAGTGCAGGTTTTTATAGTTTGGAGGAGTTTGTTGATTATACATAGCCCAAAAGTCAGAGCTAGCAACTTCCTGAAGAGTTTTAGCTATGATCTTTGAGGGGAGCCTGGAAACCAAGGGAGGGGGGTGGAAGAACATGATTTCATAGGGTATTAACACACAGTGGTAAGGAGTGTTTTCCACTTGGAATAGGGCAAAGAGTAGGAGGGTTGTCCAATTATCACCATTTCCAAGGGTTAAATTAGTTAGGGTCTCTTTTAGGGTCTGATTTATTCTCACTATCTGTCCTGAATTATGGGAAAGTATTCATAATATAATTTCTAATTAGTCCCCAATATTTTAATTAAATCTTGTGTTACCTTAGAGATGAAAGTTGGTCTTTTGCCTGACCCTTTGATAGAAGGAAGTCTATACCTTGGGACAAGTTCTTTGATTTTTTTTTTTTTGGTCACCATGGATACTGTCTCTTGTAGTGGGGAAGGCTTCTACTCAACATGAAAATATGTCTACAATGACTAGGCCGTTTTTATACCCATATTTTTGAGGTCTTTCCTTGATGAAGTCCACCTTTCAGTGGACTCCAGGGGAAATTCCTTTTTTGTCTTGAATGGTCCCCTTCTTTTATGGGTTAGTAGCCTGGCAAGGGAGGCATTGAGTCATGTAGTAATTCACCAATAGATTTATGTTGAAATTTTTGAATTTTGAGTGCTCCAGGAGTTCCTTTAATTTTCATTGGCCTAAATGTGTTCCGCTGTGTACTTGCCCAGTTCAACTGCCAGGATGAATCTTTATCTGTTTATAACCCATGTGTTTGACAAAAATGTGAAGTCTTTATTATCTTGGATGATAATCTGGCATCTAGGGCAGCACTGGGTCTGGTATTGTCATTAGTAAATTGGTGGCAGCCAGGGTAGCTTCCTTGGCAGCATGGCCTGCTCTTCTATTGCCCTGACCGTCATAAGAGTTTTTTTCTTGATATCCTGGGCAATGGATGCTGGCCCATCTTTTGGGGAGCCAGAGGGCAAACAATAAATCTAAGATCTCTTGTTTATTTTTAATAGTCTTTCCTTCAGCTGTAAGCAAGCTTCTTATATTATAAATGACCCTGTTAGCATGTGCCATTGCAAAAGCATAATGGCTGTCCATATAAACATTGATAGTTTTGTCTTTTCCTAATTGTAGGGTCTTAGTCAAAGCAATGAACTCAGCCTTTTATGCTGTGGTGCCTGGGGGCAACGTTGTGGCCCTGATAGTCTCTGAGGGGATGACTATTACCAACCCTGCTTACCTAGTTTCTTCCTAGATGGCACTACTGTTGTCTATGAAGTATATAAGGTCTTGGTCCAGTCAAGGGATGTCATTCAATTCTGGTCGAATCTCATGTATTTGTTGTAGGACCTATGTGCAGTTGTGTATAATGTCCAAGTTCAGGTTAGACAGCAAGGTTGCTGGGTTGAGAGATGTAGTTAGGAGGAACATAACACAAAGGAGATTGAGGAGCAAGGCCTGGTAGTGTGTCAGTCAGGTGTGGGTCATCCACTGGTTAGGGAGAACTTTGAGAACCTCTTCTATTGAGTGGGGAGTGGTTATGTTTAGAAGTTGTCTCAGAGCTGATTTGTCAGCATCCTTGATGAAGAGGACTGAGGTTGTGATAATACAGAGGCAGCCAGGCCATCCAGAGGTAACAGGGTCCAGATGTTTGGATAAATAGGCCACAGGCCACTTGTAGGGTCTAAGATTATGAGTCAGGGCCCCTATCGCTAACCCTTTTTTTGTCTCTGAATAGCTAAAAGGACTTGTCTATGTCTGGCAAAGCTGGTTCACGGGCCTTTAGTAGAGCTCCTTTTATGGCTCTAAGGGCCCTTTCTTGAGTCTCAGTCTGGAGGAAAGACTACTCCGTCCCATGAGTGATCTCATATAGGAGTTTGACCACTTCAGCAAGTCCCAGTATCCAGAGTTGGCAGAATCAAGCTATGCCTAGAAATTCTTGGAACTGCCTCCAGGTCTCAGGGGTTGGCTACTGATTAGGTCGTCTGTTTCCAGGCATTTAATAACCATCTCTTACCTGCTTTTAGAATTTATCTCATGTATGTGACTTCTTAGACACAGATCTATGCCTTTTCAGCTGAAACCTTATATCCCAGTTGATCTAAGGCCTGTAGTAAGCCTTTGGTCATCTGGAAGCAAGACGTCTGGTCCTTGAAAGCAAGAAATCAAGAGGTCATTCACATATTGAAAGAGGCTTACTGCAGGGTGTGAAGTCTGATAGTCCCTCAGGTCTCAATGGAGGGTTTCATAAAAGATGATTAGGAAATTCTTGAATCATTGGGGCAAGCAGGTCCAGGTGAGGTGCCAACTGAAGCCTTGGCCTGAGTCATGCCATTCAAAGGCAAAGATGGGCTGGCTCTTAGCCTCCAGGGTTAGACTGAAGAAGGTATCTTTAAAGTCAAGAACTGAGTAACCTTGGAGCTCAGGAGAGAGGAAGATCAAGAGGATAAGAGGGTTGGGAACAGTTGGATGAATATCTTCAACACATTTATTAAGGTCCCTATGGTTGTACACTGGCCAACAATCATTAATTCCTAGTTTTTTTACTGGCCAAAGTAGGATGTTCCATGGTAACTTCCAAGGCACAGAATTCCATGCTCTAGGAGTAAGTTGATATGTTTAGTGATGCCCAGTTTTGTTTCTGGACTCATGGCATACTTACCTATACTAGTTGGGTACTAGCCTTTAAGGCACCTACAACTGGGGATCCCTGGATTGCTAACCCTGGGGGTGGGGGGTTGATTTCTGTCTATATTCCAAGAATGGAACACTGGGATTCTAGCATTAAATGTATCACTTCTAAAGTAAATGTCTATGGAAAAACATCTGTATTTTTCTTTTAGGTCTAGACATAAGGCAAAGACTTCAAGCTGTGGGGAGAACATCACCTCTATCCCAGTGAAATAAATGTGGACCTCTGTTTAGGTCCAATAGCAAGTAGGGGCACTCAGGAATAGCCATAAAGAAATGGGAAAGGAAGCAATTAAATCCATAGTTTACTTGGTGACCCATGGGTCCATGGGTCCTATGGCCTCCTGTACCAAAGTTTGTCAGGTAAAAGACCTAAAGGAATTTTCAGCACAAAATGATCTGCTCCAGCATCCATTAGAAAACTACCTTGCTGTCCCTCCAGTTGGAGAGTTATCCAAGGCTTGAGGAGGGATTCTGAGTCTTGTTCACCACAGTAGTTAGGCCTGCCAGTTCAAGAATTTTCTTGTTTTCCCAGGGCCCATTTTCTCTTTCTTCTAAGGACATTGCCCCTTCCAATGACCCATGTCCCTACAATAGACACATTGTTTCTTCTTTAATCAGGGTCTCTCTGGAGGTTTATTATCTCCCAGGGTTTTACTAGTCAATCATGATTTTTGGCAGTATTTGGCTTCAGTGGGACCCTAGGCCTATCTCTTGCTAGAAGGATCCACGTAAGTACCCTGATTTGTCTATCCTCTCGCACTGCTCTACGTTATAAACTTTAATGGCTTTAGCTACTAACTCAGACATGGTTTTGCCTTCAAAGTCATGGAGACATTGGAGTTTCTTTTTGATATCCAAGACTGCCTTGTTAGCAAAAGCAATATTGCCTGCCATCTGGTATTCGGGTGCTTCTTTGTTCAGTGGAGTGTAGGTATGGTAGGTGTTCATCATTCATAGAAGGAAGGCACTTGGCGACTCTGTCTTCTCTTGTATTACCTGGCTTATTTTTGACAAATTTGTGAGCCATCTAATGGCCACCTGGAGAACTCTCTATAAGAATCTGGTTATAGACCTTTAACCTCTCCCTACCTTCAGCAATTTAAGTCCCATCCCTCATGTGGTCATGTTGAAGGAAGTACTGTATTAGTGATGGCCTCATCACCTGTTGGGCAGCCATCATTCCCTGAGACCAATTTAGGGCATTCACTCTTAATTCTTTCTCTTCCCTCTGTAGTAAAAAGAATCTGAAGAAGTCAGTGACAGTCATCCTAAGGAGGCTGATGGGTGAACAGAAGAGTGCCAAGAAGGGATACTAATCAGAAGACTCCTGATATGCAATTTCAGAAAGTAGCTTTGTTCTAGAGACAGAAAAAATACCATGCCATGGTTCAGCCCCCAAAATTGGCATGGAACCCGGGGAAGAGTGAGACAGTCCCTTTTAAGCTTGCTCAGGGTAATTTCAGTTCTGTTTAGCCCTTCCTTGAAGTGCTAAACATATTTGAAGTTTTGGCAACCCATAAATATGAGTCAAAATTAGGAAAAAGTATCCAGTTGCTGTGTAGGCAGGTTAATATTTTGTCTAGGTAGGGAGTGGTTTCTTGATAAAAAGCTTGATGCAGGTCCCCTCACATATCATCTGCTATTCATCTATCCACCCTTGAATTTTTTTAGAGATGCCCAAATGTAAAAAGTTGAATCAAGAGAAATTCAGAGCAAATAAGGTCTGAAAGTTTCATCTTTAGAACATAACTTCTGAGAGCAAAATGTTCCTTGTACTCATTAGAAATAAAAAATCAGGAAGAGGATGATATGAATGAAAACTCATCTTCAGAATTAACAGTACATCCAGAACAATCACCAAATCCAACAAATCAGTGAGTTTAAATTTTTCTAAAGCTATCTCTTATTCTTTATCTTCATAAAAACCTGTCTGTGAGTTGTGTTATGGCTCCCATTGTATAGATTAGCAATCAACTCCAACCATTGCTATCTAGTTGAAAGAAATACAAACCAGAACTATTCTACTACGTCAAAATGTTTCTCAAATATGTTCTTTCATGCCCCTCTGGTCAGGGTAATTTTCAAAAGCAGTTAACACATTTTTTTTCTTCATCAGATAACCCAAATAACACTTTGATCATATGGTCTTACCAAGGAATAAAGTACTCCACATAAAGGAATTTTCCAGATGACTGAAATAAGAAGTACGCCAAATTTGTTTTAAGAGTTTTAGATAGAACTCTTTCCAGTGCGCATTATACACTTCCCTGCTTCTTGAATGAGTACATGAGATTCCAGATAATCTCCCCTTGATAAGGCACAGACCATTGGCAGCTCACTTTTGCTCTGGACATTCATGCAGGGTTAGCCTTGAGTAACCAAACTAGATAGGCCTGCACATCACAATTCCCAGGGTCTCTGTATCATTCTTTGAAAGATTCTACATCAAATAGAAATGAAGAACAAAACATTCCCTTTTGTTCCATTTTGAGTGATAGCCAGTCCTTCTTAAGTTCACTTAGTTATAAGCTTTCCATGTGTTACTCAAATATCCACCACATGGTGTTTTAGAATGTGTAAGAAAACACTAGGGGTCTACTAGTGCTGTGTCTTAAGTAAGAGCAAATACTGATGATGTGGGCTCCTGCTGGCAAATGAACTGATTATGCCTTGCTTAGCAAGTTCCATTTGTGTTTTTCTATTACCTGTAGGATGTTAATATGTGACTGATGCTTAAGCAACCACTAAATACATTGGATTATATAAAACAGAGACTATCACTGCTAGGTATCTACAATATTGTCCATGAGACTTCTGTTGAAACCGTTCTCTACACTTATGGAAATGGTTTGTCTTTTGAGACTAGACAAGGAAAATTCAGTTTGTTGATTGCTTGCATGCTCAAAACTATGATGTGCATTCATGAACACTTGCACCTCTCATGAGAATCAGTGAAAAGTATCCAAAGTGTCGGGGTCTGCATTGGGTCAAAGCTGTGTCTGATTTCAAACCCTGTCACCATGCAAATCTGTAATCTCTGCATCTAAGTGATGAATTGGGAGCCCAAGCAATAGCTCAGTGAGTAAAGTGCTTGCCTCACAAACATGAAGACCCAAGTTCAATTGCCAGTATTCACCTACAATGTTAGACATGGCAGTGCATATCTGCAGTTCCTATAGGGAAAAGATGGAGTCAGTAGGATCTTTGGGATTCATTGGCTAACCAGTCTAGCCAGATTCTCAAGTTCCAGTCCACATAATGAGACATTATTTCAAAATAAGTAAACAAATGAAGTAGAATACAAGGTGTGACTCTTGAGGGTCACTCACCTAAGGATGATTTCTGGTCTTTACAGAAATCTGTACACATTTATCTGTACACACATGTGCAGCTCACATAAAAAAAACAGAAGATAGCATAGAATTATCAACTAGAAATAAAAGAAATTGAAGAATTTGTATTCTAAGTTGTTTTAATTTTAAAGATCTTCAGTGCAGTAGTAATTACTAAGCACTGAAAATATTTGTTAGATTGACCAATTTTTAAAATGTGATTTTATAAAAAAAAATTCTGAGGAAAGGGATTCTGTAACCTGCAATTTTTCTATTGTTTAATACTGTACAAAAATATATGCTTACTATGTTCATAGCAGCCGTGTTTGTAATAGCCAGAACCTGGAAACAACCTAGATGCCCTTCAATAGAAGAATGGATGAAGAAAGTATGGAATATATACATATTAGAGTACTACTCCGCAGTAAAAAACAAGGGCTTCTTGAATTTTGCATGCAAATGGATGGAAATAGAAAACACTATCCTGAGTGAGGTAAGCCAGACCCAAAAAGAGGAGCATGGGATGTACTCACTCATATTTGGTTTCTAGCCATAAACAAAGGACATTGAGCCTATAGTTAGTGATCCTAGAGAAGCTAAATAAGGAGAACCCAAAGAAAAACATATAGGCATCCTCCTGTTTTTCAGGCGATGAAAGGAGACAGAGACAGAGACACACATTGGAGCACCGGACAGAAATCTCAAGGTCCGAATCAGGAGCAGAAGGAGAGAGAGCACGAGCAAGGAACTCAGGATCGCAAGGGGTGCACCCACACACTGAGACAATGGGGATGTTCTATTGGGAACCCACCAAGGCCAGCTGGCCTGGGTCTGAAAAAGCCTGGGATAAAACCGGACTCGCTGAACATAGCGGACAATGAGGACTACTGAGAACTCAAGAACAATGGCAATGGGTTTCTGATCCTGCTGCACGTACTGGCTTTGTAGGAGCCTAGGCAGTTTGGATGCTCACCTTACTAGAACTGGATGGAGGGGGGTTGTTGCTTGGACTTTCCACAAGGCAGGCAACCCTGAATGCTCTTTGGGCTGAGTAGGGAGGGGGACTTGATTGGGGGAGGGGGAGGGAAATGGGAGGCGGTGGCGGGGAAGAGACAGAAATCTTTAATAAATAAATAAATTAAAAAAAATACTGTACCAAATATAATTCATTCTATTGTATTGTTATTTAACATGTAAATGGTATTGTTATTTATATGTACACATATAATTGTAGTTTAAAAACAACAAAATTATTTATCACCTTTAAAGTGTGTCAGTAAGCTGACACTTTTCACAGAAGAAAAATAAATTCAATAAATATGCCTGTTGAAAAGATTGCACTAATATTTCTTTAATGTAAACATAAAAATAACATATAGTGGAAAGTTTTAAACATGAGGATAACACTGATAGGTGGACTTTGATTAAAAGTTTTCAGTGGACTAAAATATATGTTTTCTGTAATTCTGAAGAAAGAAATTAAAGCAATCTGTGAAGAAGCAAGATTATAGTGGGCTGCCTTGCTGGAGTAAAACTGTCATTGGCTTAGAATTTGATGAAAGTGGTGTGACAAGATGTTGCAAAAATCAGTTTAATGTTATAATTAATCAAGTTATCACCATGTGATGTGTTTCAGTTTTTCTCCCAATCTTCCTTTTTGTGGACAGCATTGAAGAAGGAATAAAAAAAAGTCTTCTATTTCCCTGCCTGTCTTCAGGCAAGTTAGTGGATGTCTAGTAAATCCATAGAAAGCTATGTAGAGTCTTTCTGGCTGAAGCTACGTTGACAGCTTTCAATGAGGGTGTGTGTGTGTCATAGAGAGTGATTTCTAGGAGGAACAGAACTTGGGACACATTTGTATACTCCTCCCCAACACATGCTACTTGGGACAAGATCAGTAACGCTCCATCTTGCTACACAGATAGTGCAACCCTTAGAGTTGGTCTCAAACAGAACACAGCAAGATCATTTAAATAAGGCTCGTTAAATCCTGCAAAGATGGCTGCTTTTCTGATAAACACGCCTCATAAAAATGGAATAACTTGCCAAGCAACCTGGAATGATAAGAAAGGTATCAGCTAAGCAACTGAGAACTTCTAATCACATACCAGTTTTCCAGGCTGCAGTTCTGACCGTGAGAATCCTCAGAAATGACTTTTTGGAAAGCAAACATTTGGCAGGCATTTAAGTTGAAGTAGCAGCCAAGGCATTGGACATGCATATTTGAACATGTGTAAAATCCATACCTAAGGACTGAAAAACAGATTTTCCAATTCTTGAGGGAAGAGATTTAACTACCTGTCCAGTAAGAGACCAGATGGTGGTTGTTATAACTGGCAGACCAGGAACAACTGACTTTCTAAAACTAAAGAAAAGAATGAGAAAACTAACAGTGCCAGGTTTATTCATGCCATGAATATGTGTATAATAAACACTGAGCATGGGAGACAAAAGGTAAAAGGGCTTCCCTTGCAAACATGATGGCCTAAGTTCAAAATACCAAATCCATGTGTTCACATGTTTACTTGGGATCCCAGCAATGGGGAGGCAGAAACAACTGGATTTCTGACACTCACTGGCCACCTAGCTAAGCCTAGCCTTTGACAGACCCTGTCTTGATAAACAGCCTTCTATCTAAGCCTAATCATAACACTACACCTAAGCATTACCCTCACTCACCTACTATTACATACAGACATACAAACTAAAGAAGCCAGAAGAAGACATTGAACATTATATAGCACAGGAAATAAAACAAACCTGAACAAAATGAGATGTTATTCTGAGATTAAAAAAAACCTGTTCAAACGTCAGCTTCAACTGAGAAAAGCATCAATACAGTCTGATTCACCTCATGGAAATTTCTAGTCTTTTATTGTATGTTGTGTGTCTGGAGGGAGTCAATATTTAAATTTAGAGTAATTTTTAGAGCTACTGATAGCATAGGTAAAAATTTATAGTTTCATAGCTGTAGAGTTTTGGGGTTCAATTAGGAGAATTGTTCCTTTTATGTATGAGCTTCTGCACAGAGGTAGGCAGGGCTGATTGGAATTAATACACTTTACATAATTTTTACTCAGTTTCTTGCTATGAATAGCTGAATGGAATTTTTGTGTATGAGGTATAAAAAATATTCCCCTGTAACTGAGGTTGGGTTTGCTATTTCTGAACATTAGCAATCATAGTTTGCAAAGAGCATTTATTGTAGGGGGAGAGATGTCAATATGACCCTGCATGTCAGTTCTGTGTCTGCTGGAAAATGAGGTAAGAACAATTTGGAGACTAAAAGGAAAAGGATTTGTGAGCACCATAGTAAGTACCAAGAAACAACTGTAAAAACAAAGAAACAAAAAAACATGACCACATGTATGAGCTAAGAAATGTTGTCACTGAATCCGCAATCCTGAAATTAGAAGTGGTCAGACATGATTAAGTTATGGGACAATGCTGTAGAGCCTACCTGACATCCACACCAATAATGCAACTGTGGAGTTGATGCATTTGTGTATTCCCTGGACATCCACACCAATAATGCAACTGTGGAGTTGATGCATTTGTGTATTCCCTGGACATCCACACCAATAATGCAACTGTGGAGTTGATGCATTTGTGTATTCCCTGGACATCCCACAGGCATTGAGTTCAACTCACATCTCATCATCTATTTCTTAATTATGCTTGTGAATGTGTATGGCTGTGTATGTATGTGTGTGTACGCGTTGTGTGCATGTTTATGTGGAGGCCAGAGGTCAATCTCATTTGGCGTGCTTCAAGTGCAGCTCCTTTTAGTTCTGAGAAAGGCTTTAGATTACTAGCTTTGTGTTGTCAGTTCTCAGAGTGACATGATTTCTGTCTTTCTGTGATTTAGTCTTGGAAGGTCAGGCCATCTCAGGAGCTATTCCACTTTTCAGGTTATTCAGAGTGGTAGCAGGTGCTCCTTCTACTCATTGAAAGTACCTAAATTCTGTGTTTAATTTTGTTTATTCTTTTACTAGTTATCTGCTATATGCATTCAATATGGACCTTTCTTGTTATAATGTTAACAATTATGAATCTCATTCTTGGCTTTTTATACTTCATTCTATATATTTTTGGATATTTTGCATTCCATGTATTTTTACTTCATTTGTCTCAGATATTTTCTATCTTACCTTCAAATATGTTCTTTGCAACTTTCAACTTTCAATTAAGAACATGTTGCTTAATTTCTACACATTTGTGAATTTTCCATTTGCCCTTCTTGTCTCAACACCTAGTGTTTTTCAGTTATGATTGGGAATATGCTAGAAATATGGTTTCAAAATTTCAGACAGTGTGAAAAAGAAGAATGTAGTTTGGTTTGGGAAAGAAGATGACATAGGTTAACCTAAAAAGCATCTTTTTTTAGGGAGGAAATGCCTCAAAACGACAGGAGCTATGATGAGTCAGGAGCGTATTGGAAAGGAACATTATATCAGAAAACATACATATCATCTTAAAGAGAGCAGAGCAGCTTTCTCTTTAAAACCTGGAGATGAAATTCATTGAAAAAGATACACTAAAGGAAAAGTAAGAAAGCTAGTTGCCATACATAGAATAACAGTGGGGAGACCCAGAAGAAAAGGGGGCTTCTGGTAAATTCTCTCAGCCAAGGGAAGTATCTAATTTTATATGCTTTCAAGAGGTGGAAGAAAGTTTTATACCATGTAATGTAGTTCAACCTAGCACAGTTGACAAAGAGCATAGAGGAGCCCGGTGCTGGGAAGGATCATAAATCAGGAGCTGAAAACCACAGTACAGACAGCACCTTCGCTCTCTGTCCCAGAGACAGCTGTAGAGGGTCAGGACCTGGTTTCTTCAAGCTATGACTAGCTTAGAGTGGTCAGTGTTTTAATAGCAAGTGTTTAAATGGGAAGGCCCATGATCTACAATCTTCTAAAATGTGTTCGGGTTTCTTTGGCTTCTTTGGCACTTTGGTTACTTTGAATGGGCAAAAACTCGACATAATATGGTCATTTCATTGGCTTTTTGAAGCAGTCATGGCCCCTAACTAAGAAAACCAACACAGATATAGTGATGCCTATTGTAATTGTAGTGCAGCTATTAATAGACTCTACTGGAAGGAAGTGAGTCTCACAGGGTTTTTATCTGGAATTCTATTAACTGCAGCTTTCTGTCCTTCTTCCCAGCTATATGTGATCTTGGAAGACACCAGCTTACAAGAAAGTAACAGGCTAACTAAGAGGGTGACTCTCTGAGGCAGGTCCAGCTAGGTCGCACTCTGTTCTGAAGTGTGACTTGGTGGTCATCCAGCTTATAGCAGATCACCCAACTTTCTGTAAGTAACCCCACATCCATGGCCTGTAAGTAAATTCAACTTTGCCTGTTGTCTGTATCTCATCTTGGATGAACAAGATATGTATGTGTTCACATTTTCCAAGAAGTTAATACACAAGGTTGTTATATCGAGTCTTAGGTGTTTTGATAAAATATTCTGGCAAAAAATCTTAAGTAAGACACACTTCACTTTTTTTTATTTAGTACCAGAGATATACAGTTCATATGAAGAGAAAACATAGTAAAAAAAAAAAAGGTGTCAGACACAGCAGCACAAACAAGAGGCTTATTCATTATATTTCATCCATGCTCTAGTGGCAGGGGTGTTCTCAGGAAGCACAGCTGGGCTATAGGACCTCAAGCAAGGTCTATCTTCCTGACTCCATCAGCAAGGTTAACATTTTTTGAGGCTCTGCAACTATCTTAAATCTGCTGGGGACTAAGTATTTGACCATATGAGCCGATGGAGGACTTTTCATATTTATAACACATCATGCTCATTATTAAAGATATCACTAAAGGATCATAATTAACATTTTATAGTATCTGTTGTGATGTTGATAATTTCACCTTCCCTCACTTTAACACTTCCTTATGGTTTCATTTTCAGGGGATGTCTTCTTTTTTTCCCTAAACATTTAATTGGGGCTGCTTACAGATTCTGAAATTTAGTTCATTACCGTCATGGCAGGACATGGCTGCATGCAGGTGGACATGGGGCTGCAGTTTGAGAAAAGGAGACCTCAAATTCTACCATCATAGTGATATGCTTCCTTCATCAGGGCCACACCACCTAATGGTGCCACTCCTTTGGGGGCCATTTACTTTCAAAAAATTGTTTTTATTCACGTATACTGCCCTGTTTCTACCCTTTTTATCCACGTGTAAAGCTGTTTTTATTTTATTTATTTTTATTAGATCACAGTTTATTTTCATGCTTTCCACGTGTTTTCTTGCAGTTTAGAAGATTAATGGTATAATTTTAAATGTCTTCCTTCTGAGATAGTAGAAACTATACTACTTTAATTTTTTTTTCAAATTAGTGGATATAATCAGATGTATATAAAGCTAACTTTAAATAACAATATAACATTACTGCCTATTTAGGGTTGTCCTGGTCTACTGGGCTGGTCAGAATTATCACAGAAGGAGTTTATGGCTTTCTGTAGAATGTATAATGCCATTGCTCTTTAAGCTGGTAGAGCTCTCTCACAGATATAAAGTGAAACCTGGTTATCTAGATTTAAGAGCTAAGGTTCTACACACACCGCAGGTGTTCCCTATTCATGGACACATCATTACACATCGACCCCTCCCCTCTATGCTTACTGTACATACATTGGGACCCGAGAGAGTATTTCTTATCTTATGTTCCTGGAATAATATGAAACAAAACCTTTTCTTATGCCTACACTTTTTTTTTTTGCTTCTGATTTTAGGCCCACCTTCAGTATTTTCTTTTCTTCTTCTTTATGTAGATTTTGAGTTTTATTAGTTTTAATTATGTGCTCATATGTGACAACATATGGTGTTTGCACACCAGTGCAGGTGGCAGCAGAGGTCTAAGGCAAAAGATCCTCTTCTAGCTGAAGTTACAGACCATTTTGATCTACCTGATGGGTTCTGGGAGCCACATTTAGACTCTCTGGAAGGAAAGCAAGTACTCTTAACCACTGAGCCATCACTGTGTGAACTGCAGCTCTTTTCATTGATTTTAGGTGCTGTATGATAACTATAAGCATTTGCTCAGTGTGAAGGTTATATAGCCACCCCTTTTAAAGAATTCTTTGTCCATTCTACCACAAACATGTTCCTCATTTACTTGAATACATGCAGGGAACCCCTTTTCCAGTTTAAAGATGTTCATATAATAATCCTATCATCCTGTCGATGTCCAGTGATTTTTTCTTTAACGACTTCTGTGCTTGGCTCAATTTTAATGTGTAGGGCTGTCACCTTTGGATTGCACCATGAACAACTTTTATTTTTATTAGCCAATTTTCTCTTTCAATGATCTGTTTTTCTAAGTGTTCTTTGAGCTCCTCTCTGGGCAGGAAGGCTCAGCACAGTTCCACACTGTCCTCAGCTGTGTGAACTCAGTCAGTGCTCAGCTGTCAATCACTGCATGCTTTGGAAGTGGCAAAAGTGGCTACTAATTCTCATTAGAACCCAGGCAGGCCTAAACAATCTCTTTTGCGAAACTCTTCTGTGAAGGGTTTAAAGATCATGCCCAACTGCAGCATCTTCATGCCCCAGCTCTCGCTGGAGCCTCTCTTACCTCTTACTGTTGGAAACTTACTTTCAGAAAATAGGGCCTTAAATGGAGAACATCTATGGGTAAGGAAATTGATAACTGTTACAGCATCACATACTAACTACACCTATTGTTTTTTTCTGATGCCACTTTCCCAGGAATATCCTTGGGGCTTCTTAAACATCTCCTTCAGTCATAAATAAAGGAAAATAAAGGATGGTGATGTAGGTGACCTTGAAATCATTTTCTCATGGTGTCACAGAAACTCTCCTTTTTCTGATCTCTCATCACAGTGGAGCTTTTGATTCTCCTTGGGCTCCTCGAAGCTTTCCTTAAGATTTGTCAGCTGGTGATATTTTTTGGCATAGTAAAGCTTTATTCTAAAAGATGATCCATTTCTGTCTCTCTTCGAAACCCGACTCCTTTCCCAAACCTAACCATCTTGTGCTGCCTCTGTTCTGTACACTATGGTTGTTGCGTTGGAGGTCAGCGCTCCAAGTCTTTTACTCCTCATTTATGTGCGGATGAGCTCTGTGCATACATGAGGGGGGTTTATGGCCACATTACTTATCTATACTCTCCTGAGGCCCACACACAATCTTCTGGTATAAGATGTGTGTGCATTTGTGTGTTGTACATAAAGTGAAGACATGGTCAGAGAACTTTTAGTGTAACTCACTCATCTTATACTACAGTATTGGAGGTAAAAGGTATGTAGCCACACACCCTGAAGGAGACAACAGTTGTCTTCCTGGTTCTGACATTACAGATATAACCACTTTCAGGTATTCTTGGTAGTTCTAGACTCCCAGCTGAATTTCAGATACATAGGATGTACTGTAATTTAACAAATATATACTATTTCACAAAAAAAAATTTGGTCAAGTATGCGTCTAAAAAAAACATCTTCAGGTAATGAATTCATTGTCAATGGTTTTAAATCACTAGAAATAATATTAATAATATTATTAATACTACAAATACTGGATTGTGTTTCATATTTGTGTCTTGCTATAAATTCCTTGCCTCCTTGCCTGCTGTAACTGTCAGAGATAAGCCAAAAAGGAGCTTAGTATTGTCTAAATTATGCTTGGCATCCAGTCACGGCTGCTTTGTATACTGTCCTGTCTGCAGCGCTCCTTCCTGCTGTGTTAGTTCTGGAGGACTCCGACAAATGTGGGGAGTCAGTGACCAGCTTCAGGGGAGGCCCTTCAACTGTTTCTTACCTGTCAACAGTAAGTGATTGTTTTGTCATTGTTGCTGAGGTGTTAGTCCTTCTGAGTTCATGTTTTTGAGACACCCGGGGGAAGCATTCATTTTCCTCTGAGCAGCTCTGCAAGCTTCTTGAACTCTGACCAAGACAAAATACTGAAAGATAAGTGAGGTCAGGAGTTGCTTTATTGAACAGACCCAGTCTGATCCAAATCAGAATGAGAACAGAGGAGGCTTGTGGCCTTCCAGTTATTAGCAGCTATAATCTACCCTTAAATAATGAGAACCAAACCATTCATTGAATAGGCCAAAAGTTGATGTCTTCTGTCTTCCTTAAAGTTCTGTATCTCACTTGTTGAAACAGGGTCTCTTACTGAAAGGGTAGATCATGGATTGGATGGTGAGTCCTTGGGATCTTCCTGTCTCTACTTTCCTCGTGCAAGGATTACAAGCATACCCCACCACACTCAGTATTTTTATGTGTGTTGTGGGGCTTGAACCTAAGTACTCAAGCTAGCATTCGCTGGTATAAAACTAACAGAGGAAAGAAATGAACCCAGACTATCAAATTAAAAGCTAAAGCAAAGCAATGATGAGAACATTTATAATTTGAAATTTAGTGTTTGCCCACATGCTTACGTGGTTTAGAAATAACATCTAAAAGGGATTGAAATAAGAAAGTAAAGAAATTGTTCAAATCATACTGCTAAAATGAACTGGCTGAGAAATTGGAGTGATGACGCATTGGTTACAAACAGGTACCTCTCTTATAGAATAACTAGATTCAGTTCCCAGAATTTGCCTTTGGGTGGCTCACAATTTATTGTAACTCTAGTTTCAAGGAATCCAAGGTTCTGTTCTGGAATTTATAGGCATCCTTATTCTTATGCATGTATCCCCCCACACACAGATTCATATGTCCACACATAATTAAAATAATGAAAAAGTATTTTATTGAACTGTTTGTGTTGTGCTCTTTCAGACAAGTAAACCTTGATATTTGTTCTGTAATCACATTGACCTCTTACCTTTGTACCATTTTTAGAACTATTCTGATGTTCAATAATTACATGCTCTTGACCTGAGACTTCAGGCAGGTATAACAAGGAGAAGGGGTAGAATGATAATTTGCCTAACAAATTGCCTGGAAACCTGGTCCAGACCAGACTGCTGGGGCTATGAAACCAATGGCTTGTTTTATCTTTCCATTCATAAGCAATGTCTTGTCACCTGCGCTCATCCTGAAGTAGTACAGAGCTATTTCTGACCTTCCTGTATATTTTCTCAGCTCATGAGCATTCATCCTTTGCGTTCTTGAGAAGAGGTGGCAAAGTAGTTTCTCTGTAAATAAATTGAAACAGATTTTGAGGCAGTATTATTTTATTTCCCTCTTTATTTCCTCAGTGTGACAGCACCTAAAAAAGATATCACCCTGCAGGGACTTCACAACACCATTTACAAAGACACTTTCTATTTTTAATTAAAATTAAGATTTGTAATTTAAAATTTCTATTTGTAGGTAGCTCTGTGACACAATGGATGTTACACTAAACTTCTAAAATTTCTAATTAAAATTAAAAGTTTTTATAACTTTCAAGTCCTTTTCTGTGTAATTATTAAGATTTGCACTGGAATCTCTTCCAATATTTTTTAATATGTCATATAATCATAAATCTTATGCTTTCAGTGTGGACATCTGTGTGCTGTGGGCATGTGTGTAGACCCACATGTGTGTTCTGGTATGTGTGTACATGTGTACTCATGGATGTGGAGACCCAACACTGGTATCCGCTATCTTCCTTGACCGTTCTCTATCTTATATAATGAGGCAGGGTCTCTCACTTGCACTTGGAGTTTGCTTTCTTAGCAAATCCCTTATCTCTACCCCCATGTGCCTGCTCATAGATCACCATGTATACTAGGTATTTATAATTTCTTGGCATTCAAACTCTGGTTTTCACATTTGAATAGGAAATGCATTACCCTCTTAACCAACTTTCTATCTCTGTATTTTATTTTCTTAAAAATTAAAATTTCCAAGGCTGCATGGAGAAACAATTGCATGGGGGTCTTGAATACTTTGAGACTTTATAATTTTTGATATTATCATTTCTTCCATTACTGTGGTAATTAATAAAAGTGTGTGTGTGTGTGTGTGTGTGTGTGTGTGTGTCAGAGAGAGAGAAAGAGAGAGAGAGAGAGAGAGAGAGAGAGAGAGAGAGAGCATATGCACAGCTTTACAGATCAATGGAAATGCCTTGTAAACCAAGTAAACATGGTCTCTGTAGATGACCGCTATAGATAACTTTAACTGATGGAGTTGCACAGCTGGGTCTCAAATACAGACAATACCCAAGTTCTCTAGTTCTCTTCCTTGTTTGATGACAGTATGTTAAGAGAAAATTGGGAATCATCTCTTGAACTTGCTGCTTCATATAACCTGGGTGCCTTTATAAAATGCTATTCTGTCCCCAACATGACAATATGGCTTCAGAGATCTCCTGAAGATTGGATGGGGTGATGTAAGAGATAACAAGTAGGTTCAAGTAGTAGATGGGTCTCAGATCTGAGAGAAGCATCGTCAGATCAGGGCAATAAGTGCTCAGCTGCAAAAGAACTCCACAAATTACTGCTTCCAGTATGAAGGAGCCCATCAGGCCTCTGCATGGCAAATAGTACTCTGGCCAGCCTTTCTCTTCTCCCATTCTTTTTGCTTTGCTAAACTGATAAGAGTACATTCTCACAGCCAGCCACCAAAATCTATTCCCTTATTTGGTCATTTCTTCCTCCAGATGCTAACTACCCATCAAGGTCCAGCTTTCAAAATATCAAAGGCCAGCAATCAAAAGCCCTCTCTTGACTATCATAACTAATATACCCAATAAAACAAACCAAATCCATCTAACACAGGGAATGGGGGAAGGGCAAGGCCTTCCAAAGCAATGTTTGCCATGCTCAAACCTGCTAGAGACCCTTCATTCCCCCCTTTTTTGTTTTATTATTGTGGTGCTGTGTGTTGGGTAAATGGGCCTTGTTCTTTTCTTCCTGACTGCTTCCTGCTGACATTGGGGCATCATTGTTAGGGACCCAAGGAAACTGGAATGTTAGACAAAGTCTAGAAGAACAGACTGTCTTAGTTTGTGTTCAGGTTATACAAGACCATCTGAGGCTAGGGATGCAAAATTCATGAGACTGTACCAGGATGTAGCTTCCACAGAAAGAGTTGAGACAGGTGCTCGATTTGTTGGAACAGTCTTCAGTTGATTTGAAAACTATTAGAACAGATAGACTAGGGACAGAGGGTAAAGTTAAGGTGTTTAGGGGAACAACTATCTTGAGTGTACATTAGAAACTTTTGCAGTGGCCTTTTGCTTTTGGGGGTCCATATGTATTTACTTATTTGTCTGTTTTCATAAAAGATTTTTTTCTCTTGATCCCTGCCTCATGGGACCAGAAGCATTCAGGTTATAGTCTGATATCTAACTTTCCTATCAGGAAACTTTGTTTTTGATATGTGCTCATGTTTTCATGGGTATTAAAAGTTGATTTATTGATCCTGGAAATTTTTGATCAAGAGTTTGCCTTGTATGTACAAGGATCAGGGTTGGTTTCATTCTCAAAACTACAGACCCAAACACTTGATTTCTTTTTATCATTAAGAGATTGCCAATAGTTGTGTACTTTTATTGTACTTAGATGTTAAGTTGGTTCAATTTTAAATTTTAAAAACCCAGTCCAAACCTCTATAACAGAGAAGACCAATGCTACATGGCTTCTAGCAGCTAGCTAAAGATTGTGGGTGGCACAATTATAGACATTTTAAAAATATTTTTCTGAGCAATGACCTATGGCCTCTAGCTCAATGTCTGAGATTCATTTTTGTTGCTGTGATAAAACATTCTGATAAAAACTAACTTAAGAGTGGAAAAGTTAATTTTAACTCACTGTCTAGTAGGGAAGTCACAAGAGTGGTAGCCTGAAGTAACTGGCCATATTGACAATAAAGAACAGAAATCAATGAACACGTTCATGCTTAGAACTTTTCCTGTTTACTCTTACATAGTCCAGAGCTCAAAGCCTGAGAATGGTTTTGCTTATTTACATGATGACTCTTCTAATGTCAATTAGGTAATAATGAAAATTTTCCACACATATAGACTATCTGATCTAGATATTCGCTTATTGATACACCCTTACTATGGGAGTCTTCATCATATCTGTGACAATTGAAACTAACTACCATCCTCACCAATCTTTAGCTAAAGGAGAAATGAGAAGGGGTGTGTTTATACTCTTAGCAAACAGGCTGCCTCCATCCAATTCGCTAGACACTTCTTATCCCAGGAAGCAGCTGAAATATTGAGTTTTCACAGAGCTTAAAAGTCTGGTCTTGAGAAATTGCTCAGTGGTTAGCCGCATTTGCTGCTCTTTAAGAGGAAGCTCACAACTGCCTGGAAATCTAGCTCCAGGGGACAAATGTCTTCCATTTCCTAGCCCTTGAATACATGAATGGACACAGTTATGTACATACTTTAAGATGGAATAAACCTGACTGGGGCTCCTGGAAGTATTCTCATGCCTGTTAGGTTTGGCAGTCACTCTTTCTTACACCGGAACCACTCTTCATGTCCTGCTTGATTAAGATATACTCCAGTTTAAAGTCTTCATCAGTTAGGTGCTGACCGTTCCATTGACCCCCCCCCCATTCCTCCCTGGTACATTCTAAACCTTCTTTAATTGTTTTTTACCTCTGTGCTTCACATGTTCCACTACGTTAACAAATTCTCTCATATAATTGACTTCACGCATAATTTCTCATAATTTTTATTCTATGAATATAGAGATAGTACCTCTTTTATCTCTGCCATCCAGCTTCTACTATGTAGCCTGGCAGTCAAGTAGTTACTAATATATGCTGCATTAATGAAGGATCAAGTGAGTCAATAAACTAATAAAGGATTTTATTGGAAATCCTATTGCTAGCAATTTCTATGTACCTTTGGAGAAAAGTAAACTGACAAAATAATGCAATTATGATTTAATAAAATACATTCCTAAGGTACTGAAATGGAGATAGTGCACAGGGAACCAAATAGGTTAAAGGTGACTCCACTCAATAGCATATAATACCTTGATAATGCATTCTTTAATCCTCTTGGCCTTAAAGTAAATATTATAAGAATGTGAATATAGCAGCAGATGTTTGTAACTCTCCTGATTACATCATATATCTTATTTGTGTTCATTCAAATACAAAACAGTACATAGTGGTTTAAATTATACTTACCAAATATACTTAATATGAAAGTAGACTAAGTTTTGGAACTGACTTTATTCTAGAAAAGGGTCTATCTTTTGTTCACCTGATAAAGTTAGAGTCTCAAGGTGTGAGTATCAGAAATTACTGAACCTTTAAACCAATGGCAAAAATTTCTTCTTTGTAAGAAAGAAGAGAAAGCAAGCAGGGAATTTCATGTGAACAGAGAAGAATTTTGCTTATGGTTTGCAATGGATAGTCATAGATGATAATGTTTTAGAATATTCTCTAATTCTCAGTCTATTGTTAAAGGTGATGATTTCTGTTCTTTTTAACTGCAGTATAGCTAACACTTGCTGCAATTTGGTTGCTGTTCTCTATATATTTCAGTGAGTGTACCCCATTCTTGTCTTTTACTCTCTTGTATGAATGTGATGAATTAGAGTCTGCTACCTCTTTGAATTTGTACTTGTCGATCTACATTTTATTGAATAGCCAGTATGCTGTGGGAGCTCCTTCAGCCAAGAGCCTTTAATATACCAGCCCACTTGGGCATAGTCTCTTATACTATAAATGCAGCTGTAAAATGTGCACTCACTCTTGCTTCCAACTCTCACTTCCAACTGCTGGATTTGGTTCTTATTTTCCATTGGTGTAGAGGGCTTTGACCTAGGATTGTGATCTGTGAGTCTACCCCCAAATAAATAACACTTTATTATACATAATTCTGAACTAGTATGTGATTATTTTGTAACTTTTAGCATCATCTGGTGCCCAACATGGGGCCTCGTCCACACTTTTTGAGATCAATTCACCAGGCAATTGGCACATCGGGCACTGACTCTCCCACCCGGTCCTTGGGACAATGGTCTTGTACCCTGTAAAGATTTGACTGTTGTACTTGTTTAATAAAAATGCTGTAGCCAGGCAGGAAGTATAGGTGGGACAATAAGAACAGGAGAATTCTGGGAAGGGGAAAGGCTAAATTTGCAGTCATCATCCAGACACAGAAAAAGCAAGATGAGAATGCCTCACTTATAAAAGGTACCAAGACATGTGGCCAACAAAGACAAAATTATGGGCTAACTTAAGATGTAATAATTAGTTAATAAGAATCCTGAGCTAATAGTCCAACCAGTATTAATTATTGTAGATTTATTAATTATTGTATGATTCTTTGGGACTGAATGGCTGTAGAACCAGGTGGGACAGAAACCTCTGTCAAAAGCAGTATGCATACCTTAAATTGCAACTGTTTTAATTTTTTTCTACATCTAGATCAAGACCATTTCTACAAATCATAGTTGGAGGAGTAAGACACTGAAGTGAAGGCTAGTTTTTTTTTTTTTTTAGTGGATATTTCTTACTGATCAAATGTTCTTTTGTTGTTCATATCACTGTGATGGAGCAGAGTCCATAAAGATTCTTTCTCTCTATTACTAGGAAAATATTATTACGAGCAACACTGTAAAGAACAGGACAAAAATTAAACCTTATAGATTATATCAGTATCCACAAATATGTCTACCTGTATATAAACATTTGTCACAATAATAGCTTTTAAAATTATTACATTTTTGAACATAACTATGCACTTGTCACAATTTACAAAATGATTTTGTATTTATGTCAGGGGAAATATTTACATGTAGTTCCATATTATAGCACTGACCTTGAAGACCAAATCCTGAGAAATGAGAAAATATTTGAATGAACTTAAAACTACATCAAGGCTATAGGGTGATGCTCATGTACGTGTGTTTGTGTCCATGTGGGTTACATACATCTGGGTATGAATGTACATGTGTGTGCACATGCCTGTGGAAGCCAAAGAAAAATCCGGGTGACATTCCTCAATTACTTTCTCTTCTGGTCTGAGACAAGGTCTTTCATTAGCCTGGAGCTTTGCTTAGTAGGCTAGATTAACTAACTGGACAGCAAGCTTTGAGCAATCAACCTGTCTCCATGTCCCATCTCACCATCCCTATTATTAAAAATACATGTTACTGTTACTATATCAGACATTTATGCTGGCTCTTGGGATCAAACTGAGGTCATCACATTTGTAATTCAAGCACATTTCTGCTGAGCCTTCAGCCCTCCTTGAGCAACTATAGACAGTTAATGGTCTCTGGGGAAGGAGAGATTTTTTTCTTTAGTAGTGCCATTGCCCCTAAATCACCCATTTTACTTTGAATAATACCTCATCCATGCTCCTGTAGGCAATCTTACCTAAACTCCTCCCTGGTTTACAAAAAAGAAAGAAAGAAAAAAAGAAAGGAAGAAAGAGAAAAAAAGAAAAAAGGCAGGGAACAGGAAAGGGATAAACTGAGTAAAAATGGGTCACTGTGTGCATGGGAGATCAAAAAATGGTCATAGGAGAAACTATGTAAAATAATATTTTCATGCAAACAGCATAGTAAAACCTATTATTAGGACTGGAAAGATGTATTAGTGAGTAAAGGTTCTTGCCTCTGCACCTGTCAATCTGAGTTCAGTCTTCCTGATCAACATGGTAGAAGGAGAACACCAGTTCCACATGAGGGCCAGAACACATGTGCGCCCCTCACAATAAAACAAATATATGTAAAGCTTTGAGAAAATATAATTATGCTTATTAATATGTTAATAAATTTAAAAATGCAAACTTGTTTATTTAATACAGTTTATGAAGCTTAAGAATGAGTAATAATCTGACACAAAGGTAGTCAATGTAGTGTGGTATGAATAATCTCAGTTTTACTTACTGTTCAGTCATATTTGTGTGTGTACTCAGAAACACCTGGTATAGGAGAAACAGCTCCAGCACTGCATTAGGTGAAAGCTGTCAGTTTCCCTTGCTGCTGAGCGTGTAGGAAAAGTTTGCTGATAGATGCTTTGGAGTTTATGCTTTCTCCATTCACAACTGTCACAAGGAAGTCAATACATCCTTCAGTGGAGTCATAAAGGGAAAATCAACAAGACATTCACAATTTACTAGGCAAATCAAAGTACCCTCCTAGGGGGATTTTGATATTGAAAGATTGTCATCCACCTCATTCATTTCAAAATCAAATTAAAGGCCTCAGGGGAAAATCTCCCTGAAGAATTGACATTATTCATATTGCCTGTGTATATAATACAATAACTCTTGGAATATAGGCATTTTTAACTCAGTGGCATAAAGGGGGAAAGAGGTTGAAAAGATGGATTAGAATGGGCCTGGGCCTGCACAATGCATTTCAACTTTGTCCAATTTATATATTCTAAGGTTATAATTTCTCATTGAAAAGTTGGTGTATAGTGTGGGTGCCAGAGGTCAATACTATTTGTGTAGTTATTCCTCAGTATCTCTCTGCTCTTTTTTTTTTTGACAGGTTGTCTCACTGACCTGAAATTCACCAAGAGGTTGAGGCTGGCTGCCTAGTGGCCCTAAAGATCTGCCTTTCTCTGCCTCCCAGTGTGGGATTCATAGTGGTTTTGACATGGTGCTGTCTATCAACTCCCCTCCCCAGCCCCAACATTTCTTTCTTTTACTGGTTACTGTGTCTTTGAATTCTTCTTTTCTTGTCAGTGACTGCTGAATGAAGATTTAGAAACACTACTGTCAGAGGCCTTTGAAACCGGTGTTCATTGATGAGTCCCACAGAGCCTCCCACACTGTGAATATTTGATACAGATATACAAAACCCACAAATCCAGCATCCATCTGACAGAAAAGAAGCATTTTGTTTTATTTCATTAAACGTGTGAAACATTCTGATCATAGAACGGGACCCATGGTTAACCACCCACCATAATAATTGAGAATGGGGGGATGCTTCCCTGGTTCCACCATTCCAAAACACTACAGGTGGTGCAGTTGTGTCTCATGCTACAAAACAATGGGGGTTACTTTAAATTCACATACATATGTCTTTGAAAGACATTCCATTCTGAAGTCATAGAAAGTAATGAAGGATGTGCCTATGAAATACTCATATATACCCCATGTTAGAATAGTGTAAGTTACTGTGTTTAGGCAGAAATGCACCAGTGTCTATAGCCCCAGCGTTTCAGTGACTTCTGTTGTTTTTGTTTGAAAATATAATACACTACTTCTTTAAAAATTGTAAATTTCAACTTCTTTTTCACTTTGTGATACTTCCTAGTAAACATGGAGATTATCATTTGTTGTAAATTCCTGTCTCTGAGCTCAACAGTCCTTATTAATCTTCTCACTGGAGTACTGGGACTACTCACAAGTAGAGTATGAAGTTTGACCCTGTTGGGATTCCTACAGAAGGAGAGCATGGCAGGTTCTTATATGCTCACCTGATACTCCATCCAGTCCTGTGCTTCTATAGCAGGTGTGTATAATTCTTCCCAGCTGCATGTCTCAAGAGTTGCTGGAGTATATACAATGTAGGGCATATTACATCTGTTCAAGTATAGGGAAGCTGTCACTAGTAATGGGGTAGGACTTTTCAGTAGTGTGGCTGTTTTGAGGTCACCTACACATCTGAAATAACTTCTGGTTCACAATTTGTAAGTAAGTCCCCAAAAGCATTGGTTTTTAAGGGATGATATAGGTGGAATCTTTACTTAGTCCAGGTATTGGTGCCCTATAGGAGATAGTAGACATTTGTTTACATCTCAACAGGAAAATTTCTAAAGTTAGATGTTTTTAATTATCTTACTGTATTATTCTACTCCTCTTTAACATGAATTTAGAAGTAAATTGTAAATTTTATTTCTTATAAACTTTAGCATTCTGTGTTATTGGTGTTACCTTATAACAAAATTTCCATTTTTCTTCTTAAGATATCATTTGACTATGTTATTTTTTCTTATAATATGTCTGATTTACATGCACATTTTAAAAAAATGCCAACATTAATAGTTCTTTCAGCTTTAAGTTCCCATTTTCTTTCCTTTTGTGAAGTAGTTACTTATAACTTCTTGTTCCAGTGATATCGGATAGTCAGTCACTTGTGAGTTAGTAATACTATGTGATAATTCCTTGCCTGTGTCTTCTCTGGGTTCTCCATCTTAAAATCTTTCTGCCACTACCTATGATTGTTACACTTTATCTTACGCATGTGTTTTTTGTTCCAAAATATAAATATTAATCTGCTCATTAGCTCTGTTCACTGCAATCTATGTTCTTCTACTCTCTGCTTAGCTAGTGTTTTCACAATTCTTGTTCCTTCCAGCTACATCTAAGCCCTAGTACACATGCTACAAGTGACCTACCACAAAAATCACAAACTTACATAAGACATCATGGGCTTATGTTTTATAACCTGATTTCTTTATTCTCAAGCATGAATTCTGTAAACAACAATATTGTGTTGCAGTATCAAGAGGTTAGTCATCCCGATAGAGCATCCCCATTTTCTCAGTGTGTGGGTGCAGCTCTCGCAGTCCTGAGTTCCTTGCTCCTGCTCTCTCTCCTTCTGCTCCTGATTTGGACCTTGGGATTTTAGTCCGGTGCTCCAATGTGGGTCTCTGTCTCTGTCTCCTTTCATCGCCTGATGAAGGTTAATATCCAAGAGGATGGCTATATGTTTTTCTTTGGGTTCACCTTCTTATTTAGCTTCTCTAGGATCACAAATTATAGGCCAGCTGGACTGAGTCTGAAAAAGCATGGGATAAAACTGGACTCGCTGAACATAGTGGACAATGAGGACTGTTGAAAAATCAAGAACAATGGCACTGGGTTTTGATCCTACAGCACATACTGGCTTTGTGGGAGCTTAGGCAGTTTGGATACTCACCTTACTAGAACTGGAAGGAGGTGAGTGGTCCTTGGACTTCCCACAGGGCAGGGAACCCTGACTGCTCTTCAGGCTAATGAGGGAGGGGGAGTTGATTGGGAGAGGGGGAGGGAAATGGGAGGCGGTGGCAGGGAAGAGGCAGAGATCTTTAATAAATAAATAAATACATAATAAAATTAAAAAAACCAATGTGATGTGCTAGACTTTGTTAACTCTCCATGGGAAGCTTTAACCTCTCTGAGGAGCTGATGGGAGGATGGATGGGATGAGTAGAACATGGAGGGAGCAGGGCAGGGGAGGAGGAAAAGGGTACTGGGATTGCTATGTAAAATTTCAATTAAATAAAAAAAAAAATAAAAAAGTGTAAGTAGAAAAAAAGAGGTTAGTCATGCATTGTATATATTGGTGGCAGTTTGAATAAAAACACACCCCAAGGCCCTTTGGGAGTGACACTATTAAGAACAATGTCCTTGTTGGAGTGGGGTGTGACCTTGTGGGGTTGGTGTGGGCTTGTTGGAGGAACTGTGTCATTGGGGGGCAGGTTTTGAGATTTTAGAAGCTCAAGCCATAACCAGTATAATTTTCTTTTGTTGCTACTGCTGCTGATTAACATGTAGAAATCTCATCTCTTTCTCCAGCACCATGTCTGCCTAATGCTGTCTTGCTTCCTGTCACTATGACAATGGATTAAACCTATGAATTATAAGCCAGCCCCAATTAAATGTTTTCCTTTATAAGAGTTGCTTTGGTCATGGTATCTCTTCACAGCAATAGAAACCCAAACTATGATGTCTCAGGCTTTCTTTTGGGCCACCTCTCAGCTCACAAATAAAGAGAAGGAGTCTTAATATTACTTAGGAATGCTCAGCCTTAGTATATGCTCATTTCTGTCCAGCTCATTTTCTTTAACTTAAATAAACCTGTTTCTCTTTGTGTACATTTTGCCTCACTGATTTCCACCTTTCTTTCATCCAGAACTGGATAAAAGAGAATGGATATGAACTAGTACGATGCTAAAAGTTTTTTTTAAAATTTTTTTATTGATAAAAGGAGGATAAAGAAAAGAAAAAAAAACAAATTTCCACCTCCTCCCACCAGCCTCCCATTTCCCTCCCCCTCCTCCCACTCTTCTCCCCCTCCTCCCACTCTTCTCCACCTCCTCCCACCCCTCTCCCCTTCCCCCCGCTCCTCTCCCCCTCCCTTTCCAGTCCAAAGAGCTGTCAGGGTTCCCTGCCCTGTGGTGAGTCCTAGGTCCTCCCCCCTCCATCCATATCTAGGAAGGTGAACATCCAGACTGGCCAGGCTCCCACCAAGCCAGCACATTGCGTAGGATCAAAACCGCGTGCCATTGTCCTTGGCGTCTCATCAGCCCTCATTGTTCGCCATGTTCCGAGAGTCCAGTTTTATCCCATGCTTTTTCTGGTAACAGTCCAGCTGGCCTTGGTGAGCTCCCAGTAGATCATCTCCACTGTCTCAGTGGGTGGGTGCACTCCTCGTGGTACCGACATCTTTGCTCATGTTCTCACTCTTTCTGCTCCTCATTGGGACCTTGGGAGCTCAGTCCAGTGCTCCAGTGTGGGTCTCTGTCTCTATCTCCATCCATCGCCAGATGCAAGTTCTAGGATGATATGCAATATATTCGTCAGTATTGCTCTAGGGTAGGGTCATTTCAGGTTCCCTATCCTCAGCTGCCCAGGGAACTAACTGGGGACCTCAGCTTGGGCACCTGGGAGCCCCTCTAGGGTCAAGTCTCTTGCCCACCCTAAAGTGGCTCCCTTAACTAAGAATTGTGCTTCCGTGCTCCCCTATCCAACCTTCCTTTATCCCGATCCTCCTGTTTCCCCAAGTCCCCCCTCCTTCCCTTCTACCTTTTCTCTCCCCATCTCCCCTAACCCCCATCCCACCCCATCCCCAAGATCCCACTTTTCTCCCCGGTAATTTTGTCTACTTCCCTTATCCAAGAGGATAACTATATGTTTTTCCTTGGGTTCACCTTCTTACTTACCTTCTTTAGATTCGCCTACTGTAGACTCCGTGAGCCCTATTTATGGCTAGAAACCAATTATGAGTGAGTACATCCCATGTTCATCTTTTTGGGTCTGGGATACCTCACTCAGGATAGTGTTTTCTATTTCCATCCATTTGCATGCAAAATTCGAGAAGTCATTGTTTCTTACCACAGCGTAGTACTCTAGTGTGTATATATTCCACACTTTCTTCATCCATTCTTCCATTGAAGGGCATCTAGGTTGTTTCCAGGTTCTGGCTATTACAAATAATACTGTTATGAACATAGTTGAACAAATGCTTTTGACATGTGATAGAACATCTCTTGGGTAAATTCCCAAGAGTGGTATTGCTGGGTCCAGGGGTACGTTGATCCCGAATTTCCTGAGAAACCGAAACACTGACTTCCACAGTGGTTGCACAAGATTGCATTCCCACCAGCAATGGATGAGGGTACCCCTTCCTCCACAGCCTCTCCAGCAAAGGCTATCCTTGGTGTTTTTGACTTTAGCCAATCTTACAGGTGTAAGATGATATCTCAAAGTTGTTTTGATTTGCATTTCCCTGATCGCTAAGGAGGTTGAGCATGACCTTAAGTGTCTTTTGGCCATTTGAACTTCTTCTGTTGAGAATTCTCTGTTCAGTTCAGCGCCCCATTTTTTAATTGGGTTAATTAGCATTTTAATGTCTAGTTTCTTGAGTTCTCTATATATTTTGGAGATCAGACCTTTGTCTGTTGCGGGGTTGGTGAAGATCTTCTCCCAGTCAGTAGGTTGCCTTTGTGTCTTAGTGACAGTGTCCTTTGCTTTACAGAAGCTTCTCAGTTTTAGTAGGTCCCATTTATTCAATGTTGCCCTTAATGTCTGTGCTTCTGGGGTTATACCTAAGAAGCGATCGCCTGTGCCCATCTGTTGTAGGGTATTGCCCACTTTCTCTTCTATCAGATTCAGTGTTTTCGGGCTGATATTGAGGTCTTTAATCCATTTGGACTTGAGTTTTGTGCACGGTGATAGATATGGGTCTATTTTCATTCTTCTACAGGTTGACATCCAGTTGTGCCAGCACCATTTGTTGAAGATGCTTTCTTTCTTCCAATGTATACTTTTAGCTCCTTTATCGAAAATGAGGTGTTCATAGGTTTGTGGGATAAAGTCCGGGTCTTCTATACGATTCCATTGGTCGACTTCTCTGTTTTTATGCCAGTACCACCCTGTTTTCATTACTGTAGCTCTGTAATAGAGTTTGAAGTCAGGGATGGTAATGCCTCCAGAAGATCCTTTATTGTATAGGATTGTTTTGGCTATCCTGGGTTTTTTGTTTTTCCATATAAAGTTGATTATTGTCCTCTCCAGATCTGTGAAGAATTTTGATGGGATCTTGATGGGGATTGCATTGAATGTATAAATTGCCTTTGGTAGAATTGCCATTTTTACTATGTTGATCCTCCCAATCCAAGAGCAAGGGATGTCCATCCATTTTTTGGTATCCTCTTCAATTTCTTTCTTCAATGCCTTAAAGTTCTTGTCAAATAGATCTTTCACTTCCTTGGTTAGATTTACCCCAAGATATTTTATGCTGTTTGTGGCTATCGTGAATGGAGAAGCTTCTCTGATTTCCCTCTCTGCTTCCATATCCTTTGAGTATAGGAGGGCGACTGATTTTTTGGAGTTGATCTTGTATCCTGCCACATTACTAAAGCTGTTTATCAGCTGTAAAAGTTCTTTGGTGGAATTTTGGGGGTCGCTTATGTACACTATCATATCATCTGCGAATAACGAAAGTTTAACTTCTTCCTTTCCAATTCAAATCCACTTGATCCCATTATGCTGTCTTATTGCTATTGCTAGAACTTCCAGCACTATATTGAAGAGGTATGGCGAAAGTGGACAGCCTTGTCGTGTTCCTGAGTTAAGCGGGATGGCTTTGAGTTTCTCTCCGTTTAATTTGATGTTAGCTGTCGGCTTGCTGTATATAGCTTTTATTATATTTAGGTATGACCCTTGTATCCCTAATCTCTCCAAGACTTTCAACATAACTGGATGTTGAATTTTGTCAAATGCTTTTTCAGCATCTAATGAAATGATCATATGGTTTTTTTCTTTCAGTTTATTTATATGGTGGATTACATTGATAGATTTTCGTATGTTGAACCAGCCCTGCATCTCAGGAATGAAGCCTACTTGATCATAATGGATAATTTTTCGGATGTGTTCTTGGATTCGGTTTGCCAGTATTTTGTTGAGGATTTTTGCGTCGATATTCATGAGTGAGATTGGCCTGTAATTCTCTTTCCTGGTTGAGTCTTTGTGTGGTTTTGGTATCAGAGTAACTGTAGCTTCATAAAAGGAATTTGGTAATGACCCTTCTGTTTCTATACTGTGGAATACATTGAGGAGTATAGGTATTAGGTCTTCTTGGAAGTTCTGGTAGAATTCCGCATTGAAACCATCTGGCCCTGGGCTTTTTTTGGTAGGGAGGTTTTTGATAACAGCTTCTAGTTCTTCGCGACTGACAGGTCTGTTTAGGTTGTTCACCTGGTCCTGATTTAATTTTGGTAAATCGTATTTATCTAAAAAAGCGTCCATTTCTTTTACATTTTCCAGTTTAGTGGCATACAAGCTTTTGTAGTAAGATCTAATGACTCTCTGAATTTCCTCTGTGTTTGTGGTTATGTCCCCCTTTTCATTTCTGATCTTATTAATTTGCAAATTTTCTCTCGGCCGTTTGACTAGTTTGGATAGGGGTTTGTCAATCTTGTTGATTTTCTCCAGGAACCAGCTTCTTGATTCATTGATTCTTTGGATTGTTTTCTGTGTTTCTATTTTGTTGATTTCAGCCCTCAGTTTGATTATTTCCAGTCTTCTACTCCTCCTAGGTGAGTCTGCTTCTTTTTTTTCTAGAGCTTTCAGGTGGGCTGTTAAGTCTCCAATATGTGCTTTCTCTGTTTTCTTTAAGTGGGCACTTAGTGCTATGAACTTTCCTCTTAGGACTGCTTTCATAGTGTCCCATAAGTTCGAGTATGTTGTTTCCTTATTTTCATTGAATTCAAGGAAGACTTTAATTTCTTTCTTTATTTCTTCCTTAATCCAGGTGTGGTTCATGAGTTGACTGTTCAGTTTCCATGAGTTTGTAGGCTTTCTGGGTGTAGCATTGTTGTTGAATTCTAACTTTAATCCATGGTGGTCTGATAAGACACAGGTGGTTAGTAATATTTTTTTGTAGCTGTGTAAGTTAGCTTTGTTACCGAGTATGTGGTCAATTTTCGAGAAGGTTCCATGAGCTGCAGAGAAAAAGGTATATTCTTTCCTCTTTGGGTGGAATATTCTCTAGATGTCTGTTAAGTCCATTTGCTTCATTACCTCCATCAATTCTCTAATTTCTCTGTTAGGTTTCTGTCTGATTGACCTGTCCATTGGTGAGAGAGGAGTGTTGAAGTCTCCTACTATTAGTGTGTGCGGTTTGATGGCTGCCTTGAATTTTAGCAATGTTTCTTTTACATACATGGGTGCTTTTATATTAGGGGCATAGATATTCAGTATTGAGACTTCTTCCTGATTAATTTTTCCTGTTATGAGTATAAAATGTCCCTCTCCATCTCTTCTGATTGATTTAAGTTTGAAGTCAACTTTGTTAGAAATTAGTATGGCCACACCTGCTTGTTTCTTAGCTCCATTTGCTTGATAAGCCTTTTCCCAGCCCTTTACTCTGAGTAGGTGCCTGTCTTTGTGGCTGAGGTGTGTTTCTTGTAGACAGCAGAATGTTGGATCCTGTTTTCGTATCCAGTCTCTTAGCCTGTGCCTTTTTATAGGTGAGTTGAGCCCATTGACATTAAGTGTTATTAATGACCAGTGGTTGTTAACTCCGGTCACTTTTTTAGTAGTAGGGTTTGTGTGTTTCCCTTCTTTGAGTTGTGCTGGTGAAGGGTCTCTAGATGTCTGAATTATTGAGTTCTTTGTTGGACTCCTTGGTTAGTGATTTTCCTTCTATTATTTTCTGTAAGGCTGGATTTGTGGCTACGCATTGCTTAAATTTGTTTTTATCCTGGAAAATTTTGTTTTCTCCATTTATGGTGAACGAAAGCTTGGCTGGATATAGTAGTCTGGGCTTGCATCCATGGTCTCTTAGTTTTTGCAGTACATCTATCCAGGACCTTCTGGCTTTCATGGTTTCCATAGAGAAGTCAGGTGTAAGTCTGATAGGTTTACCTTTATAAGTAAGTTGGCCTTTTTCCTTTGTGGCTCTTAATATTCTTTCTTTATTCTGTATATTTTGTGTTTTGATTATATGGCTAGGGGATGTTTTTTTTTTGATCCAGCCTATTTGGGGTTCTGTATGCCTCTTGAACCTTCATAGGTACATCCTTCTTCAGGTTGGGAAAGTTTTCTTCTATAATTTTGTTAAGTACATTTTCTGGACCGTTGAGCTGCACTTCTTCTCCTTCTTCTACTCCAATTATTCTTAGGTTTGGTCTTTTTATTGTGTCCCATATTTTCTGAATGTTTTGTGATGAGAGTTTGTTGGACTTGCTGTTTTCTTTGATCAGTGCGTTTATTTTCTCTATGTTATCCTCAGACTCTGAGATTCTTTCTTCTATCTCTTGTATTCTGCTGGTTATGCTTGTTTCTGTAGTCTCTATTCGTTTACCTAGATTTTCCATGTCCAGCCGGCCCTCTGTTTGTGTTTTCTTCTTTGCCTCCATTTCATTTTTCAAATCATGAACTGTTTCCATTATCTGCTTGATTGTTTTTCCTTGCTTTCCTAGGGTATCATTCACTGATTTACTCAATTCCTCGAACTTTCTGTTATACTTCTCCTCCATTTCTATAAGGGCGTTTTTTATATGCTGTTTAAGGGTGTCAATCCCTGTCATGAAGTCAGTTTTTTCTCCTTCTTCTTGATTAAGGTGTTCATGTCCTCCTGTTGTGAGGTCGCTGGCTTCTGGTGGTTTCGTGTTGTTTTTCAGATTGTTGGGTGAATTCTTGCATTGGCGTCTCCCCATCTCTTCCTCCCAATATTCTCCTATGGATCTTCTTTTACAGGATCAGGTCTTCTTGCCAACTGATGTACCTTCCCAGTGATGTCACTCCCCCGTGATGTTTCTCCTGGAGTCCAGTTCGGATCTCCTTGCTGCTTGGTTAGCTCGCAAACAAAGGGCCCACCCTGCTTGCTGCAGGCAGGTTATGGAAACAAAGGAGCTACCACCTTCCCCTTTGCACTCACCTTCGGGTTCAGTCCCAGCGCCCAGGCAGGCTGAGCACGGAGGCGCTCTGCCCCAAGAAGGGAGGGATGGAGGGAGACAGGGGGTAGGGGGATCTGGATGTAAGCTGGATGGGATAGGAATAGAGAGGAGGTACCGGGCAGTGTAGCCCTGTAGGTTGATCAGGAAGTGTAGGCGGGCTGTTCCCAGGTGCGGCAGCACTCACTCACCACAATGATGTCTCACTAGGTGCCCTGATTGCAACTCCGTGCTGCTTGGTTCGCTCGCAGACAAAGGGCCCACCCTGCTTGCTGCAGGCAGGCTCTGGGGACAAAGAAGCCCCCGAGCTCCCCTTTGCCCTATGCTTTGAGTTAGGACCCAGCGCCCAAGCAGGCCGATCAGGGAGGCACTCTGCCACCGAGGAAGGGAGGGGGGAAAGAAACAGGGGGTGGGGGGATCTGGATGTAAGCTGGATGGGATAGGAATAGAGAGGAGGTACCGGGCAGTGTAGCCCTGTAGGTTGATCAGGAAGTGTAGGCGGGCTGTTCCCGGGTGCCGCAGCACTCACTTACCACAATGATGTCTCACTAGGTGCCCTGATCGCAACTCCGTGCTGCTTGGTTCGCTCGCAGACAAAGGGCCCACCCTGCTTGCTGCAGGCGGGCTCTGGGGACAAAGAAGCCCCCGGGCTCCCCTTTGCCCTATGCTTTGGGTTAGGACCCAGCGCCCAAGCAGGCCGATCAGGAAGGCGCTCACAATGATGTCTCACTAGGTGCCCTGATCGCAACTCCGCTAAAAGTTTTAAAACATGTTTTTGCTTATATTTTGCATGTATCTGTATGTGTGTGCATTTGGGTATATGTGTATATATGTGTGTTTGTGTGTGTGTATGTGTGTGTGTGTATGCACATGAGTATGACTGTGCACATGTGGAGGTCAGATGGGAGAAAATTTTGTGGGAGTTAGTTCTTTCCTTTCAGTATGTGGAATCTGATGATCAAAAGCCTTCAAGTTTTGTGTCATGAGCTCTTGGGTCAATGCATCAACCCTAATAGTCTGTTCTACTTGTCAAATTGGTATTACCAAGAATCACAATGAAAAAGAGTCTCAGTGAGGGATTATGTATATCAGTTGGCTTCTAGTCATTTCTGTGGGTATTTGTCTTGATTATATTATTGATGTGTGAGGACTCAGTCTGAAAGTGGGGGAAATCAGTTTCTGATTTCAGGTCCTGGACTATTTATGAGTACAGAAAGCTAGTTGAACAGTGAGTATGCATGCTTTCATTCTCTTTGCTCTTGACTGGATGTGACGTGATTTGTTGTTTTATGTTCCTTCAACCTTGATCTTCCTGTGAGAACAGGATGAAACTATGTACTGTGAACTAAGATAGACCCTTTTTTATCCAAAGTTACTTTTTGTCATGGTGTTTTCTCACAGGAACACATATTAAACTCAAACATCTGGGACTGCAATACTTATAGCATGGTTTATGTACCATAGACCAGATATATTCTTATAGCCCAGTCATTAAAGAGCTAATACTTTTGTCTCAAAACTTTGTTTAAATATTGATCTGTTGACTGATGATTTTCCTATGAAATCCCACATTCTTGGGGTTATAACTTGCATTTCATTCTCTCCTTTCTTCATAGGAGCTTGGTAGCTCTAATGGGCTTCTCTCCATGCAAAGACTCCCCACATAGTACTATTCTCTATGTCAACAGATAACTCTCAAATTTTAATATTAACTGTCTGCTATAATAAATATGTTACAACCATCTTCAATTTTCCACATTAATTCAAGCATAAATGCAGCTAAATGTTGATATATAGCTGAGCATTCATGAGTATTTTGACCAGTTATGAGTATTTGAAGTAATGATTTTATTTTCTACTTCAAGAAACCTTTCCATCATTATCAGTTAATTTTTTCAAATAAGGCTTCCAATCGTTTTTTTAATATAGTTACAGTAGCTTCTTCGTTGTTCTGTTTGCTCATTCATATATTTGGGAACAGTAAAGAAAAGATTATAGGAGGAGCTGATGTAGCTCAGTTGGTATATCAGTTACATAGGAGGCACACAGCTATAACCTTGATCTCCAGGACTGCAGAAAGGAGAAACAGTATCACAGGACTCAATCAGAAGATGGATGTAAGAGAATAGCAGTTCAAAGTCATCCTCATCTGTTTATGTACCATGTCAATCTCTTTTAAACAAAAGTGTTTCTAAGGCACGCTTTTTTCTTCTTATGTATATATCATGGTTTTCCATGTGTATATCTCTATTTTTTAATTGAAAACTGATTTTTTACTGATTTTTGTTGAGCTCTATTTTTTTTCTGCTCCCCTCCCTGCCTTTCCTCTCCTCTTCAACTCTCTCCCAAGGACCTCATGCTCCCAATTTACTCAGGAGATCTTGTCTTTTTCTATTTCCCATGTACATTGGATCCATGTATGTCTCTCTTAGGGTCTTTGTTGTTGTCTAGGTTCTCTGGGATTATGATTTGTGAGCTGGTTTTCTTTGCTTTATGTTTAAAATACACTTATGAGTGAGTACATGTAATAATTGTCTTTCTGGATCTGGGTTACCTCACTCAAATGATGTTTTCCAGCTCCATCCAATTGCCTGCAAGATTCAAGATGTCATTATTTTTTTCTTCTGTGTAGTACTCCATTATGTAAATGTACTACATTTTCCTTATCCATTCTTTGGTCGAGGGGAATTTAGGTTGTTTCCAGTTCCTGGCTATAACAAATAATGCTCCTGAAGCTCCTACACTAAGGCTACCCACCCAGAGCGGTGAGTGCCTGCCTACCGGACAGGCCTCAAGGTCCCCTGTAAGGGAGCCCGGGCACCTTCAACTTGTGCTCCAGGGTCTCCTGTGCTCTCCTGGACCCCGCCCCGCCTGCCCCATTCTTCCTTTTTTCCCTGGATCATTGGGTTACCAGGCAGCCCTGTTTAGGTGCTGAGGAGTTCCATCTGGACAGGTGAGTGTGTGCTATCCAGGGGTGGATTGTCCCGGAAGAGAGCACAAACCCCCCTCCCCCAGCTCCTTCTGCATGGCTGTCTTTCTTACACAAGACCCCCCTCCCCCAAGCCTGCGTTTTCTACAAGGTCCTTTGCTCAGGAACAGTTTTCTACTCCTACACTAAGGCTACCCACCCAGAGCAGTGAGTGCCTGCCTACTGGCAGGCCTCAAGGACCCCCCAAAAGGATGCATGCACACCTTCAGCTTGTTGGCAGGGTATCCTGTGTTCTACTCATCCCCGCCCTGCCCCCCAAGTTCCCCCTTTTGTCCGAGGGTCATTGGACTACCAGACATCCATGTTTTGGTGCTGAGGAATTCGATCTGGGCGGGATGGTTCCTGCTTCTACACTGAAGAGATACACCCAGAGAGTCAGTCACAGCAAAGACTGGACCAAGACACCAGGCCTCTTCTGGCTCCATTTGAAGGAAGAGATGGGAAGGAGCCAATGCAAGAATTCCTCCAACAACCTGAAAGGCAACATGACATCACCAGAATTAGGGATCCCGAAATAAGAAGAATTGTACACCCTACTCCAGAAGAATTAAAAGAAATCGACTCAAAAGTGAATTATATGAAAATAATAGAAGACCTTAAACAGGAGGTGAAAAACTGCCATAAACAATTAGAGATTACAAACCAAAAAGTAGAGGAAATGAATAAATAGCTCAAAGGTACCCAAGAAAACCAAGAGAAACAAGAAAAAGCAATCAAACAGGTAAGGGAAGCAGTTCAAGACTTCAAGAATGAAATGGAAGTAATGAAAAAAACACAAACTGAGGGAAGGATGGAGATGGAATATCTGGGTAAACGAACAGGAACTACAGAGACAAGTACTACCAACAGATTACAAAAGATAGAAGAAAGAATGTCAGACACTGAAGATACCATAGAGAAAATAAACACACTGATCAAAGAAAACAGCAAAACCAACAAATTATCATCACAAAACATTCAGGAAATCTGGGACATAATAAAAAGACCAAACCTAAGAATAATTTGGATAGAAGGAGAAGAAGTACAGCTCAACGGTCCAGAAAATATATTTGATAAAATTATAGAAGAAAACTTTCCAAACCTAAAGAAAGATATTCCTTTGAAGGTTAAAGAAGCACACAGAACACAGAATAGACTGAACCAAAAAAAAAAAAAATCTCCTCGCCATATAATAATCAAAACACAAAACATACAGAATAAAGAAAGAATATTAAGAGCTGCAAAGGAAAAAGGTCAAGTTACTTATAAAGGTAAACCTATCAGACTTACACCTGACTTCTCTATGGAAACCATGAAAGCCAGAAGGTCCTGGATAGATGTACTGCAAAAACTAAGAGACCATGGAAGCAAGCCCAGACTACTATACCCAGCCAAGCTTTCGTTCACTATAAATGGAGAAAACAAAATTTTCCAGGATAAAAACAAATTTAAACAATATGTAGCCACAAATCCAGCCTTACAGAAAGTAATAGAAGAAAAATCACAAACCAAGGAGTCCAACAGTGATCACAATAACTCAAACATCTAGAGACCCTTCACCAGCACAACTCAAAGAAGGGAAACACACAAACTCTACGACTAAAAAAGTGACCAGAGTTAGCAACCACTGGTCATTAATATCACTTAATGTCAATGGACTCAACTCACCTATAAAAAGGCACAGGCTAAGAGATTGGATAAGAAAACAGGATCCAACATTCTGCTGTTTACAAGAAACACACCATAACCACAAAGACAGGCACCTACTTAGAGTAAAGGGCTGGGAAAAGGCTTATCAAGCAAATGGAGCTAAGAAACAAGCAGGTGTGGCCATACTAATTTCTAACAAAGTTGACTTCAAACTTAAATCAATCAGAAGAGATGGAGAGGGACATTTTATACTCTTAACAGGAACAATTCATCAGGATGAAGTCTCAATCCTGAATATCTATGCCCCTAATATAAAAGTACCCAAGTACATAAACGAAACATTACTAAAAGTCAAGGCTGCAACCAAACCGCACACACTAATAATAGGAGACTTCAACACTCCTCTCTCACCAATGGACAGGTCAATCAGACAGAAACCGAACAGAGAAATAAGAGAATTAATGGAGGTAATAAATCAAATGGACTTAACAGACATCCATAGAACATTCCACCCAAACAGAAAAGAATATACCTTCTTCTCTGCAGCTCATGGAACCTTCTCAAAAATTGACCACATAATCGGTAACAAAGCAAACTTGCACAGTTACAAAAAATATTCGTAACCTCCTGTGTCTTATCAGATCACCATGGATTAAAGTTAGAATTCAACAATATTGCTACCCCCAGAAAGCCTACGAACTCATGGAAACTGAACAGTCAACTCATGAACCACACCTGGATCAAGGAAGAAATAAAGAAAAATTAAAGTCTTCCTGGAATTCAATGAAAATAAAGAAACAACATACTCAAACTTATGGGACACTATGAAAGCGATCCTAAGAGGAAAGTTCATAGCACTAAGTGCCCACTTAAAGAAAACAGAGAAAGCACACATTGGAGATTTAAGGGCCTACCTTAAAGCTCTAGAAAAAAAAGAAGAAGCAGACTCACCTAGAAGGAGTAGAAGACTGGAAATAATCAAACTGAGGGCTGAAATCAACAAAATAGAAACACAGAAAATAATCCAAAGAATCAATGAAACAAAAAGCTGATTCCTGGAGAAAATCAACTAGATTGACAAACTCCTATCCAAACTAATAAAATGGCAGAGAGAGAACATGCAAATTAATAAGATAAGAAATAAAAAAGGGGACATAACGACAGACACAGAGAAAATTCAAAGAATCATTAGATCTTACTACAAAAGCCTGTATGCCACAAAACTGCAAAATGTAAAAGAAATAAACACATTTTTAGATAAATACCATATCCCAAGTTAAACCAAGACCAGGTGAACAATCTAAATAGATCTGTTAGTCGCGAAAAATTAGAAGCTGTTATCAAAAACCTCCCTACCAAAAAAAGCCCAGGACCAGATGGTTTCAATGCTGAATTCTACCAGAACTTCCAAGAAGTCCTAATACCTATACTCCTTAATGTATTTCACAATATAGAAACAGAAGAGTCATTGTCAAATTCCTTTTATGAAGCTACAGTCACTCTGATACCAAAACCACACAAAGACGCAACCAAGAAAGAGAATTACAGGCCAATCTCACTCATGAACATCGACGCAAAAATCCTCAACTGGCAAACCGTATCCAAGAACACATTAGAAAAATTATCCATTATGATCAAGTAGGCTATCAATGTAATCCATCATATAAATAAACTGAAAGAACAAAACCATATGATCATTTCATTAGATGCTGAAAAAGCTTTTGACAACATGGAACTCAGGACCGCAAGGGGTGCACCCACACACTGAGACAATGGGGATGTTCTATCGGGAACTCACCAAGGCCAGCTGGCCAGGGTCTGGAAAAGCCTGGGATAAAACCGGACTCTCTGAACATAGCGGACAATGAGGACTACTGAGAACTCAAGAACAATGGCAATGGGTTTCTGATCCTACTGCACGCACTGGCTTTGTGGGAGCCTAGGCAGTTTGGATGCTCAACTTACTAGACCTGGATGGAGGTGGGGGTTCCTTGGACTTCCCACAGGACAGGGAACCCTGATTGCTTTTCGGGCTGGGGGGAGACTTAATTGGGGGAGGGGGAGGGAAATGGGAGGCGGTGGCGGGGAAGAGACAGAAAACTTTAATAAATAAATAAAAAAAAACAAGTACATTGAAAAAAAAAAGTCTTGGAGAGATTAGGGATATAAGGGTCATACCTAAATATAATAAAAGCTATTTACAGCAAACCGACAGCTAACATCAAACTAAATGGAGAGAAACTCAAAGCCATCCCACTAAAATCAGGAAAATGACAAGGCTGTCCACTCTCTCCATACCTCTTCAATATAGTGCTTGAAGTTTTAGCAATAGCAATAAGACAACATAAGGGGATCAAAAGGATTCGAATTGGAAAGGAAGAGGTTAAAATTTCATTATTTGCAGATGATATGATAGTCTACATAAGTGACCCCCAAAACTCCACCGAAGAACTCCTACAGCTGACAAACATCTTT